>NC_137928.1:21744708-22217208 GCF_963457725.1 Sprattus sprattus | reverse complement strand
GGTGAGTGCTGACAAACTAAAGCTTCTCATGCATTCGATTTGTCAGTTAGATGGTGGAAATCGCCCTCCGGAATGAATCTACTGTCATTACCCCGACACTTTAACACTTGTATTTTAAAGTTCAACAGGAAAATGAACAGGCACATTTAGGAGTAGGTGCAACATAGAAGAGCCAACAGCAAGAGGCTGTGTACATCAAATCAACATTCCAGGGACGCACAACTGAAGAGCTTGATTGTTCTTGGTATCTTTCCATGTTACTGAGCAACTGCATGTGCTGTTGGTTGAGTGTATACCCTGTATGGCTATGTGATATCAATGCGCTGGTGGGAAGAGCATTGTGGGTAATTGGGTGCTGAGAGTGACCCTGTCTGTCAGTGGCGGTGACACGGGCCTACGTAAGTGGGTGCGAGAGGAGAGGGCTCCTGGGTGGAGATGCTCCTTGGATTCTCCTTCCACTCAAACACCCCCATACGCACAGTGCTTCAGGCTACTACAGCCCAGTGCGAGCAGTACTCGAGCAGTGTGTGTGTGTGTGTGTGTGTGTGTGTGTGTGTGTGTGTGTGTGTGTGTGTGTGTGTGTGTGTGTGTGTATGAGAGTGAGTGTGAGTGTGTGTTTCAGTACAATTTCTGTACAATCCACAAAAGAGATTCAAGTTTTACCTGAAGGTAGGAGAATAGGTGGGAGGATAATGTACCTTTATGAAATACTACAAACCACTGAAATCTTCTGAAAAGATGAAAAGATTCACTGAAAGCTGTTTCATCTCCAAAGTTTTATTCATGCCATAGATGAGTTGCATGGGGTCATGGACAATACAGAGAGTGTGTGTGTGTGTGTGTGTGTGTGTGTGTGTGTGTGTGCGTGTGCGTGTGCGTGTTCGTGTGTGTGTGCGTGTGCGTGTGCGTGTGCGTGTGCATGTGCATGTGCATGTGCATGTGTGTGTGTGTGTTTCTACATCACGTTGCTGTTGCTTCCTTCAGTGTTAGTGTGAGGCTCAATGATATAACAAAATGATAGAAAAACTAATTTGACAACCTGGGCCAGGCTAAGTGAGACAATGTCAAGAGGGTTCACCCCACACTTGGAGCCCTGGCTTACTAATTATGGTTAAAAAACCGAGTTCTGAAATATTGTTCAGAACAGTCGGTCAGCTTTTGGACTGTGAATCATAGCTGTCACAGGCTCATTTCTGATCTGAAGGCAATCTACCATCTACCATCCTGCTGGGAAACACACAAAGCATGTTTGTCTCATTCATACTCACACATCTCCTCCTTTGCCAGGATCATGAAGCCTGCATTCCCACTGTCCACTTGGGAAACATACCACCTTGTGCCAATACTTCTGTCTGGGACTGTCAAAGAATATGGTGAATGACGGAGTATATGAAGTGTGAATCAACTCTACAGTCAAATCTACAGTCATCATATTTAATTATTGCTGATTAATCATTCCATATAATTAAATTGTAATCATAGTCATTGACCAATAGAAATTCCCTCATTGATGTCTAAACTCTGTATGTTTTCATCCCCTTTCCTGTTGTTTGTGGTTTTCTTCCCCCAGCCGTCATCTCCTTCTCTACATATCACCTCATGCTGCTTCTCCTTGCGTTCCCTCTCAGCAGCCGCTCCGCTCGTTCTCTTTATCGCTTCAGCCAAAATCAATTAAGCCACATAAATCAGTCTAGCTGTCTGGACTGGATCTGACACCGGCCAGATAGACAGGAACAGGGCGAACCCGGAGAAGAGGTGGGCCACAGTGGCAAAACCCAAATCGATAATCAACTGCTCGGGAATTATCATGGCGAGATACAATCTATAATCACCATACGGTGCCATTCATCGGCTTTTCGTAAGGTCCCTGAGGTTCTGGAGTAGTCCGCTTTATCTCGCATCAGATATGCGGGGACAGCGAGCAGACGCTCAAAAGTGTGCCAAATACTTTTTCAAGGGTTTCTCCCCACAAAAGGAAAGCAAACCAGTACGCAGCAGCGATTCATAAACAACCTTTAAATTTGCTAAGCCTGTTTGAGTATTTGGATATGGCCCATTTGGAGATCTGGGAAATCAGCAGTGCACATCCGTCAGCTCAGGCATAGGGATTTACTATGTCCAGATATGTGCCAATAACACCCAAATCCTCTGACAGATTACAGGTTAAAGGTTCTGCTTGAACAGCCCCTAGTGCTAAGTAAAAAAAAATGTTCTGAACTCTTTGCAAAAGGACATTAGCCAAAGCAGTTTGCTTTCAAACTTAAAAAAAATTATACTATTAAGTTGAGGCTTAATGCTAATAAATTCCTTGCAGGATGAAACTAAATTGAGCATTGATCATGTGCTGACAGTTTTTAAGTGCTCGCCTTTTGCCTCAAATCTGAACCCTTAAACTTTTAAACGTCACAGTGGGGCACCGTTTTAATACCACATCAAATACCTTAAAACAGACCACTGGGGCGCACTGTATGAGGTCAAACAGGGGGAAACTCTTTTCTCTGCCAATCTATCTGAATAATCACTGACGTGAGCTCACACAGTTTTAATGTGCTGTGCTATTGGCCTTGGTGTTGGTTATGGGTGGTGAGGGTGAAAGAGAGAACACAAATTGGCACAGAGAGAAAAGCAAGTTGGGCAAAGAGAATCAAATGTGAGCTGCACATGAGAGAGAAAAAGACAAAAACAAAATCAATTTGCTTCTTAAACACTTCAGCCTTTGAGCAAATCCTGCCCAGTTTACATGCATTGTTCCCGCGAGAAAGCGCTCACGCGTGTCTATTTATATAACTTAATCTGCTTCTGGTGAATATGCATTGTTTGCTTGACTGTGTGCCCTGCTCCATTTTGATTGTGTACAAGCTTGGCTCACACACGGAAGTGAGGAGGCTTCTGCACCTAAACAAGAGAAGCTGTGAAATCACAGGAAACACAAGAAAGAGTGGGTGTTTGTGTGTAAGTGTGAGTGTGAGTGTGAGTTTGTGTGTGTTTGTGTGTGTGTGTGTGTGTGTGTGTGTGTGTGTGTGTGTGTGTGTGTGTGTGTGTGTGTGTGTGTGTGTGTGTGTGTGTGTGTGTATGTGCATGCTTGCACATGTGTGCATGTGTGAGAGAGAGAGAGAGGCAGATAGAGACACAGAGAGAGAGACACACACACAAAGAGAGAGAGAGAGGCAGAGAGAGACACAGAGAGAGAGAGAGAGGCAGAGATAGACACACAGAGAGACAGAGAGAGAGACACACACACACACATACACACACACACAGATAGACGCAGAGAGAGAGAGAGAGAGAGAGAGAGAGAAAGAGAGAGCAATCAAGAAGAGGCAGATGTGAGAAAGGAGGACCTGAGTAACTCTTTTCTGTTTTGTTGTTCTTTAGCAGCTTTTGTTGTTTTGTTTGAATTTCTTTTGGAACTGCTCAGGTACATATAAACTCAAAACTCCCGGAAGGCGCAATTGACTGAGCTCATGGTGGCCCAGATTACGACTGAACCAGAGAAAAAACACAGGTGATGTGGTGGCCCCCTGTCTTGCTCTCTTTGTAGTGGCAGGAAGGGTACAAAGTGAAAGGAGAAAAATAACTTAGAATATATCTGAATGTTTTAAACAGTATCTGTCTCGTAGGTGATTATGGTGGTTGCTCTCCCTGTGTTTCCCCTGCGTCTTTGTAAAAAGTGGGGTTGTGCAGCAAACCTGAAGTCTGTGTAATTTCACGCAGTGGGTGTTTTGATAATAGGCTGGTTGGGACCGGGCGGGATAATTCCCTTTCAAGAGGGCTCTTTAATTCCTTTAGCCTCCCTCTGAAAGGTTGATTAATGGCCAAGGTCTTTGTGTGTTACATGGGGAATGAAGACAGAACAGCCTCCCCACACACACACACACACACACACACACACACACACACACACACACACACACACACACACACACACACACACACACACACACACACACACACACACACACACATACACATCTCAGGCTTTAACAAACACACAAACAAATACTGGCTCCTCTTTTAAAAAAAAATTCCAACATGCTTTTGAAAGATATGCATTCCCATGGTGCACTTGGGAGTCTGTAACGCACACCTCTCAATAGACAAATAAATAAATAAACAGAACGTGTCATCTCCGTCAGATGCTAATCAAGGGAAAATAAATTAGATGTTTTTCTACATAACGCATCTTATAAACATCCATTTGGCTGCTGGTGTGGGAGAGACAGGAACCGTGTGAAAGCAATTCCCCCAACGGATAATAGCCGGTGGCAGTTTGTTGATTAGGAGGCCTGCGCTCCACTCTATCCTCCTTAACTGGGCTGTCCGATTGGCAGGGGGCCTCTGGTGGTCGGCCCCTAAAAAAAAAAAAAGCTCCACTCTTGCCATTTGCTCCAACTCACCCAGGGAGTCAGGCGCCTGATTCCACACAATCAGCCCCCACTTCTTGGAGACACTTTGTGTGTAGGCTGCCCGGGGTCACGTGTATTACAGCATGCCTGGGGAGAATAACAGCGGGCCGGGCACAGGGAGGCAGCCGCTGAAGAGGCTCATGCGTCACCCGGAGCACAGGGCCGTGAGTGTGTGACTGAGGGAGTGAGTGAGTGAGTGAGAGGCCATGCCAGCTATAGAACCCTGGAGGTCAACGAGCCCTCAGCCCCACACAGGGGGATTTACGCCCCTCTCTGGCATCCCTCATCTTTCACTCTCCACCAGCTCCTTTAGGCCGGGAAGGCATGTTAAGCTTATCTAGGAAAGGAGGAATCTGTCTCAACATGTATGACTGGGGATGTTTTATGCATATGTTGTTTTTTTTGCATCTTTCTTCTGGTTTCTTTTTCAGTTCTGTTCATTTGTTTTTTTGAGGTTGATTATTCTTAAGCTCAGTGCTAACTGAGGACCCGCACAGTTGAAGTGTTTAAGAGGGGAGAGACAAGAGAAGACGGTAAGAGGAGTTTCAGGAAGATGAACACTTTTACCCATGGGGTCACAAGAAGGTAATGAATGTTATGGATGGAAGAACTCAGTCTACAGAGGAGAAGAGAAAGAATGAAGAGGAGGAGACAGAAGACAAAAAAGGGGGATGAGCACAGAGTCCTGATTTACAGAAGGCTTGACAAAGGGCTTTGTTCACAGAATCGGCAAAGTCATTTTTTCTTTCCCCCTCCATTCCTTTTAAAGATAGAAAACTCACAATGGCTATGAATCCAGCAGGGGGGAGCGTGGAGGACAGAGGCTGCACAGCAATTCGAGCCCCAAGGTCATCCAAAATGAAACTATTTTACTTCCCTCCGCCCAGATAGATATACTCCATCCACACCACAGCACTCTGTTCAAGTGAGCTGCTATGTGGGATAGTGTTGCCCAGGAGTGAGTTGTGAGTTGTGTAGAAAGGGCTGAATTGCAATTGTTAGTGGGATGTGGAGAGGTATGATGGTACTTTTAAAACAGTGTATAAACATGGAGAGCAGCACGAGATGAGAGCTGCTGATAGATTGCCATAAATGTTGGTTCTCCAAATTCAGAGAAAAAAAAGCTGTTCGATACTGTCACACCACTGAAAAAAATAAATGGTTTCAGTCACCAAATCAAAAACGATTGCTTGCCTAAAAACAGGAGAGGGAAAAAAAGAAAGACAGACATGGAGAGAGACAGAGAGAGAGAGAGAGAGAGAGAGAAAGAGAGAGGAGGAGGGAGGCACAGGGTGAGAGCGTGTGCAATGTTCTTCTCCACGGAGCATCAAAAAGTGATTTTTTATTCTATTTTCCAGAATGCTGTGTAGCGTGACGCAGTCAGACCTGGCCTTAAATAGAGCACGGCCTCTGAATATGGATGAGGAAGTGTACAAGGTAGTAAATTGCATGTTCTTTTGATTGCTGACTCTTTTTAAATTATTAACAGGCAGGTTGAAAGAGAGGGAAAAGCCTGCACAGCAATATGCAGGCAAAACAGATCTAAGCTCTCCTCACTGTCTGATTCCTCAACAAACTGCCCATCACTCTTTTTTTTTTGCTTTGATCTCATTCCCCCGTTACTTTGGGGTAAGGGCCATAAGAGATTACTAGAGAGTTATATGCAGATACACGTATTTTCCTTAAACCCATATGTCAACTATGGGGGATCAGTGTGATATTGGCGATGTTTAATGTCAGCAATGTACAATACTGAATAGGATTAAGTGAAATTACTGTGGAATAATAATTCATGGTATGTAAAGTGATGTTTGATGCTGAAGGCTATGGCAAAAGTGTGTTACATTAGCGCGTCTTGTTAATCTTTAGGTCTTGTTTATCTTGATTTCTAGGGGGTGCGATTGTGTATTCGAGATATGTTTGTGTTTGTGAAAAAAAGAGACGTGTACAGATCAAACGCATGCCATTTCCTTCCCTTTAATAAACAAGATATTTTGGGGGCTTTTGAGCCCTATCTAATCCAATTTGCTCTGACACAAATGAAATTAACATAGATCGACCTCAGCAGACTCAAGTTTTTGTGTAAGTATATGTGCAGTATATTACATCAGCGATGCCATCAGAAGTAGGAACATCAGACCCCAGCGCTCTGTATCGATTGTGTACCATCAAGAGGAGTCTGCCTTGTGCTCTGCATCCTGCATTTCAACAAGACTGACGCAGCATTCAAGACATTTAAGTGATATGAACTCAGATGAACTGCTCCGCAGTTTGTGTCTTATCGTGGACACCTATTTATGCCTATTAATGGAAAGGTATTACAGAAGACTAATTCCATTTTCCCTTAACAATCCTCCACACTCATGCAGTCTTGATGACGAGCTCAAACACAGCCCTGGTTGCTGGATGCCTCCCTGGAAACCATAGCCAAGCCTGACCTGCTTGTTTCCAGCCCCATTGAAAGTGGAATAAAAGACCTATCCCTGGTGTGTAGCTTTGCCAAGCTCCTTACAGCAGGCAGCCTCCTCCTTCTCCTCCTCCTCCTCCTCCTCCCACCTCTGCCCCCTCATTCCCCACATGAATTTTGTTGATTAAATATTTTGATGCATCAACACATGTAAGCTGATTTGGTCTTTCAGAGTAGAATTGGGTTATTGCAAAGGTCTGCAAATTTGAGGCAGGGAAATTGACTAAGATAGTGCGTGAGAGAGGGCGAGAGAAATGGAGATGAGACGCTAATGGAAAAGAACCTTTCATGAGCATTTGCAGGCCGGCATTACGCAAGGGCTATTTTAGTTCTGAAAAAGTGAAAAAGTTCTGAAAAAATGAATACCATGACTCTAAAACATCAAGGAGCACCAGACATGTGAGTATGTGAGTAAATCATTTGGAATGGTAGATGTGTCAAAGACAAATTAGTTCATACAGACTAAATCTCACATCGTGACTTATGTCAACGGGTGATGCCTATTTTTGCATGTTGGACTAATGCTAGTGAATAACCCTACCCCTAACATCTATTTTGATGGTGAAAATAGGAATCAATGTGTCATATAAATGTCAACAGATTAATATAATCAAAACATAATGGAATTCATATTTAATAAACCTTTAGTTGGCAGAGTTCCTCACGTCACACAAAAGCAATGTGTTTACAGGACATGTTCATTCATCAGTGCTTTTCCTCTCTCTGCACTTCATTTCCACATATGTTCTTCCTTGGCGTTTCATGGTTCATGAAATCTTTCAATCTCTCCCACCTCTCTCTGTCCTCATCTCACCTCCATAGGGGCCCTGCTTTGCCGGAGCGAATGGTTTGTGTCAGGACAACTTTTCCTTCTTGCCATGACTTCTGTATCCTGCTCTTCCCCTCTTCTCCTCTCCTCTCCGCTCCTTCACTTCACCGGCATCCAGAGACCCATCTACTTAACATTCCATCTGGGCCGAGGCCTTTCAAAATGAAAGCGGGACTTTTCGGTCTGAGGACAATTTCCATTACGTCAAATCAAATTAAAAATAGCAAAAAAGTCTTGCTTTCGCCCTCTCTGCCTCGGCTCTCCTCCCCCGTTCCCTGGGATGTGGCGTGGAGGCAGGCATCCGACTCCTGGGGTGACTTTGACTCATCCCTGATCTGCTGATGTCAGGGGAGGAACGTACTGTATGTGTGCGTATGTGTGGTTAGATGTTAGCGTGTGAATCATGTGCGCCATGGGCCTTAAGATAAGTGGAAGTATGGACCATCTATGGGCTCATGTTTGAAGGATGCCATGAGTGTTTACCTCACTGTTACCCCTAGTATGTATCTGCTCACTAACTCGTGGTTCACTTGTCAAATTACGTTTGTTGGAATAGCATCCGCATCAACAGATATGAACAATGATGTCAAACTGTATATTATGTAAGAATTTGTGGGACAATATGCGTCTTGCTGTGAATTAACCTTTGACTTGATTTAATCTTCCCTGGTCTAACTCACTTCCACTGAGTCACTGTAGCATTGGAGCATCAGCCTTGTCAGCCATCTTATGGATCACGTTGTAGCCCTGGTAGACAAACCTGGTTGTCTCTGATAGAACCCTGCAAAAAAAAAAACACATGGTATTACAAAACAACCACAGCTGAAAAAGAGATCAAGGATGGAATACTTGCAAAAAAGTTAACATACACATCAAATACATGATAAATAGATAGGATCTGAAACATGATGTTGCTTACCTTGCTCAGTCACTTTAAACCATGGTGCCTGGGAGGCCCACAGTGCCTGGGGCTCAAATGCTGCTTTGGTTGGGGTCTGGACCCTGGTCAAGGCAGCTGGTGCTCAGTTGACTCAGCTGTCCATTCCCCCAGGACCTGGGGAGGTAACAGGGTAATTCTGGATGCACCAATCCTGTGTCCCAGAACTGCACTCTCAAAGCCCACAAAGGCCATTTGTCACCTTGATGCACACAGTGTCACTTTGGTTACATTAAGGCAAAGCTCACTCATGCTCTAGCTTACATTCCTTCTGCTGTGTACACATTCACATGAATCTCAATCTACTTTACCTACTCCAGGACAGACCCAGCTGAGGCCAAATCAGACGTGCTTGTCCAGTGTCTTAAAATAACAAATAACCCCTACAGGGGCGGCCTTTCCTACAGGCGGGTTAGGCGGCCGCCTAGAGCGCCATCTAGAGGGGGAGCGCCAAATAATGCGCACGAAAAAGAAAAAAAAAACACATTTTTTTTTTTTTTCCCGGACGCATAAGTTGGCTCTCCTTCTATATCTCCAACCAATATTTTGACATAAAAAAATAAATCTAACTATAGGGTAAAATGAGCCAAAACTCGAAAACGGAGGGCTATGTTCTTCATTGGTGTTGTTAGATCATGCTAGCTTAGCGAGACATTTGGTGCGAATGTGAGTGTATCCTCTGAAGAGGCTTAACCCCAACGGCGTGCATGACTAGACGGTCCGGATAACAGAACTCATCGATATATCTCTTCACCGTCGGAAAGACAGGTGAAAGTAACGATATTACAACCCCGCAAGGTGCAGGGAAGTACACTTATGATGTACAATACACATTAAGGGTTGCTACAATATGTTATCATGAAAACACTAATGATGAACACAGTATTTCAGAGATCAAACTGATTTTGGAGAAACAGTGTATAATGAGCAGATAAAAAACACGTGGGAAAACATTAATACAACTTCTTCAGGGGGTTATCAAACATTGTGAATGAGAACATGTACATGGATTTATGGGAACAGCCGCTCGACAGGTCCTCGTCTGTTGCAACTAATTACAAATCAAACTTCTTCCAACAATGTCACATAGGCCTATGCGCAAAGTAACGTATTCTTTTAACAACATTGAAGCGAGGAAATACATTTTGCCACAAAGCTAAATTTAACAAATAATGATAATACTGACTGGAACATGCCGGCATAGTCGCCCCATAATGCCGTGCGGCGGGCGCATATACTTTTCTATGTGTGATAATGCACTAACGATGTACCTGTTCCTTACTGTTCTTATTGCATGTCGTTGTTCTGTGTTGGGACTGAGTTTATACAGGTGTGTGACGGTAACACAGTCTATTTGCTGCGATCGTTGTGTTTATGTGAAATAATTGCAGTCTTACAAGGCAAAATAGCGTTTGAAAGTTGCAATGGGGGGGGGCGCCAGGAGTGAAGCTCGCCTAGAGCGCCTAATGTGCTAGGGCCGCCCCTGAACCCCTATATATGTCAGGGGTAGAACTGGTTACCATAACAGAGCTGAAGAAAAGGAGCAAACCTCTTGCCTTCTTGACTGTGCTATTCTAGTTCCCACACATCCACCTTGGCCTAGTTTACCTACGCAAGCTCTCATCAGCACACTTATCTCTTTTGCAACCTTCAACTTTGCGAAGAGAAGTGAGAACGACAGAGGTGCTGTGAGACGAGGGGGGATGGGGGGGTGCGGATGTATGTCAACAGAAAGGCACAGCAGAGGGGGAATGCAACAGAGAAGATGTATGTGTAGTATGAATCCATTAAGGGGATGCACCCAGCACTCTGTGTGCTGACACATAAGAGGGTGTTGTCTGATGGCAGAAATAAACATGTTGGAATATATGAGCATTGTCTCATGCGCCTTACGTTGGTTCTGTGTCTTTCTCGACTAATTAATGCCAAGGAATCCTTCCATATTTCAGTGCGAGTTTTTCTTCACTCCCCCTCACTAAACTCAGTTTCTTGTTTGGATGACACGTCTCTGATTCCGCCTCTGGCATCGTAACTCAGATGCCACCTTCGTTGTGCCTCTGTATTTACTCTCTTTCCTTATATTACTTCATTAGACTGTAGGACTCAGGAGACGCTGTGGCTGAGGCATGCTTTACAAGATCCAGGCCTCGTGAGATCAAATGTTCTACCTACATTTCATCTGACTTTCAAGAGAGTCTTGAGTAGACAAACAAAAGCAAGACACACATCCTCAAAGGGTTATCAAGCAAGCATCAAAATAAAATCAATTTGTTCACAATCATTTGCAATGAGTGCATTCCAAAACCTAGGAACTCAGGAGAACTGGGGAGTAAGTCATGAATAAAAATAGAGACAAAAGAAGGTTGGCCTAAATCCACTTCAACTTTAGATAGCAATTAATTCCATAATTAGAATCATTGCTTTTTTTAATTGGACATTATGCCAACAGAGAGCAATAGTAGCAAGTTAAGAGAATTCAATGATGCAGGTTAGGACTGAAAGAACGCAGCCACACACACATGTACGTACGTACACACAGACACAGACACACTCCTAGTGGCATATACTCCCTAATGATGAGTATGGGGCCTCTGATGTAAACAGAGATGGATTGAGATTGGGTGAAAGACCTCTAAACCTCCTTGGGAAACTAAACATAATGGGGTATTAAGTAAACACTGTCAAATGTTCCTTGGCAACCGTTAAGTGTAATGCAACAGACTAGTGTCCAATTATAGATGAAGTCAGCAGGCTTTAAATATCTGCCGGCTGAGACCTCAGAACCTGCGCCAAAGTGACTGAGACAGAATAGAATCTGACCAAATAAAACTGGAATCAACTGTACCTCACTTTTCTATGTTTGCTCTGTTGTATCAGAGCCAACACACACACACACACACATATACTGTATATATGTATTGGTGTGTGTGAGTGTTGCTGATGTAGTGAAAAATTTATCAACTGTTATGTTTTATACATTAATATGGATACAGATTGCACACAAAAGAACAGTTAATTAATATCTGAGGATGACTGACACTTTTATTCCCTAACAACATGCAGGTAAAGCAAATCTTTATTTGTATTCTGAACAAAAGTAAAACTCAATGTTGAGATTAAGTTAAATGATCTCCATTAGCATAGTTGCCCTTCATTCTGTCTGGACATTTGGATGGAACTTCCTTGTCCTTATCCTTTCAGGTAATGCCAAATATTTTTTTGTTACAAACAATGACAAGACACCGTCACTGGCAGCAAGGGCAGGCGCCGTGGCAGAGTGATGCGATTTCTTTTTTTACCCTTCTATGAGTGTAAGCCAGAAGCCATCTTCCACAAATCGCTTTTAAAAGGTCAGACAAGAAGCTTTTCTAAATGATTAGCGTACAAATGAACATCTATGGCATTTAAGGCCCTGACTCCATCTGGTCCATGAATAAATCCACAACTCCTAATGCCAAATGTTCCTCTGCATACTTCCTTTATTAGATGCTGGGAGATATAACAAGGGAGAGGATAGGGCTTAAAACAGGGACCCAAGTTCCATAAAAGACCATCCGATCTGTTTGGGCATTTAGTTTGGTTTACTTTTATTCACTTGAACAAGATAAGTATTATCTGACAACCTGACCTTTGCAGTCTCAGACACCAAACCCTCTGTTGCATTTAAGATCTAAACAGTTCATTGGATTAAAGTAAAATCTGTCAGAAATTGTAGATGCACCGGTGTGCAAAATATCTTAAAAACAGTTTGAGGGCAAAAAGTGCTATGGCATTGTTATATTTTTATCTGATGTGTCCTTTTTTTGTTAAAGTTAAAAGGTCAGCGATCAAGTTATGGGTGAATGGTATGGGTGAAGTATTTCAAAAGGAAAAAGGAAATCTGCACAGTCACTAAAGTAAATCTTTTAAACTTAAAACAAGTGAAACAAAAAACACAGAAGTCAATTAAAATAGAAATAAAGATAAATATGCTCCTGGCCTTGGATTTAGTATTACAAAACATCTTACTCTAACAAAACCAAGGCAAATTAAACAGTAGCTGCATTCGTTTAAACAAACAAAAAAAAAGATCCCTACTTATATACCATCCCTGAGGTGCAGGCTTGAGGAACAGAAGCAGCCAGGGCACTATTGGACTACTATGGCACATGTCCTAAAAGTAGGATGGAGGGACCCAAGTGGGGATGTAAGGAGAGGGGAACTCGGGCCTCTGAGGAAGGGAACGACTGGATGTACAGAACTTTGGTTCTAAAGCTCTAACACTTCTCTTCAATGAATTGTCCATAGTGCTTTATAAATATTCCTAGACATTGTGTAAAATATGTAATACCACATGGGCCTCAGGATGTGCATAATACATTAGAAATGGCAGGCTTCTCAAACCATGAAACTCTTGTGCTGTCGTGAAACTGGCTGTTACTTCATATATTGTATATTACAAAGAAAAACATGTCCGGCCTCAATACATAAAATATATAGATATGTGCCTGAGTATACTTCTGTACAGTAAACAAGATAAATTACTACATGCGTATATATATATATATATATATATATATATACATATATATATATACTGTAAATATAATGTGCTTATTCTATATAAACTGAGGTTATATTAAGGACTTTTTGGTTAAGGCAGGCACACACTGCAGCATCCAAACCTCTCCATGACATTTCGGTTTCAGTGCATTGGAGATTTTATGGCTATATTGAGTGTATTAAGTGCACTGGCTGGTGCCTGTGGAAAACATTTCCCCAACTCTAGGGCTTCTCACACTGCTGCTTTTTGACAGTGCCGTAGTCGTTAAATTGATCCCTCCAGTCCAGCATGTAAGAGAGCCAGCGATGGAACTGGGTCTTCCACTGGAGTTCCACTTCATCAATACCCACTGAGTGAAGATGGTTGGGTGGGGAGGGGGGAGAGAGAGAGAGATGGAGAGAGAGAGATGTTGGAGGGGGGAGAGATGTTGGAGAGGGGGGAGAGTGATGGGGAAAAAACACATTGAAAAGGTTAAGAACTGTGTGAACACAAGACCAAAGAGAGGCCATGTTTCAATAACAAAAGCATCATATGGATTCATGGGGTGAAAAGGAACAGAAATAGCACACACAGGCATGGTATGACTGTAGAGCAGCCCACCAGGCTGATAATAACATGCCATCTGTATGCCTGTCTTCTCTTCTTCCCCGCCATAACATGTGATATTTATTACCTTCCTGCATACAATATTGACCAATCCAAGTCCCCATTCACCCATATCATACCTTGACTCCATTTCTCAAGGTTAAGACTGCTATATTATTTTTACAACCCTGGCTATAAAAAAGTTAACAATTCAAAGAAACCGTTGTGAATATTAATTATGTCCCTCTTCAATTCAATGGAAGAAGAAAAAACATCTTCACTGAAAAAATCTCTCAATGGGTTGTAAAATTGTGGTTTTGAGTCTCATGCATGGCCTTAGTGTAAGCAGTGCTAGTCTTAAGGCCACATATTCCCTTCAAAGGTTTGGCTGTAATTAAGTTTTAAAAAATGCCCATACTTAGCCTCTGTGCTTAGGCCATATTCGTCTGGGAAAGAGGTTACACTGGAGGAAATTAGACATACTGATTTGTTTATGGGGTTACTGCGAGCCACGGAGAGTGGAAGATGAGCCTAACCATGTGAACTCCACTAAGCACCAACCTCTCTCACATCCAACAACTTACGCTGAACCAGCAATCTGATTCCCTTAAAGCAGCAGCACCTGTAATCGTAATGCACCTCACTACACATCACCATCCTACACGCTGTTACTATGTCTATGTCTATGTCTCACTGTTGTCTTTTCTGAAATGTTGTCATCTCACTCTTCAACATATTTTTGTCCACGTGTCCATCTTTTATGAGAGCTGCCTTACGACAGGAAGCTGCCATATTGTAAAGCAAAAAGCACAAGTGCTTTTAATGTGCACTGTTTACATTCATCAAAACCGCAATTCAACTGCTCTTGGTTCAATGTGATGGTAAACAGTTAAGGCTGACGTAAATGCTTCACACTGTCTTCACAAATACATTTGATAAACAGTCTTTAATTAGATAACAGCATAGTTGTACAAGTATCAATATGTATATAATTATTTAAAAATATATAGTACAATACGTTTTGTTATTTGGCATACCTTTGACATTGTTCTTGACCAAGAGAGTTATTTGCAAGCCCAAATACCTTACTGATAATTAACTCCATACTGATTGGCCTATCAGGCATGTTGTGATGGGCCTATGACTGGATGTTTCTTATTCATTTTAGCGAGACTGATGGATGGACGCTTCCTTGAGAGTATGTGTATGCTAAGCCGCAAAGAGACAGATGACTGACATATGTTAAGTGCAATACAAACTATACAAATCCAGTAGCCAGATTTGATATCCCCCTGCTAGGATTTAAATAGTGAAGGTCGTTTGCAATTTAAAAATGTTAACACAGTTTCTGAATTGGGAAATGGGCATTATCATTCTTGTCATTCACACCATGAAAGAGTCTTGTATGTGTGTGCATTTTACACATGGTAAGCCTTTTGGGCCAGTGCTTTTTTAAACTTCCCGTGGGCAAGTGATAATTTATGTCATCACACTATTGAGCCAGCGCTGTTGTTCAGCCATCCTCCATACTTAATAATCCACAGTCTGGTGACATCAAGCCTTCCAACCTTGTTTAGAGCCATTGTTTACTGCAACTAGCTAATGCTCGGTCTGCACGGGCAAAGCAAAGATCCAAATAGGACTCTTTCACAATCTCTGTTTTATTCATTACCTTTCCCCTTTATCGTTTGATCATCTTCTCAAATTCTTGTCTATTCCATTCATATCTTTGTAATTCTTGTACACTCATGCTGCAAGGTACAAGACAATCAGCACATTTTCTAAATGTAACAGAACCCAATAGTAAAGAGCACTCCTTAAGATAGTAATCACTGTTCATGGCACTAACACAATCAATCCCATGTTCATTAATTAATTAATTTTCTTTTGACAGGCATATTACAAAACGTATCCAGGGATACCATTTATAGAGGACGAGGATTAGCCAGAAACAGATTTTTGCCTTTTGGATTTTGTATTCAATTTTGTTTCATTGTTCCACTCTGTCATTTGGCTTTTTGTTTTCCTGGAGCCAGTGGCTTTTCTCAGACAGTACTGACAGTCCTTTTGAGTGCTGGATCCCTGGGGAGTCAGCCTCGGAGGATTGCAAAAGGGACGAGCGAGAGAACAAGACACACAGATTGACCACTGATGGGAAGATTTTATTTGTGTGTGTGTGTGTGTGTGTGTGTTTGTGTGCGTGTGTGTGTGCGTGCACGCCTGTGTGTGCTGCAATGCAGTGTGCACCCATGATAACAAAGCTGGGGACTCAAGCTCTATTTCCTATTCTGCTCCAGATCACACAGAATCTGAAGTTTTGTGGGAAATAAGATTAAAAACAAATTCGGAACTCTGTTGTCCTAACCCAAATAAGACACCAAGGCCCCACAACTTTGAAACTGAACCACTTATTGAGCATGTGCACAATAAAACTGGCACTTGTATGTGTGCAGCATTATATGCGCACATTCATTAGATTCCATTCCTGGGAGAAACAGTCTAGCTTGGAACATAACCTCTCATGATGAACAAACTCATTTGGTTAGTAAATAAATACAATGTGCAAGCTGTGTGAAGGAGTGCCCTTCCTTCTTGATGATTAGGTACCAGGAAATGCTTGGTATTTGTAAAATGATGAAATGCTTTCACAAATGCCCTTTCGAATCTGCACATAAATAAAGTTACAATGCAGAATTCAATCACCCCTTTGCTTTTTTCTTCACCTCCCCTAATGTCCCTTTGACTAAACAGTTGCATAACTACAGTCTTCCCCGACTCCCTGATCTCCCTTGAAAAGCCTAACAGTGCCGACAAATGAAAACTCAAAACATATTTGTTTTAAAAAACAAAAAGAAAAATTAGTCATAGCTGTGCTGAAAACAGCAAGGGCCAGGGATCATGTCTGCATAATTAGTAGCATGAAGAGGAGTTGAAGCGTTGCTCAGATTTGAACCTCCCATCTGAGTGAAACACGGACTGACCCTGATCCCACTCAAACAGCTTCCAGCTCAGCCCAGAACAGCACAGCACCGCTCACCAACCCCATGCTGACGCAGACACCACAGCACTACCTCCACGCGCAGCCACACTCCCATCAACACACACGCAAACACACACACACAAACGCACACACACACAAACACACATGCACGCACACACACACACTCCTTACACACATACCCATAAACACGAACCCAGAGACACACACATGGACACACACATACATACACACACAAACGCACACACACACAAACACACATGCACGCACACACACACACACACGATGGGCTGAGTGTGAGTGATGACTGAACATGTGACTCCAGGTTGCAGAGCATGCTGAAAATAACTGAAGGGAAGCGTGTAGGGCTAAGAGGTGCATTTGTTACTCACGCGTAAATCCCTGCAGTTTGGGGAGAAAGCTGTCCCAGAACTTGCACTGCTGGGCCCTCAGCTTCCTGTGTGTCTGTGGGGAGTCTGCATTGAGGGTCACGTACTCCTGCTGCTCGGGGCTGGACGGCGGCCACGCCGAGCCCTCCAGGCTGGGGTCCCTGAGGACGAGGAGCAATATCACTTTAAGAATGATCCACTTGAACTCTAGACCACCAACAGAACCCCCAACAGATTTCTCATTCCACCTACTGCACCGTATATTCACACTTGTCAATGTGTCAATGAATGAACTAATCAGTATTTTAGGCGTAATCTTCCCCTGACTCAGACATACTCTTTCCACTATATTCATAAATATAAAAAATGTAATTCCAGAGCTGAAAATAAGCTGACGATGTTCCACATAAACAGCCCCCAGAGACAGAGGTGTGAATTAGGTGTTAATTGAATGGCCTGTCCTCCTAAGCCTGTGGGAATCTGACTGTGTACTACCTCCTACTCCCAAATTCAGGGTTAACAGACACAGACTGTGTGTCACATTGCTACAAGACTGCTCCTTCAAAATCTCCATGTTTAGCTTGAACCCATTAATACATATTTACAAGTTGAAGAAGAATGCCACAAAACTGTGAAGACATGCAAACACACACACTGCATATAGATTTTAAAGGTACAGTTAATAGTTTTTTTTATCTTCTTCCTCACATGTCCAAATTACTTTGAAACTGCATCATTTTTGGAGGTTTAATGACACTTTTTATGACAAGAAACATAAAACTGCACCTTAAATTCTCCAAATAGATTATTGTCAATACTTACCCGGTCTTAGCAAAGTTGGCCCACTGTTTCATAAACTTCCTGCTCATGTCCACCTCTTCTTTGGTATACCCAAGACTGGCGTTGAGTGGCAGTCCAAACACAAACTCAATCTCGTATCCGTGCATCACACCCATCCACTCAGGCCAGGTGTTCCTCGAGGACCGATGGTCAAAGAAGAACAGGCGGGCGTTGCCTCCATGAAGAGTGTACTTGCGTGTGAATTCAAGCACGGGGCAGATGATGTAGTAATCCCCAGCCAGACTGCTCAGGCCATCCCTGTTCTTTTGTCCGTTGTTCTCGTCTGTCCAGTCTGTGTACATAAAGGCGGCTGCCTGCTGGGCCAGCTCGCTGAATTCAGGCAGGGTTCTGGCCACACCCTTTTGGAACTGGTCCTTGCTGATCAGGCTCTCGCCCTGTAGGTTGAATCCTGGACTTCCGTAGAGGAGGAAGTAGGAGCCCTCGTCCTTGTTCAACCCCAGCAGGATGTCTGTCTTCAGAAACATCCCAGTCTCCAAAAGAACCTCAGGCATGTCGGTCAGAAAGTTCCCATCAACAGTGGGGACGAAAGGCAATGCAATTGTGGCATCGTGTACAACACTGTACTGGTGTTTGATAATCTCCTTGGGATCTGCATTCTGGAGACAAGCCTCTATCTCACTTATGGGAACCTCTCTGGGACAGTTGAGCAGTTTGGCCAGCAGCAGGGAGCTGTTCCAGGCCTGTGGGGGCGGTGTGGCTGCCCATGGAGTATTGGGGGTGCCACTCTGGAGGATGGCACGGGAGAAAAGGGCATGACTATTGGCTGACAGAAGGTGGAAGCCTACGGACGCCGACCCAGCACTCTCTCCAAACAGAGTCACAGAAGAGGCATCACCTCCAAAAGCTGCAATGTTGTCCTTAACCCAGAGCAAAGCCTGCCTCTGGTCAAACAGCCCGGCATTCCCCCTGATGTCACTGTCTGGTAGTGCCAGGAAGCCCAGCGCCCCAAGGCGGTAGTTCATGGACACGACCACCACGCCTTCTGATTGGCTGAGGAAGCGTCCATCATACACATCCAGCGAGGTGGTGCCAGACTGAAAACCGCCGCCATAAATCCACACCATCACAGCAGCTGGTTCTTGAGGCCTGGGTGAGGGAACCCACACATTCAAGTACAGGCAGTCCTCACTCAAGGGCGTGTTAGGGTTCCACATCTCCGCTCCAGCAAACCCTGGAAACATTTCATCCACATACTGGTAACAAGAGTTGGCAAATTGCGTAGCATCACGCACCCCGACCCATGGCTCAGGAGCCTTCGGTGGTCTGAAGCGGAGTTCGTTGAGGGGAGGTCTGGCATAGGGTATCCCAAGGAAGGCATGAACTGATCCCAACCTTGATCCATCTGGAACGGGGAGTGGCACCCCTCGGACTTTGCCGTAAGTGGTGGAGACGAAAAGCTCATCTATTCCGTCTGAAAGGTGCAGCAGCTGAAGGAGCAGCAGGCCCAGGGCCCACTTTAAGAGGAGGCCCCCCATGGTGGCGGTTGATTGAGAATAAAGGATAAAACAGTGCACCAGTTCAGGGAAGCAATCTGAAAATTGATACATTATTAAACATTAACATTAACATTCAATTTAGTATCCTGAAATTCACAATTGGCAAAACCAAATCTGTCTTTACAATTTCATGGCTATCCCAGAAAGCTAATAGCTAAGAAAAGAAGCATCACCGGGCTGGGACAGCTCTGGGTTTTGTAATGTGAAACCAAAATTTTTAACTACACAGGCAATACTGCCTGCCAATTATTTTGAGAGTGCACTGCACACTGATGGGAGGGGGTGCACCTCTCCGACGGTTTATCTGGCCAAAGTTAGCAAGAAAAGCTAACATTCCTAATGACAACATGCCCTTGAACGGTGCTGGTAATGATAACAAATATATCCCCTTTCTTTCTCAGCCCTCACTGTATTACACAGCATTACACAGCAGCAGCAGCAGCAAAAACAATAAGGCCAGGGAGAGAGCGAGTGTGTGACAGCTATTAATGGCACCTCCTGGAATCAGCTGAGTTGGAGAGGAGGCGGAGGATGGGAGAGACACAACGCTCTCAGTGACTCACTCAGCTGAAGACAGCACCACCACTCCCCATGTTCTCTCCACCAGCACCCATCTTGTCTCCTCCACCAGATTACTGAGCTAGTGGGGAGGAGAAAAAAATCGATTTCTAAAATTAGAAGCCCTGATTGCTTGTTGTGATAGTGGGTAAATCCTGCTTGATTAATATGGCCTGCCCAGACCAGACAGATTGTTCCAGAAGCATCATTCTCTCCCCACCATCGGAAAAAAAGGAGCTAAGCCCAATGGGAACCCAGAGACATTTTACAAATGTTTCCCGGCCCAGTTACAGGAATTTGGCTAAGCTCATCAGTCATAGTCCATATGATTCTTTTTTTCTACCTCAACAATGATCCCTTGACGCTTTTAGAGGATTTATGACCAAATTGTATATTAGAAAAATAACTTGATATTTCTCAGCAACTGTCAGCCCTGCACACTGAACAATTTCATCCCAAGCAGCTCATTCTTGGGCAATTTTTAATTTAGGAACCATCAGACTCCATTTGGGTCTAACATGGGTGCTCCCGAAAGGATTTTACACTGTCTGGCCTTACTGTAAGGAAGAGAATGACCCCAGCAAGGTCAATGCAGGGCAGGATCTGATTTCATTCATCTTAAGTGTGACCACCTACATGAAGCTCACCAGCTCATCACGTTAATGCGTGACCAATGGAGAGTGTGACCAGAGAACAGAGAGGCGAAAGGACAGTGAAGACAAATACATAGAAATATCTAAGACAACAGCTGATACCAGAACACATATACCTGGCACTGGACTCAGATGCTTCTGGGCCTATTTTGGATATACAGAATGAATGGGCAGATGTTAAGGGTATAAGAGTGAAATCACAACATTTATGAGGGAAAGGTTAACCTGGATGTTAACTGTCAGGTCATTTGCAATTTTGGAAAGTCTTTTCATTTTTGTAGTGGCATTGCAGGATAAAAATATCTGCAAATCATTAGCTCCAAAAATATATAAAGTCATGGTAAATGCTGCATTAACAAGCCAGCTTGACCTAAACATTTAGGTCAACCTCCTTTGTCTGAACTGTTGGTTAATTAGTAGTGAAAGCTTTGTCAGTGTAGTTTGAGGACATTGAGGCCTTGTTATGAACAACATGTCACTAAACAAGAGGAGGCTTACATCATGTGAATGACACATCAAAATAAAAGGGGTGGGTGATATTCAATATATCCACTAGTTACAGAAAGTACAATACATACCAATGAGCTGTCTAATAATGAGGGTTTCCCTAACAAAGGCATCACTTCATTCCCACCCTACACACGTGCAGAGATCAGTGTAAATGGCATATTAAATGGTGGAGACTCCCTTGAGGCTTGTCATGTATTGTTAAGAAAAGAAAAGGATGCTAAGGAATGATGGATCTGTGATGGGGGTTTGTAAGAAACATGACAAACAATACAAGATAACAAGGCTCCTGCATCTCTCTCTCTTCCCCTGCTCTTCTCTCCCCTTAGACCCACATGGCTCTCTCTACATTGGATGTTGACAAGTTTGTTTTAGTCTCCAACAACTCCCTCTTTTCCGTCCCCCCCCTCCCACCTCCCACATCCCCCACCACCCCCCCCCCCCCCCCCCCCACCTCCCCCCCACACACACACTCTCTATGTTTCTAGTCTTGGGAGGATCTGTCTAAGAATCACAGCCATGAGGATGAGTCAGGAGAGCTTCTGTTTGAATTGGAAGCTGGGCTTTCTGATGTTGCTGTCCCTACACTAAGGATAAACGCACGCTCTCCATCCCCATTCTTTTCTTTTAACTGGGTTTCTCTTGAGACACATATTACAATCCTTTTACAGTCTTCCACTCCAGAGGTAGCTTAAGAGATGCTTATTGACACAATGGCATTAAAGGGTACAAACCAAAACAGTGACGTCTTGAAAGGACGTCATCAACACATCTTTCTCTAAGAGTACATGATAGTGCTGATCCTTGCCATGTGTTAATCTATGCATTTAGTAGGCTGTATATTATCCTAGATTTTGTGAACCTGCATAGAGCACAGAGCAGGTTGATAAAGGTTATATGACAGAAGTTACAAAAATATCTGGCATTAATGGACAGGGAATGTAAAACGGCACCTTGCTTGGTAAGAAAGCAGGCAGCTATTAATAAAAAAAAAACACATCATCCATCTTTCCACAACCTCGTCCTGCTGGGTTAGAGTAAGACTACTCATCTTGACCTTTAGAACGTAATCCCACACAGATACGTACTACGTCCGTTATGATCAGATAATTCATACAGGAGAGCACCTTATGAAAAACAAACAAATAATATTGAAGGAAATCAAAGAAAACACAACCCCATGAACAGGTCAGAGTCACGTTATGGGGACATGATTGCTTTCTCTTGTTATTTGGGTACCCCCCCGTTTGCCATGACTGATTTGGAATCTCATGAGAAATGGCCTAGGCTGAATTTCATTGCCCATTTAGGATGACTGTAAAATGACGCCATGTAAGATGCCAGCGCCAAGGTTCTGACAGATAATATTTACTTTCACCAGAGGTGCTACAGACAGGCTTTTGGCTTATGTAGGGGATTGGCAGAGCCATGGCTGTAAGATACAAGAAAGAATAAGTCCAAGACTGACAAACAGAATGAATTTCCGTATGTCAGAGTGGCATCACAATCTACATTTTCCTACCAATATGACACCTTCACAATTGCTAAGTGCTTATAGGAGTTGCCAAAGAAGGTAGAAATAGAATAACACTACATAGTAAAGTATAGAGATTGTAAACTGACACAGAAGTAAGAAAGAAAGTGATCAGTGGCGGCTCGCTACCCTTCTCAATCCTGAGAAGTGACTCAACAATGATAATGAGAACGCTACTTATAGCACTAACATTTGGTCTTGTTCCACAGGGAGGGAGCTGTCTACTGCAAGGTTAATGAGTGCTGGGGGGTTCCTACAGAGACCAGGGATGGCACACCGAAAGCACAAGGAAATTACGAGAGACAGGGAGGAAGAGGGGCACGTTGTTACTGTAGCCAAAGCCTGCAGCTGCTGTGTCCCATTGATGGCAACATGAGTCTGAAGCACAGATCATAGCTCACCGGCCTTAAATAATGCCATGCCGACAATCTGGCCATCTCAGTAGTGCCAACATTTACCACCATAGTGGATACAAAGCAGCAGGCGTAGCATGGCACCACCGCCTGGTTGCCAAAGAGTAGGCATGAAACCATGTCATCCCATCAACAGACACAGACGGAATCACATTCACATGCTCCCGCAAAAGGTTGCGAAGGCAAAAAGCAGCACACTTACATTCCATACCTAGCCTGACGATGTCATACTCATAATTCTAGTCAGAATATGAGTCTGAGACCGGACTATTGGGCTGTGATTATGGGGCGTGTTTCAACGAACCAGGAAAGAAAATTCCTCTTCGCTGAATTGGATACCTAGAACCAATCAGAGCAACGTAGTATTTCCATCTGATAGATTAAACTTTTACCTGATCCCGTAGGAAGGACGGCAAAAACATCTTTTCAATCGACAAATGCCTTGATCGCGTTTCTCTGTTCCTCTTTCAAAATGAATGCGCTGTCATATCTGTTGAGACGTTACTTAATTAGCACTCAAGGCTAGAAGCCATTCGTTTGAATGTTTTTTTTTTCTACGCGTTAGCATAACCTATCAATAATGCTCTAGAGTGCTTCAGTTAAGACCTATAATCCTGGGCAACACTCGTTTTGCGTATACACAACTAACCGAGTCAATGTAGACATATAAAAGTCGTGTAGATAGCTTAAATCATATAAAATATGTCCCACTAAGCTTCCGAGACGGCGCCATCTTTGTTCGATGTATACCGGTATTCTATCTATATCTGTCCATCAACGTATAAAGCCCGCCCTTACAATTTGAATGGTCAGATCACTTTTCGGGGCCGTTTAAACCCTCCCAACTAACTCGACTCCAGACTGAATCTCCCAGCCCAAAAATTTTGTGGGCGGAGTTCAGGCTGGTATCCAGGCTATTCCATACCCACAACCAAGCAGCCAGCAATTAGTATTATAGCAGTAGTATGATTAGTAATATTACTAAAAATCATTAGTATTATAACTATTTAATTTTTTATTTTAACTAGAATGACATAAGCTTCATAATTCACAAAAGGAACTTTAGTCCCATAGAGAATGATACAGTTGTGACAGCAGTCATAACCCTTCATTCAAGATTAATCAAAAAGCGGGAACACCACTGATGCTCCGTGCTCTGTAAGAGACAGGTAGAAAAAGAGCAAACCTCTGGTCTGGTTGAGGATGGGGTTGGGGGCAAAGTAGTGAAGAGAGGGGTGATGGTATCAGAGGGCAGAGGGGACAGACAGACAGTATCGGCCGCAGACAGATTAAACTCCAGAAGCAGGATCAGTCTACTTCACCTGGCTCTAGTCAACCACCCAGATAGCAAGTATCAGATCCACTGCTGATTTGCCACTTCTAGTCTGCTCTCGGACCACCATCATCTTTAGTGAAACTGGGCGTGGATATTAGGAAAATATAATTTAATGTTAGCAAGTCCTGGAATTTCTAAATCATATCTTTGCTATAGTCAAGGGTATTTAAAATGTCAGCCACTAAACATAAGAAGTTCATGGTAGGCCTCCTTGAAGGTTCTCAGGGTGAAAATGAGTTGGTAAATTAAACACACTGACTACATACTGAGAACATCTATAAAAATGGTAAGTGTTGGTGTAAATGGCTAAAGAAGTATAAATGAGTAAAGAAAAAATAATATGTTTGAATGCGAGCGGGAAACCAGTGGACCAGCGGAGTTCATAAAAACCAATGTTCAAAAGGCCAGCGGACCACCAGCAGACTGCCAGCTCTGTCCCCAATAAGCTGACAGTGGCCTTCTGCTATCAGGGCAGAGACCACACACACCACACTGGGCAGAACGAAGAGCCTCACATACAGCTTCAATTAGGATCCAGGACACAAGGACCTAGCCATAGAAAAGTAAATTATGAAAGTGCACGTGGATGAAACTGGTAATAATGTGATCTTTATGTGTCAACCAAATCGCAGGTGAACAGCTGAGAGGATCTTTGTTCGTATTGATACTCCAGGGGATGTGGTCTCTTATTTTCTGTAATCAAAAATAAATTAGTAAAAAGTAATGCTGATGGATTGGGTCGCTGTCAGTGCTAACCCTTCACGCACCCACGTGGACGTGCACCCACGGCGTCCACACCCCTTGCTTGGATAACGTACACCGAACGATAACAATGCAAAAAAACTAACTGTGTACGAAACATGACTCACTAAGCACGTGGATACTTGAGAGCCGTATGAAGGTTAGTGAAATGGAAAAAACGTAAACAAAAATAATAGATTGACCTAAAAGCAAGTACATAGGCTAATTAGAATTAACGTCAGGCCACAGACGGAAATAAGTCTATTTTCATCTTAACGTTTGATCTTAAAGTCCTTTAAATGCTGCCGACCGAGTCCACGGTTGGCATAAACGGGATAATATAAAAGCGGCGTGTTAAAATATAAAGCTTATACAAATATAGTCCTTCTATATACACATGGCAAACTATCAAACCATTCATTCCGACCGTGCTTTAAAAGGAGAAGCTTTCGTCAGCTCCTCAGGCAAGGGATCTCTATGAAACAGATAGGCTATTCTGCATACTTAGGGCTGAAAACACAGAAGAACAGGGGGAATACTTACCCTCTATCGTGGCTGTCCGTTTAACTGTGGCGTTTTTGTGGAAGCAGTAGGCTAATGAACTGTTTTCGGATTAGATGAACAACGGTGAGGACTTTCATTTATCTGCTGTTTCTCTAGCTGTCTTTCTCCGCCACTTGTCCCACGGTTGAACCAGAGCTAACCTCGCGAGGGTTGGACTGGGGATACTTCTGAGTAGATGCATGAGTAAGTAGATGATTAGTTTGCAGCATTCACAGTTATGTTACTGTGCTGCAGCTGTCACATGTGGACAAGGGCTTTCGTAACCAGGTCAGCTTGGATATTAAAATCTGCCCTTTTAGGGTAATCTTGCTTGCTTTGGGGGGAGTTATAAATGTCACTCTCATTGTTGCGGTCATGCATATAAACATTACACGTGCACTTGAACTTCTTTCAACTGTTCCACACAGTTGTTATTTCATTTAATTTTATTTCATGCTGATGAAGTCTACCTGATGGAAAATGCACATGCATACTAAACAAACAAAACATAATACACACAGCACACACACACACACACACACACACACGCACACACACACACACACACACACACACACACACACACACACACACACACACACACACACACACACACACACACACACACACACACACACACAAACAAACACATGCACACAACTGGCATGCATATCCATATAGAAGTAGCCTACTACATCACATGCAACCATGCCTAGCTACTGTGCATGCATACCAGAAAGCAGCCGACTCGGGCTTAGATCCAAAGATGGAATATTATATATTCACACACACATATAGTATGCAGTGATGTTCATGCTGCAGTGGGAACGCTCATGGCATTGACGACACAGAAGGCATTGAAGTCAGCCATCATTGTTTTGAAGGCTGACAGAGCATTATTGACAGTTGTTTGTTATTATTTATTTATTAATAAGAGGGGGTTCATATACTTTTCCACACTTGTGATAGATCACTCACACATCATATTATGTCGGGTCATTCTGTAAATACACCTGCTTTTGTAAATTAATATTCTATTGGCTTCTCTTTATCAATTTGTTTGACTTTTTATGACTATGACGTAGATCTCTAGGCTTATGGGGCGCCAGGCGTAAGAGACTGAAGAATGAAGAAGAGACTGAGAATGAAACCATGTAACCCTTTGGTTCCAGGACTTATGTCCATAGGCTTTATTACTGATGCTGTGCAAGAAAGGACTTTGGTTTGCTACATTCTGTGACTCAGCAGGTTACAAAATGGGTTCCATCCACGTTAGCAAAGGCAGCTTGAACGTTTGCAGACTTTTGAACTGACACTGAAGCCTACGAAAGTTTAATCAGCCTTTACTGTATTGGACTGTATGCACTGTGTGACTTGTCAATTCACGGAATGTGTGGACAAAGGTCCTTGAGTGCACATCATATTCAGTAATGTAGCCTATGTACATAACTCCTTTTGTACTAAAGCGAAATACTGATGTCTACAAAAGTGCAAGCAGCCTTTTCTTTGTGGAAAGACTGCATTCTGTAACCTGCAGACTCACTGAATGTATCGGACCAACAATATTTCATGCACACCATCCTTTCCCTAATACATACAGCAGAACTGTTACATGCACATGCACTATTTCTCACTGTTAAAATACACCTACCATTACAATTTTAGATCACACATTTCTTTGCAGGTGGCCAAACTTGCTAAATACTTATTTCCCCCACTGTATATGTAGACCATGGGTTGGCAACAGGCGGCCCCCGGCCAATTCTGGCCCATCAGCGACAGGTTAATCCGATCGTAGCCAAGTTTTTATTTTATTTTTAGTAGTGCCTGATTTGATACTGCTATTACAGTCTACTACAGGTTGATTAGCTTTGAGGTTTAGCCCTAATTAGTTCATTAGTGAGCTGTCACAGTGACCAAGGGGCAAGTTGTCAAATGTGTTGGGTTGACTATTTGAAGCCCTGGCAGGTTTCCTCCCCTGGACTGGGTCACCAGACATTTGCTTTGGTTTAGTGCAACGTGGTGCAGCAGAGTGGTGCAGCATTTAGGGGGAAAAGTGGCAAGTCGAGTTTGGGAGAAAAAAGAAAGGGCAACGAAGCATTTCATTAAACATTGCATTTATTACATTAAACATAGAGATTACTCATCAGATGATTACAAGTGTTTCTGCCTTGTCTGTGTGGAACTGCTGTTTACATATAGCTGGCCAAAGGAGACTTGGATCCCATGCGTGGGATGCAGCAAGTGGCCCATGTTGCCTGTAGGTTACCTCAGCAGAGGCTAGTTATGTTTTGTCAGAATTATGTCATTGAAGAATGCCGGAAGAATATAGGTCTTCGTCTTAGATTAAGTATGCCCTCATTATTCTCACTATACATGAATGCTTTTGTATTATTTATAATGATTGGTTACTTTTATGTTCACTTAAGTTGTTAAGTTCAGTTGTGGATATAAAATAAAAATACATCAACGTTCCTAATCAATTATGTGTTCTTATTTTCTTAATAATCCACTGTGACAATTGACCCACTGATGGGCAATGTGACCTGTCTTGTGCAGGCCCACACCAGACTCGAACTCGCAACCTTGGACATGGGAGGCGGACGTGCTTATAAGGATGACCCATTGCTGCTAGCATCTATCGTAAGCACATCTCTGACTTAAGGTGTCGGGGACTGAGGTTTTCTCACTGCACAGCACCTCACCCGCTGGCTACCATTGCACAAGTGGTCTCAAGAGCCTACTCTCAAGTGTAGGCATAATTCATTTGCATTCAAATATTATTTAAAAAAATAAAATAATACAAAATATGTGTCAGAATCAATCAGAATCAGAATCAGGTTTTATTGGCCAAGTAAGTTTGCACAAACAAGGAATTTGTCTTGGTCCAGTGGCTCTCAGTGTGCTTACACATATTACACAAAATATACATCACAACACAAAACAATACAACAGTGCAAAACAATACAACAGTGCAATGGTCTAACAGTCCAATAAGTCTAAAAAAGTATATACAAGGAGGAATAGTGCAAAGAAGTGGAGAGTCCAGGAGGTGCAGGAATAAATAAATACTATACGGTATGAGTATGACGATTATACAGTAATGGTTAAATAAATAAATATGGTTGCAGGAGTAATTGTACATTGGTTATTAAAATAATCCAGAGTTATTTCATATTATCTCCCTCTGGAACGAAATACTGTTTTCTGATTGGCTAATGGGGTGTACATTAAGTTCTCAGTGACGCATCAGTGTTGAAGCTGCAACAGTAGCAGCTTAAACACTGATGCGTCACTATTAATAATCTAATAATGTACTTTTACTTTTGGTGCTTTTACTTAAGTGAAGGAACTTAATACTTCTTCCATCACTGTAGGGCAACAGACATTAATTTAAGACAGAGCCATTTCTTAATGGGAATGTGATGGATTAGGGCTTTTTCCTATTTATGCCCTTCTATTGAATGCCAGGGGGACGCACAGGTGGGTGATGGGGATGGTGCCAGGAAACATCTGCCATCTGTCTGAGCTCCCCCATCACTTCTAGAAACCTTCATGGACATTCTCTCCACCCAGTCATCCAAACCAGTCTGAAAGGGAAAGGAAGGTCTATTAGGGATTTCACCAATATTCCAAATTACATTGCCTCATTCAAAGGGTTGCAGTCACTTTAATCAAAGTTAGATAAACAAGATCTAATGCTAGGAAATGGCTATTTTAGGGGTTCGACACAGCAATCCTATTAGATTATCTTATGCAGCCTCAAGCAAAAAACAGGCTTTTTTTTTCTCCCCCCATGAAATTGAATTAGTTTAGTCTAACAAGAATTATTATCACTTGTGCAAGAATGACTTGTTTACATTTTTACCAACTGATTTATGACTGTCTAGACAATATGACAGCACACAATATAATAGCGTTTCTTGGAATTAATGGAGTTTTTTTTTTCCTAGACAACCTTCTGATGTTTTGAATGAAAACTCATTCAGTCTCTGACTGTTTAGTGAATTGCAGCTTTAAAAAAAACCTTAAGCACATAAAATGTGGACAGTTCCTGTAATCAGGGACAGCTAGTGTACCCGCATCTCTGTGAGGTTGTCAAGTTGTGTGTGAGTTGTTGTTTCCCCCTTCTCCTGAATCCATGGTCACCAAAGCAATGGTAATTACTCCATCAACTTAGCCTCTGGTGCTGCAGAGCTCTAATCAAGTATAATCTAAGCACAAACATGTCACATGCTTCAGTGAGAGCCTTGCCTCATGTGACAGGTTCTTTCATGGGTTCATGGGTACTCTATTATATGCTGTTTTATTTCATCTTTACAGGGCCAAGTTTGGAGCAAACTGAGGCGACAGAAGAGGAGATGTCAAATGGGAGGCTGGGCAGCTGAGAAGTTGAAGAGGAGTGAGGGGAAAAGGGGTATAAACAGCGCCTTCTGCCTTGAAACTTTCATTGGAAATGAAGTGCCGATAGACATTTAATTTCAGCTATTTCAGAAAGTGGTGCACTTGTGTTAATGGTGTGTTCGAAGAGGTGTGTAACCTCCATATCCTCTTGGAACCCAAGAGACTGTAATTGTATTTCCTTGAGTAGAAACATTTATAGCTTAAATTGTAAGATACTGTGCATACGTAAGGTTTTCAGACCCTTTACATTGTTCACAGTTTGTCATGTTTCAGACTCATCTGGAAATGGATTCAATTCATGTTTTTCTCCTCAGTCTACACACAATACTCCACAATGATTAAGAAAAACTGTTTTTTGGAGTGTTTAGTCAATTTATTATATAAAAATAAACCACTGAAATATCATATTTACATACGTATTCAGACCCTTTGTTATGGCACTTGCAATTGAGCTCTGATGCAACCTACTTCTATCAATGGTCCTTGAGGTGCTTCTATAACAACCCAGTTGAGCTTGATTGAGTCTGCCAACAAAAATGTACCAACCTTGTAGGATCATTCCCAAGAAAACATAAAGATGTTATTGCTGTAAATGGCACTTTAAACAAATACTAATTGAAGGGTGTAATTACCTAATAGATGGGACATTACGGTATTTATTGTTAATAAATTAACAAAACACTCCAAAAATATCGTGTGTAGATTGATAAAAAAAAAACTGAATCCATTCTAAGTTGAAGGGTCTGAACACTTACAAAAGCATATGTATTGATATTAATGTCTGTGGGAATTTTTGTGTACTTGGTCAGTCCAGTGTCTAATGCCAAGATGCCCTGTACAATGTACCATCATATATATATAGAAACAAGAAACAATAGTAGCTATGACATAGCAGATGATACTGATCAGATATTTATGGGGGATGGCATGAGGAAAGAAATTGCTCCTGTGTTGGGGATACGGGATTATGTAGCACCTGCCAGAGGGGAGGAGTGAAAAAAGTTGGGTCCAGGGTGTGAAGAATCTGTAATGATGTTCCTGCCTGTTTCAAGGTTCTTGAAGTGTGCAAAACTGGAGGATGGGCAGGGGAGCAGCAATGAGTATGTTCTGCTGTCCTTACTGTTCGCTGCAGTCTGTTCCTATCGTCTTTTGAGGTTGCTCCCAACCAGATTGTGAAGGATGTGCACAGGATGGATTTGATGACAGCGGCGTAGAACTGGATCAACAGCTCCTGTGGCAGACCATACTTTCTCAGCTGCTGCAGAAAGTACATCCTCTTCTGGGCCTTTTCGAGGATGGAGTTAATGGCCTCCCAACTCAGGTAAAGAATGGTAAAGTTTCCACGGTTGACACAGGGCTGTTGGATATTGTGAAGGGGAGCAGCTGCGAGGTTGTATATGTATTTATATTTATATTTTTATATACTTCTGGACATGATGGAAATGTATAGAGAAGAATTGTGTTGTGTTGTGTTTATCTGCAACATGTCAAAGCTTACAAAAAATGATAAACTATTCGGTAATGGAGGCATACATTATTCATCATAGACAAGTTGGCTTTGAGTTTGTTTGGTTCGAGAAGGAGATGTGCAGGGAGGGAGAGTGAATGGTGTGTGTGAGGCAATGCTCTAAATTTGATGTGCTTGTCCTCATCTTCAACTCCACGTTTCTGTACAGTATCTTAGTCCTAATGACATATCTTCCTACATAGGTGTATGCCATGGCTGTCAGACTCAGCATTGGAATAAGATAGTCAACAACTAAAAACACTTCTGTCACTGTTTGCGAGCCTCTGTAAGGAGTCATTTATTTTTTAGAATACTCAAGCTAGCTAACTTCAACCTAAATAGTTGGGACAATGTACCACTGTGATTTCTGTTTTGTCTTCTATTGGACACTAGATTTAGAGGCTTGGAGTGGATAGGGAGTAAGAGATGAGCACATCTTGAGTTTTAGCCCCTCATCTTCTTTTAAATGTTATCACTGAAGATCCTTGGAAACCTTAAACCAAAAAACAGAAATGAAATTATATTGAAATTAAACATCTTTATCATCTAGAATGTTTTTGCTGAATTGGTAAAAAAAAAAAAAAGTACCAAACAACATTGGTTGTCTGCCTTGGTTTGCCCATGGCCTCTAGCTTACAATAAAAAAGCTCTCCTACCTTTGTAGCCTCTGTGTAGCCTCTGTGTTAGAACAAGCTGTTGAAGTGTTTACCCAAGATATTTACCAAACCCAAGGAATATTTTAAAATGGTTTCAACTTACAGCATTAATGACTCAGAAGACTCAGCATTTAGCTTGTAAAGTGAAATGAAATTGGTGTTTTTCCACACAAACACACCCTCAAGTGTATCAATATTCCATGTCTTGTTCTATAAACTGTGCTATATTGATTGGATCTGATAATGTCTTTTGTGCCTGATAAGCAAACCCTCAAACTTGGCATAATTTGTACCCATGCCATCGTCTGTGTATTACATTTAGAGACACATTACAGACCTCAAACCGATTCACTCTCTCTCTCTCTCTCTCTCTCTTTCTCTCATTCTCCCCCTCTCTCTCCCACACACAAACACTCATAACCTGTCTCTCTCTCTCAGTTTCTCACATACTCAAACAATCTTTGTCTCTCTCACATATACTCACACACACCGCACACTTACAGTAGTCTTTCTCTCGCTTTCTGTATGCAGCAGGTTACTAATTCAGGGGTGATGACGCATGAGAAAATCCCTTTGTTTGTTCAGACCATGTAAACATGGCTTTGTCGAATGCAGAAAGCCACATGACAGCCACAGGCCACCCGACAGCACACCTGCAGCACGTTGCCCTAGACTACCAGGGGTAAAATGGGGAACGAGTGGGGAGGTTGGGCAAGCATTCACAGCACAGAAGAGAAAGATCCCTAATTCAATAACAGGGCACTTAGCCGTCCATCACCTCAATTTAGTGGTCCGCCTAGTATACCCTCGCATAGGTTTTTATTGCATGTAAGCATTTGAAGTGTCGTTTTTTTCTTTATTATTGCAGCAATATTTCATTTTGGCCCAGTTTCCCTAAATTGCCTGTGGGGCCTGGTGTGAGGACAAGAACATCCCTGTTTATAAATTAGACATTAGGTGGAGAGATGCTTCCCACATAGAGGAACAGAGCGCTTAATTGAGACGGTGACTCACTAAAGGAGAAGTGGAACTTCCAAGGAAACAATGAGAAAGAGGCAATGATGAAAGGAAGAGACAGAGTGTGGGGGGGGGGGGGGAGGTAGAGAGAGAGACGGGGAGGTTTGTGAACGGTAATGGCCACCAATGGCTGGATTTGGGGTGGGAGCTGGAGTATGAGGGTAAGGGTTAGGGTTAGAGGTAGCGGTGGAGCCCAGGGAAGGTGTATAGAGATGACTGGAGTCCACCACAGCTCCATCTGCTAACCCCACCCCTACTTCCTGCCCCCCCAGCGTCGGACTGAGAAGCCAGAGAACTTCTGCAACTCAAACAATCTCCATTGGTTGCCTGGGACACAAAACACAGAAGACTTTCACACGGATACTCATCCAACCAGTACACTTTCTTTTGTTTCTTTGCTAAGGATAACAGGATGGACGAAAAGTAAAGGAAAAAAATGGCTGACTAACAAAAGGGGCAAAATGATGCAAACAGACCCTGCCTTTCACTAGAGACCATCTATCTCTGTTCATCACTGATATACAAAAACAAAATCCTGAAGGAGCCATGTTATTACACTATAGGGCAGATCCATTTTTCATTTTCCTCTCAAGACACACTTGCCATCAGATAGAGAGTCCCCCCTCTCTATTGGCAAAATGAATTACTATTGTTTTGAATTACACCCACATTCATTCTCTGCGCCACCACATCACAAATTCCATAACACCGAATTTGAACGAAGGAAAATTCCTACCCACGCCGCAAAATGAAATTACTCCGTGAATCCCGGCATATTTAATGTGCTTTAGTTATTACAGAGTGGCTTTTCAGTTTGAGGAGGTTCCTCACCGTGGAGCATCATATCTCCTGCTGCTGCTCTTTTTATTGCAGTGGAAGTCATTTCTGTAAGACTTTACTGTGGCCCTGACCTCTCTTCTGCTCATTTACATCCAAATGCTTGTCTATTTGCATGTGCATGTGTGCACATTTCCACTGCTGTGCATTAGGCCATGTTTGTGTAAATCTGAACCAATTGATTTGAATTGTATGGTCCCCATACTAACAAGGGGCCATTGCAGGTGCAGTCGGCTACAGCTTAATTTGAATCATATAATGTATGGCTCAGTCTGCTCACATGTGGAGCAGAGCTGGTAAAATACATTAAATCAGAGAAGATATTGTTTCGTGTGAGCTGGGTGTCGAGTGGAGATCTATATGAGGCTCTGAGACAGATGACACGGATCAAAAGGTCAACCAAGGCAACAAGGTTCTATGATGAGGTCAGGGTTATTCTGTGACATTTGACATCTGACCTCTTTCATCTCCTGAGAAATCTTTTTTTGGTCACCTCTGAAAATATGAAGACAGATGACACCTTTCCTCGCCGCACTCCACTGACCACAGAGAAAATCCTCAATCCTACGTTTCCCAGATGCCCCCTGTTCAGCAGCCTCTGAGTCAGGCTGGGTGAAATCTCCTCTCAGCGATGGGATCCTTGGAAACAGGGCTGAAACAAATCACAGGTCCCTCATATCACTGTTGAAGGGGCTTGAAGCTTCCAAGACCCTTTTAGGCGAGTGAGAGAGGCACAAATAGAAGATGGCCTATAAATGTCCTATTTTTTTCTATTTTTACTCACTATCATCCATCCCAGCTTCTACATGGCCTTAATAGCTCCCTCTTAAACAAACACAGAACGATGCAGGGATGTGGATTGAAAGACAGACAGAAGTAAAGGGGGAGAGGAGTCAAGTGTGGGTAAGGGAGGAAGGGTGCTAATGGGGTAAGAGCCAAGAGCAAGACAAAGCGGCGGCATAGCAGAGATGCTGATGAGGCCGTGGCTCTGATTCGTGAAGTGTTCTCTGCAAGGGGCAGGGAAGTGACAATGGAGCACTATGCAGCAATAAGCACCGGCGCATGAAAACCGAACAACTCAGGAAACTCAGCTATGCAACCTTTCTCTCTCTCTCTCTATCTCTCTCTCTCACACACACACTCACACACACACACACACACACGCCTCCTCTCCATATATATGAATGGCATAATCTCTTTGGCATTTTCAATATGCTTAACATTCTGCCACATGTTTTGTGTCCTTGCAGATATCCAGGAGTACTGCTGAGGTGTCGATGCAGAGAAAGTACAATAACAGTGGGTACTTTCTTGCAAGTTTAGAGGTACTGGGTAAATGCGGTAGATGATGGTGTGTGTGGAGGGTAGGGCAAAGTCGGTAAAGGCTGGGCAAGCTCATCGCCATCATAGTGCTCTATGAAACAGGCAGTCATCAACCGGGCCAATGACTAACAGACTATCTGACAGACTATAACATAGCGCAAAAAGAAAGGAAATTTGTGTGGTAGATGATTTCTTTGTTCTAACAATGCTTCTCGGCAATAAGTCCAGACCTCAACCCAATTGAACACTTATCACTGTGCAGTATCATCTTTAGATATCGCACCTAATGGCACTTAATGGCACAATGAAATCCATAAAAATTAAATTTTTACCAAATTTTCAAGTTCAATTTATCTGTTTCGGTAGTGACTGCACTGTTTCGGTAGTGACTGCACTGTTGGATGGATGTTCATTTCTCTCCCAAAATCTTCCAAAAGGTGCTCTGGGCCACCCTTTAGTCCACACAACACATTTATTTAAAAGTTATGGGATTGAACTACTTACCATTTCATTTTGTCACTACCGAAATCATCTGGTCACTACCATATGTTTCGGTAGTGACTGTTTCGGAAGTGACAATTCTAGCTAACTTTAAGCATAAATAAAGAATTCTAGCAAGCACACGGCTTGCAAACAAATCTTTGAAGAGGTGATCACACATACAAACATAAGATTTGGCATGAAACCCCAAAAGGTTTACTTAATTGAAGAAAACATGGGTTTCGGTAGTGACAATTCTTAAGGTTACACGTCGATTTTCAGACTTTGGAACACATTTATATAAAAACTATGGGATTTAGCTACTTACCATTCAACCATGAGGGACAGGGATGCAGTGTCACTGCACGGTCAAAAATGCAGGGTCGTGGCTAAAACACAGGCTCAGCCAATGGACTAAAACTCTTGTGTTTCGGTAGTGACATGGAAACTAGGGACATGATTTTTTGAGTATAGTTAATTGATTTAAAAATTAAACCCACAATAAATCTAAATATTCCAAGTTTTGTTTCAACCCAATCATAAAGATCTTTGAAATTAAATCATTGAAAAAAATCTAAAAAAATTGAAAAGTGTTGTTTAAAGGCATTGAAATTTAGATGTCAGGGTTGGGGACAGCTACTTCCCAATAGAAAGTACCCTATAAATGATGATTTTGTATATATTTAGCTTATCACTATCTCATTTAATGCATTGGGTTTATATAGACCATAACATTTTCTTAGTAAATATCTATGCCTAAATACCTAATTGTTGAAAATAGTTTTTATTGTAGAGGGACTGCATATTACACGAATTCGGTAGAATGGCCCATATACAGTACATATACAGTATATATATATATATATGTTTGTGTATGTATACATCTCTGGCTTTGATGCCCATCCTCCAGAGCTAATAGGATTTGGCACAAGGGCCTGACCTGCTGTCCACCTTCAACTGCCTTAGGGGGTGTTTTTCATAAACGTGAAATGTGCAGTATCATCTTTAGATATCGCACTTAATGGCAACTCATGTTCAGGAACATAGAGCACCAATGGCCCACCCCCTTGTTAAACAGAATGTCTCAGCTTGATTGCATTCCCACATCACCAACTGTTTTAGGTCACTCGCCCCTGTAATGAAGTAAGCAGTCAGAGCTGTTCTCACAAGACTCCCCACATTTCCCTTTTAGGACAACCTGTCCTAATAATGGTGACTAAAATGAAGATGAAGGTGATGAAGAATAACATGATAATGATGATGATGATAATTATGATGACGATATTATAAATATTTTTAGCATTTTTTAAGTAACAGTAATAGTAGTAGCTGTAGCGGTAGTGGAAAAAGCGTCTCAGAGTCATAATGATGGAAGTAGTGAAGCTTCGCAATCTGCCTGCTTTCCTCATCTAAAGTCTGTGAACGTTTTTTTTCTCTGATATAATGATGCCGATAGACCGTTTCACCTCTCCTCTCCCCATGTCACTCGTCTGCCAAGTACCCAACGCTGAGTGCCGTCACAGTCCTTCCGACAGAGATGCTGATTACAGAATTAACCTCTGTCTATACATAAACCCTGTGTAGGCGCATCCCCCTTCACTCCAATTCATGTTAATTAGCACAGGCATCTTTTTTAGGCAATTGGGCCTGTTCCAATACCTGATCCTAAAACGCTGCAGATGAGGCTTTTACATGGAAAAGGGGGAACAGTGAGATTTAGGGCTCCCTCCGCTGTGCCATCCATCCATCCATCCATCCATCCATCCATCCATCCATCCATCCATCCATCCATCCGCCCCCCTTCTCTGATCCAAACCCCTGAAGCTCCAGGGTGCGTGGCAGGTCACTGAGGAGGCCAGATAGAGATCAGAATAAACTCCTGCGCTATCAGCAGCTGGGCCAGTCTGCAGAGGGTGGGTAAGAGCGAGAAAAAGAGAGAGGGAGAGAGAGAGAGAGAGAGAGAGAGAGAGAGAGAGAGAGAGAGAGAGAGAGAGAGAGAGAGAGAGAGAGAGAGAGAGAGAGAGAGAGAGGGCTCGCGCGCGCAAGAGAGAGTTCACTGAAGAGTATTTGGGTCTCTGTGTGTTTGATGGACTGGATGCCTAAGTGCTAGTGGGTTGGAGCAGAAGAGATTTCAGTCGGAGGAGAGGACCTGTTGGAGGAATTACACCAAACCATCCAAATCAGCTCTGGGTCAAACACTCCTCAGCAGACACTGATGCACTTACATAGGATGAAGTAGTTCTGGGACCCATTGGCAGAAGTGTGTGTGTGTGTGTGTGTGTGTGTGTGTGTGTGTGTGCATGCAATAGTGATGTTTTGGTCTGTTTGCTTGTACAATATGTGCACGTTTGTGTACATACTTGCATTCATGAATGCTTGTGTTTTGTGCATGTATATTCACATATTAGTGAGTGAAAGCGCACACGTGTGTGTGTGTGTGTGTGTGTGCTTTCATCTTTCTATGCCTGCTAGGTAATATGGTAATGATAATCCATTTTCTTTTGAGGTATGCGATGACTATCAGCACCTATCTCCTCCGTATCTCCTGTCCCCGGCGCTCCTTATCTGCCGTCAGCATCTGGTGAGCCGCTCTCACGCTGCGGTGGCCGGCCGCTGTTGTCTGTGTGATCAGAGGGACACTTGTCCTGTGGCAGCATTTCACTGCATCTTTCCCCATCAAACACACACACACACACACACACACACACACACACACACACACACACCTCTGAACCTCCTCCAGTGCTTCCCCTGTGCTGTTGCATCCCCTGAGCACCACAAACAGCCCGTCCCGAGAGGGGAGGGCCGCCGCCCGCCCGCCCGCCATGCAGGTCTGCTGTCGCTATGGCGCCGCCCAGGCCTTCCTGCTCTGTCTCTTATCTCAGTCCTGCTGACAAGCTCCAGCAGCGACGCCTCTAATGATGGAGGAGAGGAAGAGGGGGGAGGAGGAGGGAAGTTAGGTCTGGCTGCAGGCAGAGAGAGAGAAGGAATGAGAGAGAGAGAGAGATGCAGCTTAAACTCTGTGTGTGTATTTGGATTTGTGTGTGTGTGTGTGTGTGTGTGTGTGTGTTTGTCTGGAGGGTGCTGAAGTGGATGCCTCAGTGAGCGAGTCTCTCTCTCTCTCTCTCTGTCCTCCTTTTGTTGTTGTGTTGCATTACAGCTCAGTCAAAGAGCGAGCAGTGACGTGTTGTAACTTAAACATGCGAGACCTCCCATCCAGCCCTGCCTATTTTTGAGAGAATTCCCTGGCATTATCCTAGGCAGCTGCAATCACGTGGGGCCTCTCCTTTCAGGAAAGTGTCATCAGTTGGAAGTCTCCTTCTGGCTTTTAAAAGCGGCAAGACAAAACGAAGAGCCCGATTTATTAAAAAAAAAATCTGAATGAGCTGAAAAATGCTGTCTAGGTCTTAAGTGACCCCAGAAGCCTGAATTATTCAGTGGGCCTTGCAAGCACCAGGCATCTTTGCATCTGTGCGTATGTGTGTGTGTTCCCACCATGTAGACAGCATTATTTAATATCACCCTTCCAGGTCACCGTGGGCCATGCTAAAATCCCTGGCTGTTTTCATGTGTCAGTTGTATTTAGGACTGTGGGAAGAAAAGGCCCCCTATTTGTTTCTTATCCGGTTCATAAATAATTGCATTCTGGGTAGCTGCACAATGATCTGCCATAGCAACCAAGGGAGGGGTTTTTTCTCCAGCAAAACTGTTTCTGGTATGTCTGGTACAGTAGACTGTGCAAGCACACACACACACACACACACACACACACACACACACACACACACACACACACACACACACACACACATAAACACACACACACATACACACACACACACACACACACACACACAGACACACACACACACACACACACACACACACACACACACACACACACACACACACACACACACACATGCACACATCATAAACACACATACACATCATAAACACACACACACACACACACATACACATCATAAACACACACACACATACCCATACACATTTTCAAGACTTTCTATACAATTGGAAAAAAAAGCTTACACTAGAATAGCACTCATACCACAGGACACTTTGCCTATCAGGCATATACTGTGTTATTATGCTGTGACAGCACTTCTTCTGCACAATAAAATCTGCTAAAGATGCCAGAACTCACAGTCACATGAGATGTCTTCACTTTGGGCTGCTGTGAAAAAGGGAGAAGAAAATAATACAGAAGTACAGAAATATGTGAGCATAATTGCTTTTTTGTGCAAATTAGTTTTTCAAAACTTGGATAGTTCCCTGCAATATCACTCTAATGCAGTGTTTTGGAGGGTTTCCCCAAATAATTAGATTTCAAGTCAATCTTTCTGTTCTCTTAAAAGATTTTTTTTTTGCCTCTGAAATAACCGACTGCCTGCTATGCTGGAGCCATAAATAAAAGAGAAAGGAAGATGTGGAGGCTCAACTGACTACACTGGCTAGATAAATGGGACTTCCTGTCGAGGAAAGTCTTGGCAGTATTTGGGTTTGTTGTGTGGCTGTGAGTGTTTGCTGGTGTGGGTGTGTGTGTGTGTGTGTGTGTGTGTGTGTGTGTGTGTGTGTGTGTGTGTGTGTGTGTGAGTGTGTGTGTATATAGATAGTGTATATGTGTTTGTCCCTCAAAATCTTTCATCAAGATGTTGAGTGGTTTTAAAACAACCTCAGGCTTCTATTATAAATCAATAAATGTTTTGTTCCTATCACTCTATAAGTTCCTAATTATCGTGTTTACATCAGTTTGTGCAAGACCACATGCTGCTTCAGATGTAATTATCAATACTTCAGTCTCGCATTTCTACTTGAATATTAACGCATTTGGCATTTCAAATCAATTTTCAGTTAGAGTTGGGAAGTCAATATGTTTCTTTTGTAAATGAAACCTGTCAGGGGGTGCAAAATGTTATATGAAATTTGCATCAATACTTTTCTCAGAGAGTTTAATCCTCTGGGTTTTGTTTCCGCGGGCAGCTGAGCCAACACTTCTGCAGAACTGACCCTTGATGACCCCGTGACACGAGCGCGTGCAGAGTGACTGGGAGTGAGAGATGTCCAGACAGATCTAAGAACAGTGACAACGACCGTGTCTGCTGAACCCTCTCTCCTCACGGACACAGTGACAAAAATATCTGCCATTTTATATGGTGAATATTGATCTGCTGGCCACCAGTAGATGTGGCTGAGAGGTTACTTCCAATCAATTCCGGTGTCAGTGGATGTATATCATTTTAAGGGAGAAAAATGAGGCCAATCTATCAATATTGTATCAACAGAGTGTAAATAGCCCATGTAGATTATATCCTGCACTACAGGAAGAGAGCGGTACTAGTAATATTGATATACCACCTTCTTAGTCAATCCTACCGACAAATAAGACAGATTGGGGGTTGTTTGATGGAGTCCAGTATTTTCCTGGAAGTTTATGGTTTCCCTTGCCTCCTTATATTGTTTCCCACTGATAATATTCACCACCACATAGCCTATGCCATTAACTCATTATGGAAAAGGCACCATTCTACGAGTATTCTTTCTGAGTGTAATAGGAAGAAAAAAGCATTGACAGAAAAAAAAATTGAGAAAACCAGAAAAGGATACAGTCAGTTGTGTCTAAAGGATGATGCGTGACATATTTGTATGTTTCTTAGGACTGTTTAACTCGTTTTAAACAGGGGGACTGAATATTTCAACTTTGCTCTTTTCTATCTCCCTCCACTTTAGTATAAAACAGCTGAAAAGTATATTTTCATCAGGGACTGAAGAATGAGGAGCCTGCTTATATCCTTGCTTTGGGCCGAGAGAAAGAGAGAACGCTAATGTACAGACCAAAGGGATGAATCCGTGACTGATAAGCACATAAAGAGACACACACACACACACACACACCACTCTACCACTGCAGAGACACCTCTAGGTTTGAACTCTTACCACAGTCTAGTAACTTACTGTGAGCTGCTAACCAAAGACTAGCAGCCCCTACATGAATACACACAAGGCAGCAGACATGTCCAAATAGACTCTTTCCTGTAGGATAGTGGTACATGTATTTCTTTACTGTGACCAAGAGAAATTGCTTATTTATTATGGTTTTAAAAAAAGATTGCTTGATTAACGATTGTCAACTAAATGCATACACACAAAGAAACTATTCCCAACCTACACACATCTGCACTCACACACACACAAGCACACACACACATCTGCACTCACACATTGACGGAGTGTGTGTCCAGGCCACTTGGATGACAGCGCTGGGACTCTGGCCGGGAGTTAATAGAGCTATCAGGCCCCTCCCATGTGGCGACAGAGGCAGTATAATTGCACCAGAGAGGATTTCCTGCTGACCCATAATAAGGAAATATCAGGCTTCTACATCGCCCCCAACTGCTCAGAGCAACCAGTGATTTAATGGTGCTTGTGCTCTCTTTCTGTGCACACACACACACACACACACACACACACACACACACACACACACATACACACACACACACACACACACGCACACACACACATACCTGCTTCCTGGCCCAGATTCTCTCTGCAGTGTGTTGTTTTTAAGCAATAAACACACTCTGGTGTGTTCAAGGGAATGCACACAAATACACGCACATATAAACAAACAAACAACCTCCCCGCACAACACACACACACACACACACACACACACACACACACACACACACACACACACACACACACACACACACACACACACACACACACACACACACACACACACACACACACACACACACACACACACACACACACACACACACATCATACAGACAGACACTCAAAAAAAAGCGAGGGAGAAATATCAGTTTGTTTTATTTTCCCCAAACAGTTCTGAATCCACATAATTGGACATATTTTTCAGACGTGGGAGCTGTCGAATGCCTCACAATGGGAAATACTGGCCTTGGGCGATATACAGTAAGCGCTTAACAGCACTGCAACAATCCCGCATCGCCTGCGAAACAGCATGTGGTTGAAGGGCCACTTAAGTGAGGTCACATTAAGCCTCAAGGGGGAGAGAAAGCATTACTGCTCAGCCTCCCCCACCCCTCTGGAGCCAATCACCAGAACATATATTGGGAGCCCCTACATGGTTGACCTATACTGTCATGGAACTAAATTGAACTAATGTCAAATGATGTCTCTGTCTAATGTCAGAGAGAATTTGAAGGGCAGTAGGTTGTTGAACAAGCTTTTCATCCTGTCACTCACTCCTTGCGCTTCCATATCCCTTCTCATTGGACACATGAATGCTGTAGTTGAAGTATACGCACAAATAAACACAGGAAATGATCACACAACCTCATAAAAGAAGGTGATGAGTCAGAGGTGCACTGACACCTATGTGGGCACTAGAGGGTGCTGTTTTTCCCACTCACACGCCATGCACTGCATGAGCAGATGCCTATCATATCAGTTGGAAATCTGAATGGGTTTCGCTGTGAAGCTCACCCGCCATAAACAAAGTGTGTTCTTCCTCAGCAAGAAGCTAAATGGTTCAATTTAACCAAATGTGTTCATATTGCTCACTTCACAGCCAGAATAAAATATGTGGGGCAAGAAAGTGTGGTCTGTTTATGATTTGGTACTTATGATGGTACTTAAACATGCTAGGTTACCACAGAGGAGAAAATGAGACGGAGGAGGTGAAGGACATGAAGAGACATGTCTGCAGGAGACAGACATGGAGACAGACAGAGGTAAAACTAGGTGAGATAGGGGGTACAGCAGTAGCGGAAAAGGAATGTGAAATGAAGAGAGTAATGATTAATCAGAATTAATGGGGGTCAGGATGCTGGAGGAAGCTGTGCTGGAAGAATCAAAAGAGTGTGGAGAAAATAATTTGGAATGACTGAAGGATATTGATAGTGAGAGGATGTTGAGATAATTGGGAGAGGGTGAGTGAGTGAGTAACAACTAAAGAGAAATATAGATGGACAAGATGGACAAGAAAATACGAAAATAACTTTTGGATGCAGAGAAGAAAACAAAAGTAATTTCAGCCATTGTATGAAGACAGAGGAGAGGAGGTGTGACAAGAGGAGAGATTGTAAACTCAACTTTAAGAGTGAGTGTTAAACAAAGCCAACTTTAAGAGTGAGCGTTAAACAAAGCCATGGCTGTAAGTCTCCTATAAAACTGCTCTATTCCCCACTGACCACTTCAGCTCTATCAAATTCGTTTTACAAGGTTTTCAACTGCCATGTGACATTTTACCTTTGGTGCTCCCCACAAAAAAAGACACTGTGGCCCAATCACGAGCCAACATAACATCACATGACACTGCCAGATTGACAGGACTGGATGATCTAATTGATGATGGAGTCTTAGAGAAAAAGAAGCAAAGGTAACGGGCGGAAAGAAGAAAGGAATCCGGAACGTTCCACGCGCTGCTCCAGAGGAGCAGAATGGCGGCGGTGGCAGCGCATCATCGGATGGCGCACCATGGCCCCCTCACCGATGACAGGAAGACAGACAGGTCAATTATTGTGATGTGACAGCCTCAGGCAGGCACACAGTGGGGCAGGAGGCAACTGTATTCAAGGACAATCTGCGGTCCTCATCACGTATTCTCCTCCAGCCAGGGCCCATGGACAGGCATCCGTGAGGGAGAGCCCGTTGTGCCTCGAGAAGCCAGCGACTGATAAACGCCCTCTCATGCAGAGAATGGACTCATCTGACCTGACCTGATCTTTTTCCATCACACTGATCAGATTCATCTTGGAAAAACGAGAACAAAAGCTGCCCATGGCTGCTGTGTTGTGCTCTCCTGACCAGCTGCAGACCATTCTGCCCCATTGCCAGGCTTTGTGAGGGCTGGGGCAAGTCTGTGCTCCGCAGACAAACATGCTGTGGTGCAGTTGAGTGTTGTCAGGTCCTGGCTGGGCTGTGATGTGCTGTTCAAAGGGTATGCGTGCCTTTGAAATGTTGGTCCCAACAGACAGGAGCATTAGCCTCTCCAGGTGGGTAAGGAACAGGGGGGTGTCAGGGGAAGACCTAACTCAGTGATCTGGAGGTGTGTGATTTGAAGGTGATCTTTGGCCCTCCTGGTCCAAACCCACCCTGCAGCTCTATGTTTGCACTTGAACTCTTCCCATGGCTTTAGGGCTAGCCTGAGGTATGTAAACACACACACAAACACACACACACACACATCCATTTACATAAAGGAATGCAGAAAGAGAAGTTGACGCATTAAGGTGGGATTTCTAGTGGCCAGCCCATAGCTGCCCGCTGGGCATGGTTAAGTGGCACCAGGGTGAATGGCATGCCTTTACAGCCCAGGTTATTTTGGTATCCTCACTTCCACTCACCAAGGACAAACTTCAGCAATGAACAATCTAACCAGAAGAACTTCAGAAAAAAACATTACTTGTAAATACCCCAAAGACAACTCGAGTGACGCATTAAAAACTAAGGGACAACTCTCACAGCAAAACAAGGTCTACCTTTACCTCACCACCAAGGTTATATCCATGGCATGTGGTCCTTTGGGCTGACACAGAAAAGTTGAACATAATATGTCGTCATGTTTAACTCCTTATGCAGAGCTGCCCCTGGGTTTCTGCATCCGTCCCTGAGCTCCACTACAGTGACAACTGGGCCTATATGATGGAGAGTACATCATTACAGTTTGCCGAGTGGACGGCTTAGCAATGAAATATGAGTCTCTGCTGTATTTAAATTCTCAATTTAGCTGTATATCCTCAGTCATTTGGGTTTTATTGTATTGCTTGATTTGCAGCTGAGCTGAGGCTAGAAATGAGATTTTGCCATTGCAGACCATTCTGTTCACCACAACCTACTAGGGGATATTTTTGCATACTTTTTTAAGGTTCTCACCCTTATTTCTAAGTTTCGCAATTTATGTCTCACAAGACGAGATTTATATCAGAAATTACCTGGGCCATGACTGCGAACTCTAATACTTTCAGTAAATCAAGCACCCATCAACCGCTGAACTGTACCTCCTGCAGGTTTTGGACTGTTTTGGAATGGCCCGCAGTAGCATAGCAGACAACATGCAGACTTATGAGCCTGTGTTGGGGTCTTTTTGATTCACCTGGCTCTTTCTGAGGCTACTGGGAGAACAAATAACTCATGATCTCAGTTCCTCTCCTCTTCTCCTGCTGAAATCAGCACTTTCTCTCCCTTCTCTCACACCAGGAAGAGGTCAGCCAGAGAGCTGAGCATGAGGGAGCCCCATCTCTCTCTCTCTTCCTCTCTCTCTCTCTCCATCTACCCTTCTCTCTCTCCATTTACCACTCCCTCTGTTCCTCTCTGTCCCTCTCTCTCTCTCTCTCCCTCTCCCTCTCCCTCTCCCTGCTGTTTGCCCTGCTTGCTCTGGCAAAGAGGGCTGGTGAGGCTGGCCTCTGTTGGCTCTGCACGCGGGCGCCTCCAAACGTCTGCTGACTACAGTAAATATGGGCCTGCTGCTGCTAGTGCTGCTGCCTCTGTGCCTCTATGGCTTCTCCTGTGTGCTGGTGCTCTTAAATGAGGCCTCATTGTGAGTTATTGTCAGAGCAGCCCTTCTGAAAAGGCTGTCAGCAAATTGTGGGGGGGTGGGGGTGGTGTGTAGGAGGGATGTTTGTGAGGGAATCAACCAGGGCGTGACTTCTGTGGCAGGGGCGTCCTTCCGTTAACATTCTTGGGGGAGAGAGAAACATTGTGTGTGTGTGTGTGTGTGTGTGAAAGAGAGAGAGAGAGAAGGGGAGAGAGATACTGTGATTCATGGCCTTCTCATAGTTACATCAAGACCCACATGGTGACAACTTTATAGATAGCCTGTTAAAAATCCAGATGACATTCTTTTGAACGTTTGCTGATGACACGCTTAGCACAAGAACTTCCTGTCATTTTCCCCGTCCCTCATATCCCTACGCTTTCTCTCTCTGTCTCTCCCGCTCTGTGTCTTTCAATGTCTGGAGGGAATTATTTTTTATCAGCTCCAACTTGGGGAGTGACATTTTTTCCCCTCTTATCCCTCATCAGATAATATGGGAGCCATTAGAGAGAGATAATGTCCTTCAATGGAGAGGAAAAACCCCACATTTTAAAGATCACATGCAATTTCTGCCACCACCAAGAGATGTGTTCAACGGAACTCTTATCCCATTATGTCTATGATGAGTGAAGAAGACCAGCTCTCTGCCAGCGTGGCCAACCCACAAAGATAGAGAATGTGAGGTGACATAAGGGAGATTGGAAAACGGAGGAGGGTAAAAGGCATTCCTTTCCCTGGCATTCTGACGCACAGAACCAGTCCATTTTGTGCAAGGCAATCCATAAACCATCCGAGGGTCCCAACTGTGACTACTGGGTGGTAAACTCCCAGTGAAAGTCAGCACTGGTAGCACCTGTGCCCACGCTGTTTACACGCTAAAGCAGGATTAGCGGCGCTGCATCTGTGCCTGGGTGCTGAGTTTGGCTCTGCTGAGGGAGCTGTGTGAGCCATGTAATGAGAGACAGACAGAGAGAAGGCAGGAATGTGATAAACACAGTATCCACGGTAACAGAAGAGGTGGCTCTCGTGTGTAATTGGGACCCTTCCTTTGCTTCAGCGAGTATTTGCAGTTAAAAGCGTACTGTAGACTCTGGGTTTATATATCCCATTTTTGTTCCCCTCCATAAGTGGATTGATTTGTTTTGGTTTCACTGGAGGCACTTTTATCAGTCACACTCCGTGCTGGATTTATATAGCTTCCTTGGTAATACTCTTCTTTGTGCTGCAGTTACTTGCTTTACAGAGGTATTGTAACAAGATGCATTGCATGTCTATAGCCTTATTTACCTGCATGGACTGAAAACGGCTTTGATGCTCAAGCCGCTTTATCTTCAATCAAGTCCCTCTGTAAACAGGTTTTAAATTGGCTTCATGGCAATATGGAGTTTATAGTGTAATTAAATCACTAATCATAATCATTTGCAGTTTCCCCTATTCCCATTCGTGGGAGCTTGGGATATTTATGGGTTGGTTGTAATTGCCAAGTGCATGTTAGTACTCCAGTTAAACAGAGTTAGCCAATTTGGTTCATGTACTTTTCCTCATTTGCCGTTGATTAGCTGCCACTTCTGGATGTGCCACAGATGTGAGGAGTGAATGACTGAATCAAACAGAAGAAAACACACAAATACACACACTCCCACCCCCCAACACACACACACACACAACGCCAGCACCATCACAGCCAGGTTTGCAGACATGACGATACTTACTTCCGGAACTCGGTTTAACACAATGGCTCGTTTGCATGTTAAGTAGGGGCTTTAATTGAAGTCTCAAGTTTAAGACAAACACAAAGACTGGCATTTTACACTTCAGTGGCCACCTGAATTAGCACTATAGTGTCGGCTCTATTAACAGCAAGGGAAGTTCAAGGAAATTGATGTCAGGTAATTGTCATTATGCTTCTCTGAAATACTGCAGACAACCCATATGCTTGGCAAAGTACGTACAGTATATTCCCGTTTGTTTAAAAAAAAATATCACTTTGTGGATAGACAAGTGAGGGCAATCACAACATGGGAGGCATAGAACTTAGTTGGCAGCGGCGTTCTCTGGTGATCTTTCGGTCTTATTTCTTAGCCTTTGTGGTGAAGACGGCACCTGCAGAGGGGATCCAGAAGATGGATGGGGCGGTCGGGGCGAGGGGATGAACTCTGTTATTTTCATTACTGTGCTGGCCAGCGGTGGAGAAACCACCAAGTCTAAGCCGAGGCATCTGGGGACACACGTTTATTTCCTTAGCAACCGGGTTGCTCGGGAGAACATGAGTAATTATGTAGGTAATTCAAGCATTACCCGATTGGCTGAATGCATATTTACTCATAAGTTGAACTGTGTAAAATAAATTGCCCCTTTGCTATCTGCCAAGTGCCTGTGTGAGATAACGGACCTGTGACCCTGTTTAATTTTGCCTTCAGCAGTGTTTACATGCCCAGTGTAATTTATAAAACATGCTCCACTGTGCACCTGAAACATAGCTTGTGAATTTAACATATTACATATCATTTTTGTGACTTAACATGAAAAATGCAGTGTAACGTTGCAGTGTAATTAATATGCTGGTAGCAGAATCTGTGAGCTTTAGTTAAAATACTCCTCAGAGAACCCGACAACACTTGTTGGATTATTAAGCTCTGCATACAAGTAACTGCACAAACACAGCTACCGTCAAATAAGCAACAAGCCCATACTAGTTGAAGGATAAACAAACATTTTACTCCCATTTTTCATAGGTAATTTTACTCACTGACGAATGACCTATGATTTATGATTATGTGGGAGTCACTGTGCATCAAACGTAACATGAAAAGTACTTTAACACTTCAATTATTCCTTAATGGTTTGCAAAAAATGACTGACATAACAATTCTAACTATACCCTGTGTTGAAAATGGCCCATTGTGGAGCCCCGCTGATTGCGAGCGGAACAATGGCCCTATGTGCCAGCTGACTGACAAGCAGCCATTTAGCACTTCTTAAATAAAACCGTGGGTGTACAGCAGACAAAGTGGGCCAGAAAGCGCAGGACAGCCATCGGCTACCTATGAGCAGGATGGGGATAGAGCTGTAGTCCTCTTCCTTGGCAGGAAGGCACAGGGGTACCACCAGGCAAGTGTTGGCCTTTTCCATGCATTTGGAGGCGCATATTCCTTTTTTTTTTGAGAAAATTAACCTTGAAAGTTATTACTGCAGCAGGCCCCAGACCTCACCACTCCTGCCTGGTCATTTACAGCCCGGGGTATTAGGCAGAGTGACCTGCTCACCCCTTAGCGTCAGTCTTCCTAATAGTGGCCCAGGTCCACCATAGACCAGGCCAGCCCCTCTACAGGCTGCTGAGGGTGAGGGTGGACAGACAGACAGAGGGAACTGGATGTATGATATGATTGAACACACTACACTAAACAGGAACATACAAATCTACACAGTACACATACCTTTAAAGAAAAAGTCACAGACTCTGAATTGCTTACAATCACTCCTACCCTCAAGTTCTATCATCATACACACGCACGAAGATATGTACTGTACATACTACTGTGCAGGGATGGGAGATATGGTCCAGGTGGACACAGCAGGTCTAGACAGGGAATTCATGGTAAGGAAACAGCAGGCATTGTTTGTGTGTCCCGGGGAAAAGTCCTGACTCTAAAACCAGCGTAGTGCACCACTAAAAACCCTGCGGCATTGGGGAATTTCGCTCGGCTCCCTGCAGAGAACAGCCGGGATCCAGAATCTTCCAGAATCTTCCAAAACTCTACTACACCCTGAGGGACCTTTCAGTGTGATATCTCACTGGCTGTCTGGGTTTTCCTCTGGAGACAAACCGCACTCAGGAGATTGCACTGCATCCACAACATATGGCTCACAAACCAGGAGCCCAGAGTGCTCTCTCTCTCTTTCTTGGGATATGGCAATCACTGGCTCATCCTGGATTGTTGTATGCTCATGTAAGAGCAGTTGTCACTCTGTTATTTTAAACCCAGAGACCTCTTTATCTCTGCTATCACCCTTACTTTACATGATTGGTGAGAGGCCTATCTGAAATAAAGAGCTCAGAGCAGAGCCATTCCAGCATATCAGACATCCATTCATTTATTTGAATAGCTGATATAGTAAATAGAAAAATAAATTAATGAATAAAAAAAAAAATGATAAATGCCTTTCCATTTTCAGCCATATAATTATTTGTAGCACTTTATACAGCTTGCCATTAGTCATAATATGAACAGTTTTGATTTAACTGTGATTACACCATTTTCACCATAACACTTCTAATATTAGATTTAGCTTTTATTGTTTTGCTAGTCAATATCCCACTGCATAAATATCATGCTACCCAGTCTTTATTGAGAGCATCTACAAGACATCACGACTCATCTGAAGCAGATCCCGTACAAAAGTTTAATCTGGAAAGTTTGAATAGTAACTATAACAGCAATAGTAAATGATAAACTGACCATTGACATTTCTACCACAGTGAGTATGTTTAGGCAGACACTGAATTTACAAAAATAAAGGTATTCATCGTGACAATTGGCATAAACTTCATATATTCCATGGTTAAAGATCATTTTTATCCAGAGAACCAGCAAACTTGCAAGCTAACCTATATAGAATAAGAGACAGTTAATATTAATGTTTACAAGGATTCAGTCTTAGGAATAAGGGAGTCAATTTAAACCAAGCAAACATCCATTATCTTTGACATAAGTACTAATCTTGAAGTTAAACAGGTTGGTTTCTTTATAGACAAACCTAAATCCATGTATAGCAACTGGGGTATTAACGGAGGAAACTAACGTTTTGCTTCGCGTTGTGGAGCTCTTTGCCTTGAATGTTTGTTGTTGGGTGTTGGGACACCTTGGCGGCCTTTATACTTTACTTAAAGACACACCCCTAAGCGATCAGGTCCTGATTTATGGAAATGCAAATCCAGGCTGTGCTTTGGCTAAGCTAAGCGAAGCCGTGCTGAGTGACATCGTTCGTTTAGAAAAATAGCTTTAAAGAGGGAGCTCCTAAATGGGGCCCTGAGGACAGAAGTAAGATATGTATTCATGCCTCGACGTAGACATGGCAGACTGGTGGCTCCGGAGACATCCCTGACCCCCATAACGTATGGCTCCCTCATAAACCCTGCATACATTTGTGAGCGAGGAGCCCTTTGAAAAGCGCAGCAGCAGCCAGTCGGCGACTGGTGATTTATGAGCTTGTCCCTTGTTTCAGGTGTAACCTTGGCTCCCAGCATATCATTGTTAAATGCAGTTTCTTACCCTTGAGCTAATGTGCAGCTCTTTTTTCTCTGCTGGAGAGAGGTTGTTCTGGGACATAGAGGGGAGCTGTGGGTGTGTTTTAATGGAGGTTTTTAGGAGTTGGGTCTTTGCACATTAACTCACCACTGCTTTCTTTCCAGTGGTCCTCAAATGGTAAGAAAAATCACTCCAATGGATCCTTCCCAGGATAGGTCCTCTTTGAAGTGGTCTGATTTCCATTTCATCTATAATTCTCAGCTTGTGATCATTAGGTGGTGGTGTTTTTTTTCCCAACCCATAGCCCTCCCTTGGTTGAGACAACCTTTCAAAGCTCCACTACATCCTCTGATCCCCCGGACAGGCCTCCCCCACCCCACCCCACCCTTCATTTTCCATGTTGGGTCCTTGCTGACACGTAGTTCTGGGAAGCATGGATGTTTATGAGAGAATCGATATATTTCCAGATCTTATTGCATTAACATGATGAATCTCCCAATGTAACTGCCGGAGGCAGGATCCTCCTCCACGCTGCTCTCCTCATGAAGCATGATTAAGGCCTGTGTGGAGGAATGATGACAGACTTCATGATGCTCAGTGCACTGTGTATCTGGGCTTGTCAAACACAGACGTAATGGGAGTTCCTTGCACTGATAAGTGATGGAGACCTGGACAATGGCTGACACTAGATCCACAGAATGAGCTCCCCATTTGGGCCAGGTCGGGCCCACAGTCCCATACTTCCAGTGAATGGCAGAGCTGACAAACACTGCAAAAATCCTCAATCAGTCACCTCCATTCTGTTCACACACACTTACATCCCTGCTCAGAGCCTGGGGGTAAAAATCACATCAATTCTTTCTAATGACAAAAGCACTTGACAGAAAATACATAAATATGGGACTTTAGATAGAAAAAGTTGAGGAATAATAAATAAGTACAACTTTTGATGTTCTCTGACCACTGAATATATATGAGGAACAAGTAAATAAATGAAAATCTACACCGGCTACGTGGATGAGGAGACCAGTAAACAGCTTAATTAGTATCGGCACTGAGCACTGAACAGAGGCCTGAACACTGTTTGTTAATGACTGAATGTGCTCTACTCTTGCAGCAAATTAATTTGAGATCTTCAATAATCAATCCATAATGACTTCTTGACTGTGCTATAAATAAAACAAACTCTGTCTGCCCTCCCCTCTGTCTGCCTGCTCTAACGCTTCAATCATGCCTTTCAAAAACCGTCCTTCCTTTGTCATTCAGTGGCTCAGGAAGATTTTCATAAAATATAGCGTGTCCTTGTCCGGGATAGTAAAGAATCGCCCATGTGGGTGGTCAGGAAGGAGATGGACAGCGGGTGTCATGATCTCAAGTGACTGCTATTTACATCCATTTTTCATTTTTTTTGTAAAAGTTACAAAATGTTTATTGCAGTGCAATGTTTATGTTTAAATAAACCTGATCACAAATCACAAATAATAAACACAAGAGAACTCTTGCACTCTCAGTTACATAAAGCTAGTCCTAACCTAATTGCACTGGCCTATATTCTCTTCCTGAGTCAAAACAGAATGTTTACTGTACCTAGTCAAGGTACACCAGCTCTGAGGAGAGCAGGTTCTCCCTCTACAACGTGCTATACCAACACAAATTAGTTACCAAATAATATCCATCAAAACATTTCAAAACGTATATACATCAAAACATTTTGAAACCAGTGAAATATTTTGTATTATTTACCTCAAAAAATGATAAACCTTCTTAATGTTTAATCAACAATAGAGCACTCAAGCCCCCTCTTAATAATTTCATAATGGTCCTGCCTTTTTCACTGGCTGGAAGCCCATTGGTTCTGTTTGAACTCTTTAATTGGGATAAACAGACGCTGTATAATTGCGGCAAGTGTTCTGCGTTGTGAAGGCGAGATGAAGCCTCATGAAGCCTTGTAGCTTTCCAGCATGATGTGTTGAAAAGTGGTTTAGTTCTCGAGGCTTTGAATGCACTCTAGGGACACCTGTTGGTCAGTGAAAACATGATACCAGAAAAAATCTTGACAAGATGACTGCATTTGGTGCTAGCCTATGGGTTAGCAAAGTTGTGTTTCTGTGGACACTAGAGTTCTGAGCATTGTGTTTCTTTGGACACTAGACTTCTGAGTGTTGTGTTTCTTTGGACATTGATCCTGACTGTCAACAATCTGCATTATTAACCGCTATGAAGTATAACATCTTTATAATAGCCTATAATGTGTAATTACAGCCCTGCCTCATAACAGTGCAGCCTAACGGCAGTCTTATCATCAATTTGCAACTGTGGTTTTAGCCTACGAGTGTTTTCCCCAGTGGTTTCCGTAGCTGTTTGTTTAGATTACACCACCAAAACATTTGTTGGTCAGCAAGAAGAGGCTACAATTAGTGATACTTCACAGAAAATTTAGGCTAATATTTCGATTATTTTATTATTAAGACATTTTAAGTGTGTGTGTGTGCTGTGTGTGTGTGTGAGAGAGAGAGACAGAGAGTGAGTTAGTTAAAGTCTTAAACGAAAGGTTCCTTATTTTGTTGCTACACAACAATACAGAACACCATTTGGATCCATGGTTGGTCGGGCAGTGCGAACTGGCTCTCATAGCGGGTAAAGTGGGGACGTTATTCAAAAAACCCTGACCCGCACTTCAGTCGGCTACTCAAAATGGAGCTCTAAAGGGAAGTGCTTGAAGTTTTTGTCACACTTTATTGGATACCAAGTTACATCTTAGTTTTGATATATAGCTTAAAGGTTATTTAACACCAATGAGCCTCTCATCAGAAGGCCTACATGGTAAGTCTGTTACTGATGGTGCCTGGTATTATAAACAGTGTATAACCAGTTTAATGGTTACAGCCATTTTGCATCAATACATGGTGAAGTCACCTAAAACCATTCTGTTTCTGTCTCAATAGTTTTTGACCTTATTTTCAGATTGTGTATTCTATCTCTGTATGTTTGCCAAGCTCTGCAATTGTGATGTAGCAAGAGTAGGTTTACTGTGATTATCAGCAAAACATTTTTGAAACTTTTTAAAATTGATTAGCTGTGTTTCAGGGGAAGGTGTTCAAACCGGAAAATTACAACGTGAATTACCTGGAAGAGAGAAAGAGAAGTGCGATGATATCTCTGTTTTGTTAAATGGACGGCTGGCTCCAGTCCTTTCATCCAGCGTTATCCAATCTGCTCTTGTAATTCAATTTTGGTTGTAAGGAAATATTGAGCCAGTGTTCCTGTGAGAGTGGAATACTTCATGAAGCCTTTCTGAAATCTCAGCCCTAGAGGAACCACAGTACACAAGGATCACGTATTAAGCTTTATGTTAAAGTCTGAGTTATACTTTAAAAACATGTAACTGCAGAGGTTGTGTTTGAAAGAGTGCACTCTCCACAGGAGTCCTCTGTAGCCTTCGCCTAGATGTTATGCTAAGTAAAAAAAAGATGGTGATGAAATGCAGTCTTAGCCATAATATAATATTAGGTGAACTGATGAGAAAGTTGTGTTGAGTAAAAAGGGCCGCATCTCCACATTCAGTGGTCGATGAGGCATTAACCAACACTTCCCCTCAGTACACTATGTAATTGACTTGTAGTTATGGGATAACAATGAGATGGAGTAAGGCATGTCATTTCAAGCAATTAGTCTCAGTCTTCTCTCAATTGGTCCTTGCTTTCATCAATATACTTACCACGACCACTACACCGCAGCAACAAATGCCTTAGAAGATAATTGCATGCTAGATGAGCCACCTTAGTAATCAAGTACGATGGAATGTTGACAGAGAATAGAAAGGGTGCATCTGCCATAGATGGTGGGTTGTGTCACCATCATTAATAGCTAGGATGCATGTTGAGCTGAGGGGTTACTATGACGAGCAGGCAAAGATGGGAGAGACGTCTCAGCTTCAGTGGTTACCTAGCACTGTGTCCCTTCACTTTTCTAGTCTACAGCAGACGTTGTGTAATGTGACCTTTCCTTTGAAGACGTCTCAAATCATTGTGGGATATGTGCTTTTTCACATTATACCCTTAAATTAAACAGGGGGTCTGTTATCCTCGATGGATGTCAGAAGGGTTTATATGAAGTATTGTCACCGTGTCCTGTTTGACCTCATCCAAATCCTCTGGCTGGTCTGTGGGGCTTTACTGCAGAACATGATTTAACAGATGCGATACATTTCGCTGAATAAATAGATTTTTTAAGTCCTTAACAACTTAATCCTTGGAATTAAATTCCCTTTCACGGCCAATAAAGCTCTTGGAAATTGCCTTTAGTCATAATATTTTGTTCCATTTACATCAATTAAAATGCTGTCTGTACCACTCATGTCATTATTCTGGTAAGAATAAGCTAAATCTGTCTATTCCACTGTCTCGATACAGCCGACTAAGAGACCATGTAATACTCTTATTTAGTTTACATGAACACATTTCCTGCCGTTTCGCTTCTGCGCCATATCATGTATATATAATTTGGTTCAAGCGCCGACTTTTTAGCAAGTCGACAGAAACCTTGCTGCAATGTTGACCTTCAGTGCATGCACTATATTTTCGAGCTTTATGAAAGCTTCACTCCCAGATGTTAACATTTTCAGAGCAGTTGAAGCCATACCACACCATTTCAAATACAGTGTAAATGGAGAGAGCTGTGCATATGTGTGGCATGATGTACAGGATACTTGTATCATGCTTGTTCTCCCCCTGCACTTTACTGCAATTCTGGGGTAAAGCAATGAAGACTGCTGTGGATATTTAATAGTTTTGTGCAATGTGTTGTATGGGGCAGATATGTGCAGTGTGTTGTATGGGGCAGGTATGTGCAGTGTGTTGTATGGGGCAGATATGTGCAGTGTGTTGTATGGGGCAGGTATGTGCAGTGTGTTGTATGGGGCAGATATGTGCAGTGTGTTGTATGGGGCAGATATGTGCAGTGTGTTGTATGGGGCAGGTATGTGCAGTGTGTTGTATGGGGCAGATATGTGCAGTGTGTTGTATGGGGCAGGTATGTGCAGTGTGTTGTATGGGGCAGGTATGTGCAGTGTGTTGTATGGGGAAGGGGCCGTGATGATTGCAGTGTGTTGTATGGGGCAGGGGCCGTGATGATTGCAGTGTGTTGTATGGGGCAGGGGCCGTGATGATTGCAGTGTGTTGTATGGGGCAGGGGCCGTGATGATTGCAGTGTGTTGTATGGGGCAGGGGCCGTGATGATTGCAGTGTGTTGTATGGGGCAGGGGCCGTGATGATTGCAGTGTGTTGTATGGGGCAGGGGCCGTGATGATTGCTCTGCTCCTCCACTCTTCAGACAGGCAGTGACAGGCTGTGTGGCTGGGGAAGGACATGCTCTCAGGGCCTCTACAGTGCCCCTTCTGTTGACACATACTAATGAAGCCTCTAAGAGTGGCAGCGTCCATACTCGGGAGAGAGCACACACACACACACATACTGGAGGACCATTGAGTTAGATTAGATTTAAGGATTCACATGGAGTAATGTGACGAAACGTGCAAAGAACAAATTACCCTTCATTACGCTTTGTGGTGTTCTGTGAGTTTGTGGGTGGTAAATTGGCAGTGAAAAAGATATTAGAGGGTGTTCATTCAGTGGATTTGCTCAGGAACGTATTATCATGGGAAATCATTTACAAAGTATAATGGTTCCAGGTGTTTTTAGCCAATTTCCTGTTCCTCATTGTTTCATAGGTTTCTAGCCTTCAGAATGGAGTGAATCTTTTTTGTGTTATGCTCTCACACCAAACATGGAGGAGGAACAAACGAAAATATTCAGCCGAGGAGTTGCTCTCAGAGGTGGGCAAGCAAGCCCACACCACAGGGAGGAAATGTTTGATAAACCCCCAAATAAACAGAGTGCAAAAATCCCCAAATGTGACGCAGGCTCATTACCCCCTCTCAGCAGTGCAAATGAAGGAAAACATATCGTCTCTTTTTCTGTTGCCAAGTCCTCCCCTCCCTCCATCTCTCGGAGAAATCAAAGGAATCATAGCAGAATCCATTGCCTCTGGCCATATAGAACAGTTGCTCGTTTAACATGCTGATTCTCTACAGCTGTGCAAAGTTTACTTCCTTTGTGTGATTCAGTTACATTTCCCATCCGTGTCCAGAGAGCGTCTTCAACAAACAGAGCTGTGGGTGCTATGTCCCCCTAGTTGCTCAGTCTTCCTCAAACAAGCCCCAAACTCCCTGAGGTGTGCTATCAGTCTGACTGTTGACTGTAACTAATATTTGTCTTAATGAGAAGAGGCAGCAAAGCGTACACAGAACCTGTGATTTCCAGCAGATCAAAAGAAGTCTCCCTGTGAAGTGCGTTTTTAATTGAGAGCGCTGTGCTCTCCTTTCAGGTGGGAAGCTCAGCCTCGAGGCTGACTTTTACAAGGCTGCTGCCCTTTACGTGTGGACAGCTCATCCATGACAGCTTCTGATGTTGCAAAGGCCTATGGCCCCACTCTCTCTCGCCCTCCATCCCTCTCTCTTTCTGTCTCCTTTCCTTTCTTCCAGCCCGCACTTTTTGCCATGCAGACTCAGGTCACTAGAGTGTAGTGAGGTAGCTAATAATTAGCACACTATGTCTATGTCTATCATCCCTTATATTACATGACCTTTAACTTCAGTCACTTCTTCTCCTCAATCTTTGCATTTCCTTTATAAATGTTTTTTTTTTCTCACTCTTGCCTTCTCTCATCCTTCACCCCCTCTCTCTTTTGCAGTCACCTTTCACCTCTTTCACTCATCCCCATCCTCAAAAGCCGAATGTCCGTCTGAGTGTGATTTCAGTGCAGGCATGCTCCTGTGATTGGAGCGGTGCCACTCGGGGACAAAGGAGGCCAAAGCCAGCGGGGGTGTGGGTGGCAGCCCGCGTCTCTTCAATATTTAAAATTTTAACATTTAAGCCTTGCATGCTTTCAGATCCACAGGACATCGGTGCTCCGTGGCTGGCTCCCTCCCAAAGAAAGATTTGATGATAGGGCCACAATGCAAGGCTGCTTGCTAACGCTCTGTAATCTGACATGATGGACAACATAAATAAAACATTGGACATGATTGCAGAGTGAATATTGAATAAAACCTGCCCAAAAATCCCCCTTACCCTTTTCAAGCAGATGATCCACTGCTTTTCCAGCGTAAGCTATCGCGGATGGAAATGCCCATTATATAGCGAGGTATAAGCTCTCATGCTTTATATGAAATAACACTCCTTAACCTTTGAGGGTTTGCAATTGCGTTAAACAAGGTCAATGCAGTCACAAAGTGGTACATATTTCAAGTGATTGCAGAGCATCAAAAAGGCTTTGTGTGTTTAACCTCATAAAAACTGAGCAGTTGAAAAAAACATAAACACAAAGACACATTCTACAGCTCCATTTACATGGCACCTTCTATGGCATATACGAACCGTTGCATATATTACCACTTAAAAGTGGCTATGCCCATTTCTTTTCAGCCTTTATCATCTGAAATCATTTCATTGATCATCATGTGCTGGGCAACCTCTAGCCTTCGGTCTCCAAATCACACAATTGATCTGACTTTGCAGATCAAAGGCGAGCGGCGGCCGAATATGTGGCCGAGGTGGAGTTGAGAACTAATCACGTAAACACGCTTTGAAAATGATGGAGGGATTAGTCGCGGGGCTTGTGTCTGTGTGTGTCTATGTCTGTGTGTATGTCTGTGTCTGTGTGTGTATGTGTGTCAGGGCATTCATCTCCCTCCCCTGTCAGCGAGCCTCCCTCTGACTGATCCTAATGAATCAACGCCACATGAGATCAGCTGAGACCTTCCCATAAATTAAGCGTTTAATTGCTTCATTTGCAATTATTGTTAGATCGAGAGTAATGACTTACAATATAGATGGAAAAATGCCACCGCACTGAACCAAATAGGCTTTTTTCCCAGCTTCATTTCCAAAGTTCACTGAGTTGGTAATGCATTCATGAAATCTACGTTGAATTAACCCCTTTTTTTACTTTCAGTGCAAAAAGTATATTAAAAATTGCTCAGATGTATGAGCAGTTTTCTTTAATAAGAAAGTAACTGATAAACACAAATGGCGCTAAAGTTGAATCGCTCTGAAAGCGTTGCTTTTCCCTGGCGTCACGCTTTCTCTCTGAGGTGCATTAATAAGGTCTGAGCTCTGGCATAAAACTCTCTCGCAGATGGCTGAGGACTTAACTGGATCCAAAGCCACCTAGTGGGGGGCCCATTTTGATGGTGAAGCGTTCTCCCCATACATCTCCCATTACACCAAATGCTGCCCACAGTCCATCTTGAGTATCTGGACTAATTTATTTCCATCCTCAAATGCTTTCAAAAATGGTTATAACTACTGTTTTGGCATAGAGGGGTAAAACTAGAGCCTAAAAACACCCCCTGATGTCTTTAGTCAGGGGTGATAAAACCTCCAGTTTTACCAGGGAGATGCAGGAGGTATTTATAGCCAGAAGTAATTTTGTCACATTTTCTCAGTTTGGAGAAATGTTTAAACATAACGTTCACAACGCTTTACTGTTTTTGAAAGGACAGCGGCAAAGTTTTAGGGTTCAATTGTGTACAGAAAACAGGGACAATTTTCTCCAGCGTTCACACTGTATTCATCCCTTCCCTTTTAAGATTTGCAAATAAGCCACATTATTTCTTTACATTCTTAATGACAAATCATCATTAGCATGTGTAAACACGGCAGCACATCTTGATATGGAAACAGGGAAATCACATTTGCATTTATCTTTAATTATTTCCCTTGCTTCAGATGCATCACCATATCTGAGGTTCCATTTGTTTTCCTGTACTGAGGGAATTAAACATAACAGAAAAGAGATTCTAAAAAAGCCTATTATAGTAATCAGTTCAGCAGAGCAGGATTCAGTGTTTATAAAGAACGTAATTAAAGGTCCTGCATCCAGTAGGCACTTTTCAGAGATCACAGCAGCATTCGGCATTGGCTGAAAGGTTTCGTTTTCACCCATAAATCCTGTTCTTAATACAAAAATATTCATCATTGCGCCAGCCACTATGTTCTTGTAGGAAAAATTATAACAATATTTTAAGTCATTCACTTGAATTAGACAAATTAATCGACTCAAACATTTATCAAGTCCGTCCACAGATATTGATCACTGCCAACATTGAAAAAAGAAAAGAAAAAAACCCTGCTCTACTCTGTATAAAAGACATCAATACGGCCAAAGAGCCATTAAAGGAGACGTCATTCTCACACACAAAGAGATTTGGGCAGGTCTTGTTTGTGCACAGCACTAGCTTAATAATGCTGTGAAGAGACCTGCCATACATGATGACAAAGGGCCGATATGGAGGTTTTTTTCCAGAGATAAAACACTCTTGCCCACTTCCAGTGTTCAGACCCATTGTTACTAATGGTCTGGAGTTGTGTTCATTTTAAAGGCTGAATCTGGCCCTTCATCCTTTATTTTCTATAACTGAGGAGAGTTTTGAGAAGTTGTTGTTAAAGTCTTTATAATTTGTTTCCTTGGTTAACCTGTGGCCACACGATTTTTTCTGATGGCAATGAAAGTTACAGGTCTAGACAACATGTTGAATAAGACAGACAGCGGGAGTCCAAAACAAATCGATAGTGTGTTTAGCAAAGACTGTCTCTCTCTCGCTCTCTCTTTCTCTCTTCCTTTTTCTCTCTCTTATTCTGTTGTTTTCCGCTGAAATTCACATGCTCTCTTCCGTCATTCTTCCTCTTCAGAGACTTTATCTTCATATCTTCTTTCGATGTGTCTGTTTGTAGCTGAGCGCGTTGTTTCAGGGCTAACCGCTGAGCCATAGAAGCCTTTCAGATGAAATGGCCCTCTGGCCCCTCACCCTGTCCTGTATTTACACTGATGGGGTGTAAAGCCTGTCATCAGCCCTGATCCTCGTATCCAGGGCCCCGAGGCTAAGTCAAACTCTTAGATTGGTAGAAAGGAAGGACCCCTCCCACTTATATGGCTCATAGCTGTGGTTAACACACAAGGAGGCTATAATCAGAAATTGGTTTTGATGCTTTTCTTCTGTCCTTGGCATTTTTTTTTTAATCTTTTATTTCTTCGTAAATGCATGTGTGTTAAATGTTTGGGTTTTAATATCAGATATGTAAAGTATCAAAATTTGGATGTGACAAAATATTTTTGTAGTGGATCATTTTGAGCTGACAGACTGACAAGAGCTGGCCTGCAGCTGGTTGCTTTGGCTGCTTGGTTGTCGCAGGACTTCTGGCTTGTTGTAATAAAGTCTCCAGTCTGTTCCTCCAAAGGACACATGACAAACTCTTGGGTCTTAGCCTCCGCAGACCACAGTGCATTACCATCCTGTCACTCACACAGACACACACACATACACACATGCACATAAATACGCACACACATACGCACACGCATGCACGCACATGCACACACATACACGCACACATACACACTCACACACACACATACCTTGCCTTTTCCAGTCAAACTTCGACTTTACACTGTGTGTATCAGGTTGTTTTAACAGAACACAGTCTTCTAAAATGGTAAGCTTATTTAAATTGCAGGAATCACAACAGCCTTTCCTTGCATGTTTCTCCACCATCTTATCTACACATGGCTTCCCAGAGGGCATGTGGCTCTAAGGCGGATCCAACCCAGGTCCTAGCCTAGATCTGCTGAATCATCTGCTGTGTGGGTTTGCCTTTAATCCATTAGCTTGCCCATTCTCTGGAAAGCCGTGTTTTTTTATTATTATTAATCCTAGCGGATGTGCGGGAGCTGTCACCTTCACATCCACTTTTTTTTATTTCACAGACCAAAAGTTTCCGCGCTGGCACACTAACATGACAACACTCTCACACTTTGTGGATCAGGGAGTCCATACACACATAGAGAGCACTGTCATAAATGTGTGAGTGTGTGCCTGCACGTGTGTGTGTTTATGTGTGTGTGGGTAAGAGCATGTGCAGGTGTGTGCCTGTGTGATGTGCATAAATCAGTGAATACGCTGTCATGTTTGTGTGCACTCTCATCACAATTTTGATTTTATGTTTCTGACTGAGTCGTGATTAGCAGAAGGCAGCAGTGCTACTACTGTCAACGAGACAGCACCAGTAGCTTCATGAACACATGCCAAACTGGCAAGATAGGAGAAAGAGTAGCTGCTTTATCTAAAGATGCATTCCAGGGCAATTACTTTTGGAAATTGTATTTATTTTGAATATCTCATGTTTCATGTTTCAGGGTGCCCCCAAATATATATTTTTTTTAACAATTTACAGACCTCAGAGATACTTTTTTGCTTAAATACTGGCAGGTATCTCCATTGATTCAAATGTTTTTTATAACACAACATCACAACATCCACTTAGATAACATAGCCAATAACGCCAAATAACTTGACACTTTTGGTCTCTGGCGGTATGTGAAAGAGCCTCCACACACCCAAGGCCACACTTTAGATCTGGTTATTTCTAAAGACCTCAACATTTCTGGCTTCAATCATTTCTGTGTCTTCTGCGGAATGCCGGATGTTCAATGAAGATCTGTTTCTGTTCATTAAAGAAACTTAAGTAAGAGTGCTAATGTCATGGATAGTATTGCAACTGTTAAAGTCCAGAAAGCCTTCAAGAAAGACAAGAAACAAAAAAAGAACCATGGAGAAATACCATGATGGTTAAATCCCTGAAAAGACATTTCTGTTAAATGATTAACTGAAACATCAACAACAACCGCACTCTTTTTGTAATGGTTGACAAGTTTACAAACCCTCCAAAATAATGTATTTGCTTGCTTTTTTAGTGAAAACAAATTGACCCTCAACACCACACAGTCAAACAATGAAACTACGTATGTCATCTCTGCAACCACCTAGAAACTGTCAAAATTTAATACAACTGGTCACAAAACTTAAATCATCGACATGTCTTGACACACTACTGTCTAACTTTTTCCGAGCTATTTTTAAATCTGTAGAACGTATTTGCTGCAGATAGTTGACTGCACACTGATATCAAGCACTTTCCCGAATTCACTAGAGCTGAGAGCCATTAACCCTCTATACCCCAACGGAATTCTAGAACACTGCAGCAAAATCCCACGAAAAACAGAGAATTCCTTCATTTTTTGTTATTCTGTAAACAAACAGTTACAGTTAGAAAACAAAAGAAAAATTACAATTACAAGTTTGTTTTGTTTGAAAGGGCATAAATTCTTTGTTAATATGATATCAAATATGTATTAGTGACTTCTACAAATATTAAAATACAAATCATTACACACACCCTAAAGTTCAAATTCATAAGTTTTGAACCGTACAGCAGATGTAGTTATTATATTTAATATATTCTTAATGTTTTTATTAGTATTTGTTATATATTTTGTAAATAAATGAATAAATATTAAAATAAATATTAAAATATTAACACTACTTAACCATACAGATTACCAACATTTTTGCTAATTTGGTGGAAAACACCTAACTCTATGCCTCTTCAAAAGCATCCTGGTGCAATACATTTGTGGAGAAGGTGAAGGTGTTTGTGAGGATAAACATCCACCTGGGTATCCATCATATACCCTCTTTTCTTGACTACTGTTCATCTGATCCAGCCTTACAAGTGTCCTATGTGGCAGACACCAATGCCATGAAATAAGTATGAGGAGTTATTCAGATACCTACCCTGTTCAAACCCAGGGATAGCAGACTCTGGTAACAAGCTTCCGAAAGTGAGACCATTACAGTTTTTTCCAATCATTTTCACACTTGGTTCAATACCATGTACTCTTTCTCAAAACACTTAACACATCCAGCAGTAGACCAACTAAATGGGATACTTTTCCATTGCTTAGATCAAAAATGCAGTCAATGTTCACCACCAGCCAAATGCTGTGCAACTACAGCATTTTTTTTTTTTCAAGATATTTAGATACTCTGTTCAAAACAGTTAACTTTAGTTTTTTAACCAGACACAATTTAGATCACTGTAGATGGAAAGATGCTGTATTTTCAGACAAATTAAATTATACACTTGACATTAGACAGATTTAGTTTTTAGCCTACATAAATGTATATAGTTTACATCTTGATTGGAATTTAGTTTACATCTTTGTTTTGTTTGTTTTGCAGCCTTGCTACCAACTACCGCTTTACAGCATTTGTGTTGAAATGTACATACATGTAAAATATAGATGTACTGTAGGTGTCAATGAAGACATTTTCCCACTATTACTGCTGCTTATGAAAGTCATGGGCCATCAATGAGACAAAGTGACCCAAAAAGGGAACTAAAACAAACATGTCTATCCAAAGTGATTTACACTATCATCTTTCATTGGCCAGGAATTTAACCCAGGTCAGATAGCCTACTTGTTAGCCAACAACACTAACCACTGTACCACTTATCACACCTGGCATTCTTGCCACACAAAACTTGTATGTACAAACCAACGGAAAAGTTTGTTTTTACAGTTTTTTCCAATTATTTTCACTCGTCTCAAATACCATGTACACATTCCCAGAACACTTAACCCATCGAGCATACCAGTACACTATGTGAGGGTAGTAATAGATCTAATGTCAGACTACTATAGACTACAGACTGTAATGTCAGACTACCTATACAAACACCACCACTTGTAAGCTGACAACTTTCCATCTTCAATTCCGTCAGTGAGAAACCTACTATGTCCTACTGAAGCTTCCTTATGCTCATCAGGCCTCTCGCTGTTCCTCTCCCCCCATGTCCTCACTTCTCTTTGCTGCCACAGCACCCTCACTCACTTCTCTACCCTCAGATGAGGTGGAACAACTGACATCCTGACACATAAAAGAAAAAGAAAAAACTATCCTATTATTGTAAGCCATCACAGTGGAAGTCATTATTGTTTCATCCATTTTTATGTCAATTGTTTTATGCCACAACATCAGCTCAATATCCCAGTGTGTACTACATACAGACAAGCTATATCACATCTACTATAGATTTTTGTAGTAGTGATGTCCTATACCTTGGTCCTGATTTCATTGTGATTAGCTTTTCCACAGCATAAAAGCTGTACAAGCTTAAAATTTAACATCATAACATATTACTAGTTGGCTGTCGAATAATCTGCTGAATACCATTTCAATATGAGGTTTTCAATATTCAATGATGACCTTGCTATTGATTGTAGCTACTGTTGCTACCATAAGCTTACAGCTCAAAACAAATGAGGGATTTGAAATACTAGTAGAGATGAAGTTTTTTTTACTATACATGTTATTTATCTTAAACTGATCAGTTTAGTAAGTGATGAGGCTGAGTCAAAAGCTGGCTATCAACCAACTCCAGACGAACTCCTCAGACTAACGTTACCTCAGTCAATGTTGTAGATAGCTAGCAAGTAAGCTGCCAAACTGGTCATGGAAATTGAGATGACGATACAAATTGTAAGACATTTCTTCTGAAAACCAGAAAACACAGCCGATTACCCACGTCGTTTATTTGTGCAAATAATAGCTCTCACCCACAGACGCGGGTGCTTCCTTCGTAGGTTGCTAAACTAAAGTCACGAATTGACCGCCATTTCCACAAGTGAGGTAACGTGAAAATTAGCTTTACTGAACGTCCCTCAAAGACCAATTATTAAATGTTACATATCTCTGCTAATAAAAGTGTCATGGCTTTACAATCTATTCAAACATCACTGATCTAGCTATGACTTTTGTCTATGTATACGATGAGGCTGGTGCTATTTGTAAACCAACACTTCTCAGTTACTGCCATACGAAGACGTTACTGGCGAGTTAGCTAGTCAGAAATAAACAGGAGGATACTTATATTTCTATTTGAATACGGTTTTTTATTTCTGACTTCTCAAACAAGATCGTTACTGTCATACAAACGTGATTAGTCGTCGTCATTGGTGCACAAAAATACGGTATCATCCAGTGAGAACAGATGTAGACGTCTCTGATTTCTAGCCTTTACTCCAACAGACACTGTAATCTTCAGGCGATCTGTCAGTAGCAAGGTTAAATTAGCAAATACTTAAAAAAAGCCAATGACAGCATATCCCGTTTCCGGTTTCAAAATAAAAGTAAGAAGTTAATCTATCCATTAGCGGTGTATTTTTTCATATATTAATGTTGTAGTATTAACACCGTGTCTTTAAAAGTTACGGCCGTCGACGGCCGCTATGGGATTCTACAAGAAGGCCGTCCACGGCCGCTATGGGATCTAGAGGGTTAAGCCACTCTCAAAAAAGACAACTCTGAATATCTCTGTGTTAAACAATAATAGACCTAGACCTGTTTTCAATCAACTCAGTGATTTTTTTTGGACCCAAGTAGTCATTTTGAGTCACCGCAGTACTGAAATGACTAATTGAAGTTCTTCGGGATATCCAGCTTAATTAATGAATACTGATTCAGGGTTAATATCAGTTCTGGTTTTCGTAGATCTCAGTGTTGCATTTGACACTGTAGATCATAGAACATTACTGGACAAGTCAGAAAATTGGGTAGGACTTCCTGGAGCAGTCCTTTATTGGTTCAGGTCTTATTCAGAAGGCCAGATTTACTTTGTCACCATTGGCAGTTTTTAAAGGTAGAATCCCCAGGTATCAGTTCTCTATGCTGTCATTGGGCCAAATTATATGAACAACAACACTGATTATCATAGTTATGCAGATGCTCCCCAGATATATTTAGCTCTCTCATCAGATGTTTACAGCCCAATAGGATCTGAGTTCAAAGTTCAAGTTCAAAGTACTTTATTGTCATTGTCACAAAATCAACGAGGCAGATTAGGCAGCACCAGACAGCAAAAAAAAAGTTGCTGTGCACACTAACCGCCACAGCTTAATAATAATAAATAGCAATTCATAAATAGATAACTGTGTCAATGTTAAGAGCAAATACATAATTGGAAGAGTCAAAACTTTTCTTCAATCAAGTAAGGACAAGACAAAGATTATTGTGTTTGGCAATAAAGACAAGAAAATTAGCCTCAGTAAACAAATACTCTAAGACTCTAAGAACCAAAGACCAAAAACATACATACATACACTCAAATCTCACTTTCATCAGTCATATCAAAGCGACCCCCATAGCAGCTTTCTTTCATCTTAAAATATCGCCAGAATCAAGGGTTCAGTGTCCTTAAAAGACCAAGAGAAGCTCTACCATGATTTTATTTCTAGTAGGGTGGACTATTGTAATGGTTTCTTAACTATTCTTCCTAAAGAAAAGACCATTAAACAGCTGCAGCTCATTCAGAATGCTGCTGCTACAGTTTGATGCAGGACCAAGAGCACAGAGCACATTAATCCAGTTCTACAATCTTTACACTGGCTTTCAGTTAGTTATAGAAAAGATTTTAAAGTGCTGCTACTTGTCTATAAACAACTGAACGGTTTGGGCCCAGAATACATCCCTGACACAGGTTAAATAAACCAAGTAAGGCTCTTAAATCCATGGACTGAGGTCAGTTAGTAGAGCCCAGAGTCCAACAATATCTATGCTGCATGCAACTGGCTGAAGATCTTAGATGTGCCCCAAATGTAGCAATTTTATATCCATATCAACTTTACTTTTAATTATCTTTGTTCTTTTAATTACTTTTTTATGTACTTTGTTCTTTCTTGTATAACTTTTGTTTATCTTTTATTGCTTTGCGCACAATTTTTTTGGACGTTCCTTTTGCTTCCATTTTTGTAAAGCACATTGAATTGCCTCTGTGTATGAAATTTGCTAAACTTGCCTTGTCTATCAACTACACAACACTCCCATTGTGGTTTGTGCTGAGCTCCAAACTTTCAGACCACCAAAGGGCAAATGCTAAATAAATGATGTTTTTATCAGCATCAAGCCGAATTCTTTTGCACTTTACCTCTGTGATTTTCGTAAATCAATCCGTTTTTGTTAATTGATTTGGCAACAGAGTGCTGTCGTTTCCCCGCCAATGAATCACCTTGAAATTGAAAGCTGAATTGAAACTGAATGAAAGGGAGAGGATTCTCTCTGCAATGCAGTCGCCAGTGAAGGATTACAGAGATGGCTGGCAGAACAGTGGCCAACGCAAGGGGTGTGTATGTGTGCGTGTGTACGTGTGTGTGTGTGTGTGTCATGTTTGTTTGAGAGAATTTGAGCAAGCGAGAAACAGAGAACGATAGAAAGAGTACAATTGGAGACAGAGGGAGGCAGGGAGGGAGTGTGTGTGTGTGTAGGGTTTGGGTTTGAGGGGTCTTAAGAGGGGTACTCAATTAGTTCGGCCTGAACACAAATCCGTAGGACACGGGGCTTCTCTGGGCTAGGCTGGATGAGGCAGCAAAACAGTTGAGCTTCTCCACACCTCTTTCCTCCACACTTCCCCTCCTGCCCTCTTATCCCAGAGAATCCTCCACAAAAGAGGCAAATGGGAGCAGATCTCTGTCCAAACAATTGTGTTTGCTGGCATTACGGGCCCATTTACTCCCTGAATGTACTGGCATTTCGAAGGATGGGCAGTTTAGCAGGAAGAGAGAACAGAGAGAGAGAGAGAAAGAGAGAGAGAGTCTTTAGTTGAGCAAGAGTAAGACAATTACAAGAGAGGGCGGGGGGGGGGGGGGGGGGGTACAGAGAAAGAACAAGGGAGGGGACAGAGGTAAAAAAAGAAGAGCTATCACAATGTCTGAGGCAATCACCTCCTGTTTATGCACTCCCCTACCGCTCCTAGTGCCTGCCAGCGGACTGGCAGCTTCGGCTCACCCCCATCCCTCCTGGGTGCCTCCTCCTCCGCGCCCATGAATATGAATATGAATATGCACACAGGCTGGTTCCCCGCAGCCTGGCGCTCGTGTACAGCATGCAGGTTAGCCTGCCTGCCCAGCGCTAGCAAACTCTCTTCAACCTCGTGTTCGCTCCCGCAGCTAGCTCTCTGCCCCGGCAAGTCTGCTCCGAAAGTTTCCTATGTCGCGCAGGAGGCAGGGAGTGAGGAGTTGGGGTAGGAGGGTGGGAGGCAGGCAGGGCTGGTTGGCTTTTTGGGAGGGTTACCTGCAGCACCTGACAGGGCATGGTGGTGGAGACACAGTGCCTCGTGGCTCACGGCAATGTACCTGGAACGGTAAACAACAGATGGCGCCCCTGGGTCCCTGAGGTAGCAAACTGCAGCCCCAAATACTGGAGCAGCTGACAACTTCCCTGTCCACAGCACATGGAGTTCACCTGCATAGCTCTCTCTCATCTCTATCTCTCTCTCGCTCCCTCGCTCTCTCTCTCTTGTTTGTGGAGCAGGAGGAAGCTTCCCAGCAAAAAAGCTCCTGACATTTCCTACAAGGCCTTATTGGAAAAATGATTGTAAGTTCTATTGAAATGTTTGTGAAGAAATAGTCCACATTGTTTTTAGTTATGGCAAAACTCAGATGTAAATACCATAACCAAATAAAGGGACAGCCAAGCCTTTTGAAAGGACTATGTCAAACAGATAGAACAATGCAAACATTGCAAGTGACTGACAGTGAGAATGAAAAAAGAATGAGCGAGTAGAACTGGGACCAAGAAAGAGATGGGGATAGAGAGGAAGAGAGAGAGAGAGTGAGATGGGGTTGGGGAGAAAAAGAGAGACAAAGTGAAAGAAACAGGGGCTGTGGAGACGAGCCAGAGACGTAAGCTGCTTCAGGCCGTGTGAGAGGGGACTGCAGCCATGTTGTCACCCAGCGAGGACAGAGCCAACTCTCTGAGAGGCTTTCTGCTGGAAGATTAGCGCTGTCCCTGTGCCTCTGAACCACTCACACACACACACAAACACACACACACACACACAGAGCCCACAGCCCACAGCACACGTCTATCCCATGCTTCTGAGCGCCAGTGTGGAGTAATGCCGCTGATTTAAACAGGTTTTCATCACGGAGGGTCAGGAGGCTTATCTGTTGTGGCAGGGAGGCCATATTATGCAACCGATGCCTGCAATGGTAATTAAAGGAGACTTCTCAGGGTTCCAGTGTACTTAAAACATTAATATATAAATGACGGTGTATATAAATCTGTTTAAACTCAAATATAATGTACAAAATAAGATGCACCAGAAATGTAAACTTACCAAATCATGCTTTTGTAAATAATTGCAAGTTAACGTCAGAATTTTCATAAAAGAATAAATATTAGAGCTGTACTGAAGTCTGTAAATAGTTTCAGGAGAATAACATCAGCTTTCATTGGTAAATTGATCTTCTTTTAACTTGCCAAACAAAAGCCTTTGCTTTTGAACAGTTCAAAGTCACCTTTCTGAACTCAAGCAAACAAGTACACAGGAACACTATTACGCCTGGCTCGCTGCTGTTGTTTTTGCGGAGCCGCTTCACCCTGTGGACCAGTGACACGTCCGGCAAAGCCCGGTGACCCTGCAGCACTTCAGAAAGATGGAGAGCCAGACACGACATGCAAGCAAACAACTCACTGGGCCTCCAACGTACAACCTGAAGAATGTGCCTGTTCACTGAAAAGGTCAAAGCAACTCTCAGGACACCGGGAAAGAAAGACGTAGATCAGCCAGTGGCACTCCAAATGGATGTTAATGCATACAAAACTTGCGCCTAAACGTCATTCATCATCCCCTTATGAGAGTTCAACAAGCCCTTTGTGATCTAGCGTGAGGTTTGCTCACATATGTACCTTCCATGGTCTAATAAAAAAAGGCAAACTGATGGATTTTTCCAGGGCTATTCTCTTAATGATACCACTCATTTTTTTCACTTAATTTGTCTGTCTCTCTCTCTTTCTGTCAGTCTGGCAAGCTGACAGGCTATTTCATAAGTGTCTGTACCGCTGGACTGTGCTGGAGGCGAATCACGAGAGAGGGGACAAGAAATTCTGATTAAAAGTCACATGAAACAAATCCTTTCTCTGTGGTCTGTCCTGTTGTTTTTTTGTTCATTTTCTCTCTCTCTCTCTCTCGGCAGTTTCATGACTACGCCACAATACGCAGCTTGTGTGTTTGATGAAAAGAGCGTGTCTATTATGGCAGACACAGCTGGCCAACAGAACATTGCCATCTCTGCCCCCCCCCACCCACCATCCCAGAGGCCAGGCCAGGAAGTGCCGGCACAGGGCGCATCTGTGATGTCACTTTAACAATATGTTCATCTGGCCCCCCGTGCTGAATGTGTGGTGAGGGACACACTGGTGCCAGGCGAGCTGCGATGGAAAAGATTAGCGCGTCATTTCCACACCTCATAACGTTTTAAGAGCTTCCTCTCGGCTGCCGAGCAATCTGTCTCACTACAACACCACGGGCTGCAGACAGACACGCATCCATCTTCGCACAGAATTGCGTGTAGATATTTAGAGTCAGATTTCCCAGCTTTGGACAGGAGGAGTGGCTCAGACTGTTTATGTACGTTCACACTCTCTCGGTTTCAAACTCTCTCCTTCATGTCCATCTATGCACTAACTGAATCAGGAATTCTGTTTTTGTTTTTGCACCACTCAGATATTCTCCTAAACAATGTTGGTGAAGTACAAACATAAACTTTTTTTTTGCTTATCCTTTCACTTCTGCGTTTGCAGTCTGTAAATCCCCAGAGCCCCTGAGTGTAACAACGACAGCATTGTGTAGACGGGAGATTATCTTCTATCTCCTTGACCACTCCTGACTTACTCTCAGCCCCCGTCGCCCTCAGCGAGGCAGCACCCCCGACGGCAGCTGCACCAGAAACAGATCCAGAGTCAGCTGTTATCCTGGCCAGCCGACTGAGAGGTCCAGAGCTGCTGTTCCTGAGTCTGTCTGAGGCTGCGTCTCATGTCCTGCACACACAGCACTGTGGGAGGCCTCACTGAAAAAAAGAAACCGCTGATAAACACCAACACTCAGCCCCATGAATCTTTCACACTGACAGCAATATAGTGCCCTATTATACAATATAACTTTATTTATTTCCTCTGGGCAGTGCACTCTTTTTCCAGGAAGCTATCGCACAACATATTATGTTCTTTAACTGTCACCACACCTGGTTCAAAAACTGGCAGAAATGAAAAGATATTGTATTGTGTCTGGAGAAAGGAGCATTCATGGTGACGAAGAGATATAAAAAGAATTGCACGCTTACGGCATAACATTACCCAGATCACACACCAGCTTTTGTCAGTGAAAGCTGATATTCGGGTGGGTGGACTTTGAGTGACTGGATGAACAGAGATCCACAAAGGAGGCATTCCTATGCTATTGAAGAAGGTAGGTAAGTGCAGTCAACAGCTGACAAACAGCAATTGAATTTGACAACGGCGAGTGCACATGAAGTCCCTGACTCAAAGAAGCGTTTACTCGCTGTCAAGTGTAGTCTGAATGTTGGCCTTACAGGAGCAAGGAGGTGTTCTCATTGAACTAAATGTGCTTTGGGGGAGTAAGAACTAGAGTTAGAATTGCAAGACAGCTTCTTTCTGACTTTGCTCCTTTAACTGTAAAATGTCCCTTTGAATGATTTACTGTGGCCTCAGTGTGACACCAGCTTAAAGTTCTCAGCCATGTCAATCATACCAGCCACGCCCACCTCCGTCGTGTCCCGGAATCACCTGAATACTGGGCACCTGCAGATCAGCCGTGGACTTTTTTAAGGACTCTGCACTCTTCCTCGGGGTGAGGTCTTTTTTTCTGAGCGAACTATAGTAAGCCTTTGTTGTGAGTTACTGTGTTGGAATGTTGTATATTTTAGTTTGATATGTTCTGTACTTCTACTCTGCACTAAGTCTCCTTAGTATGTATTACACTCAGCTTATGCTGTAGAGTGTACACAACTCTAACACACACACACACTCATGGATACAACAACATATTTGAATAATGACTGACTTTCCATACTCTTTTGCATTTATCTATTATTTCAATGATTTTTACCCTGTGGCCTATGTTTTTTTTAGCCCTGATATGTCTTCATTCCAGTTAAGTAGCGCATCTTCTTTTAAACCAACTTCTCCAGCTTGTCTGTTGCGAGGACTTCGATCAAAAGCATGGAGCATGTTCGCCCGGGGGGGCGAATGAATAAAACAAGTCAACAACGCACAGGAGTCGCATCCAGAGCAAGGGAGCGGCTGACAGTGACGAGCCTTCCATGACAGCCACACCTGCCCTGCATTCATTTCAATTGTGCAGTCCCCACAACCAGCTCCCCAACACAAACCCCCTGGAGGAACCACCCCAGCAACAACAGCCCATAGTCCCCACCCCCCCCCCCCCAAAACACACACACACCCACGTCAACCCTGCTTCATCAATCAGTATTCACCCAACTCATTGAGCCGAGTCACAAATAAGAAAAGGTCACAGTGATCTGTCAATATTCCAGTGGTTACCCCCTGTGTCAGGAGCAGGGCCAGGATAGAGGGGAGGAGAGCAGGCTGCCGCCGAGTGACTGATCTGATCAGGCTCTAAGGTCGGGGAGGGGTGGGGGGGGGGGATCGGGAGGCCAGTGGGGGGAGGAGGGTGAAGTGTGTGTGGGGCGTTTGGGCACTCTTGACTGATGTGACTCTTTACCAGAGGTGATATTCCTATCCTCTGCTTTACCGCCGAGAGAAAAGCATTCAGTCCATGTCAAAAACCCATGGAGTGATCTAAACAAAACATGTCTAATTATGTAAACTCATTACGGTGTGTGTCTCATGGCACACAATCCCAGAGACGTACCTACATAAATAGATAAACAACCCCCCATGGGTAATGTAGTTCAAATGCATTGTATGTTCAATTAGGAAATGGACAAACAAAACATCTGTGTGCAAGATTTTCTACAGCATTGTAAGGATTTGAGGTGTCTTGTTTCTTTATTCTAGGCTGCTGTTCCACCCCACCAGTCTCCATGATGAGGTGGCGGCGATGCGTCAGCCATTTTGAGGGAAATGGAACGAGACACAGTCACTTCTGAAGTTGGCCACCCTCCCCTCCTCCTCCTCCTCTCACCATCCCTCTCTCCATCTCTCTCGCTCTCTTCTGCCTCCCTTCATCGCCTGCAGCGGCCATATTTATCATTTCATAAAGACTTCAGAGGGAGACAGATACTTCTCCCGATCAATCACGCGGACTCCCTCTCCTGCTCACGGCATAGGTCACGCAGACCGGCACGTCTGGGGCTTCACGCCTCAGGGATTTATGCTCATGGGTCTTCTCGTCGCTCGTCTCGTGATTTTTCTCCATCCTTTTTTCCCTTTCTTCTCTCTCTCTCTCTCCATTTTGATTTCGCCCCTTAGAGCCAAACATTTTCCTCCACCAGTTTTCTTCTTCTTCTTCCTCCTCCTTCCTTCACGCTGCTCCAGTCTAACTAACTGCAGAGGGTCAGAAAGATAAAACGGCAAATTGAAGGGAAGGAGAAATAAAGATGGAGAGTATTTATATTTGTTAATTAATATGTGCATACTCTTTACTCTGAGTTATGGCTCTGTAGGTGTTTTGCTAATGAAATAGTGTCTAAAGGAGGGGGACACAGAGGACTCGGCCATAATCAGACATCGGAATAACTCCATTGTGCTCCAGCCCAATAAATAAAATGAAGAGGATTCATAAGTGCTGATTAATCTACTTGACAGCAATTAGGATGATTGGGTACAGCGGGATAAAGCCTGTTTGCCCCCACGTGTGAAGGTGATACTTCATAATGCCAGTGGTCTAGACTAAAGCTTCAGCCCCTGTGTTACAGCCTCTTCCCAACAGGGCCCAGACACCGCTTTAGAGTTTTCAGAAGGATGTGCTATTTTAGAAAACATCTTAATAAACGGCATAGGCCTCAAGCTCCACAGATCCGCACCCAAAACAGGCTCCTTGGAGCGGTTCTTCCATATACCTGGACAGCACCTCTCAAATCTGCACACATCTGATCATGCAAGACCAACCTCCCTCTATATTGGGGTATCCATTCCCATGCACAACATCATGGCCCCAAACTAATCTGTAGTTTATGGGTACACTCAAGGAGGACTTGGTGGTATATATAGAGAAGACAAACGAAGCAGACTAGGCTATTGAGGAGGATCATGTCAGGTTCCTGCTGTCAGTGTGTGTGTGTGTGTGGTAACTGATTTGGTCACAACAAATGCATACAGAATATTTGTATTCATTTATGAGCAAATAAGAAGAAATTATTTTTCACTGGAAATAAGGTGTGTTTTGTTTGCGTGTGAGTGGGTGTATCCGTGTGTTTGTGTGACTGGGAGTGTGCTTGGACCTTGTGTTTGTATGAGAATGTCCATGTGTTTTAACGTGTCCAGCCATATAAGTTCACCTACAGTGTCATAAACAAGAACAATGCTCAATCTGCTGAAAAGAATCTAAAACGTGACAAGATGATGAAATATGAGCAGCCAATCCAACGATGGTGCAAGGTTAGCTACCTCTGTCAGGGTCCACTGAAGTGTGCCATCTATATATGTGATCTAAAGTAATTGCTCCTCTCGCACGGGGAGATGTACTTATGGTGACAGCCTTCTGCAGATCTGCTTCTCTTGTCTCTGTCCTTCAGAGGCCTATTTGGTGCCTTCAAATATATTGTGTGTGAGGGAGCAAGGGAGTATGTGTGTGTGTGTGTGTGTGTGTGTAGATTGTGTGTCTGTGAGTGTGAGTGTGAGTGTGTGTGTGTGTGTGAGTGTGGTTCCTGGTAGCAGGTGTGTCGTCAGATGACTTCTGTGACACTCAGGGACTACAGACAGCAGCTATGATACCGTCTCTCCGTCGCTCTATCCTAAAAATACCCCCGGGTGACCCGGGAGAAAACCAATCCCCACATCCAATCGAGGCGGACCAGGCTGCTCTTAACTACTTCAAGAGAGCCCAGTGATGAGATTTCTCTGGATCGATACGACTGAAGTCATCTCTTGTTTTCCTCCATGCTCTAAACATAAGACTTTTTGCCCCCATACCCACTGTACGTACACGCACGCACACGCAGCCCCAGTGTCTGACCTAACCCCGGAATCTCCTCTATGACAGTGGAAGAGGCTTTCACAGAACTCCTTGAGAATGAGTGCCGATCCTGGGAAGCCCCAGACAGAGCACGAGAGGCTGTGTGTGAGTGGGTGAACGTCTACAAAAATACATTCCATCTTTGGAGAAAGAGTAGCACATAATGACAACCTGCTTCAGAGAAGGTGGGAAGGGACAGCTGTGCTGACAGAATTAGGACTACAATGTATGAACTGTATGATGTTAAATGATGCTTACAATTATCCTGCAATCTTTTAGGTTTGAAATGCTTGCAAATGCAAAGACAGTCACTTGAGTACTGTCATTAAGAGTAACTGTACTTTAGGCTTTCCATTTTTACCTTTCTACTGGAATTAATTAATCAAAAAATGGAACGTAAGTGACAGTAATATCAGAGTCTGGTATTGAATCCGTCTGCCTGGGTGCTTGTCATGTTGGGTGAACTTGCAGACTGATCGGGAGTGATTAATTTCTCCACAGCCCCAGGCCGATCCCGTCATTTGGTTGAAATAAAAAATGCTGACGGCGATGCCAAAAGCTGCATGGGATACGAAGCCTGTCGCTTGCTTGAAAGAGCACGAGCGAAGCAGCTGTTAGCCTGCTGCCGCTTTTGAGCAACCAAACTCGCCACAAAACTGTCATCACACAGGTTTACTGGCATCCAGGCCTCTCCCTCTCTCAGTGCAATAAATATCTGTAGCATCAGTGTGTGGGGGGTACACAAAGAGAGAGAGAAAGGAGGGAAAGAAAAACAGACAAAGAGAAGGAAAGACAAATTGCTTCTTTTATCGTTTACCGTCTATTTAGTCTGTTCTGTGTGTAATGCCATAACAGTGCCTCACGGTCTATGCTTTGATATCATTTAGCACAAACAAAGATCTACGTGTCTGATAGCAGCACTGAAAAACAAGCACAGACATATTGGAATGCCTGCAATACAGCTGGTACTACATAGTTTTGATAAGGAGGCAATTAAACCCAGCCACAAATTAGGAGATGATTGCATACTTAATTGATAGTTCAAAGGAATGTTTGAGAAAACTGAAAGAAGTAAAGTGCTGTAGGTGAAGCATAGCCTCTAAATTTTGATTTGAGATTTGAACTATTTATTGAATGCATACGGAGTAGGAATGAGTTACAGTCATTTACACTGATGCAAGTGTGTGTGTGCATGTGTCTGTGCGTTGCGCGTGTGTACAGGTTATGAGCACTGAGTATTCTGTAGGGCTTTTCTTGCTGAGAGAGATGCTGTCAGTGATGAGGGGGAGAGCAGTATGAGGGGGAAGAGAAGAGAATAAACGAGACGGAGAGGAAGAAAGACATGCAGACAGTTGAGAGATAGGAGAGATTATTTCTACCTGGGGTGTCTCATCAGACATTGTTACACACACACACACACAAACTGACCCATCTTCCCTATTTATCTCTCTTCGAGTGTTCTTGGCCATCTGCAGAACTGTTGCACCCAACTTCTCTTTTTCTCCCACAGTGAGAGGTGACAAAAAGCAGTTTCTCCCTCCTGCAACAGCGGGGGTCTACTTGTTACAAAGCACTGGGACAGAAGTCCAGACATTTTAACCTTACCAGCACACTCAGCTGTAGCCTCTAGTCTCTGTAGTCACTGTCTCCCTTTGAAATGGTGGACCTATAAGAGCCAAACTGGAGACCTTCAGATGCAGGCAATGCGTTTCTACTTGGCTATACTAAAGGCACTACCTCATATCCACAGGACTAAACCAAATAAACTACAGCGGGTGAGTGCTGGGGGAGAGGATAGACTATACCAACTGCAGTACCCCATTCAGAATGCACACTGTGGTCTCAAGGTGATAGACAAAAGACATGCTGATTATCTGTTGCTGTGAGAATATTGACTAAACACATTTCTGGAGAGCAAAAATGTTGTCTTATTTATAATTGTGAGGGAGAGGGAGAACTCAAAGACAGTTGTATTCACAATGATGATTCAGTAAGCCATCATAATGAGGATAGTGATGGTAAATGAGTAACATACAAAAAGTCTGTAGATATTTTCTTGTCTGTATTTATTTATTTGTTTGTTTATTAATTTATCCATCCTCTGAAGTTTTTGTTTTTGTTTTAAATCACAGGTTGTGTTTGGCGTGCCTCTGTCCTTGGTGCTGAAATCTATGCTCACTCACAGTAACAGATTCTGACTAAATTCTATTGAGAGTTGGATGCAGATAGATGAAGTAGCACAAAGAGGTTTCGGGGTGGAGTGCCACTGCTCCTTTGTCAAGCAGCCGAGACTTAGTAAGAGGAATGGCCAGAAAAATTCACCGAGGCATGGGGCACTTGACATGCACAGAGAAAAAAAATGTCATAATATGATTTTGATTTGATTTGGGCAATAGATCTCCAAAGACCTTTCCCTAGCCCAGGCCAGATGGGTTTTTACCTCGTACCTCACTGCAAACAGAAACAGTCAGCTCCTTCTTATTTTCATCTGTTGTTTACTCGATTGCTGGCTTTCTTGCAAACAGCTGGTCACATTTTGGCCTATAATCAATGAGCCTATCTAATATGCAATGGATTAACCAGCCAGTTTCTACCCCTACACACCCAGGCAAGTCAACCTAAAGTGCCTTTACATTGACATTTCATTTTGGGTTTAGAGCTGAATTTGTATGGCTGGTGTCAGTAATATATCTGGTGGCCACACTATTCCCAGATCACATTGAGAAAGCACAAGCTGAGTTGTTTTATCACTTGAGTAATTTCGGCTCTGCCTCAGGGATGCCAAAGAGCCATCATTTTCCCCCACAGCAATAAAAGCCAGTCTACTATGTGGACAATCTAAGCATGCAAGTATCACAAGGGAAAAGCCTCCGCCCCAAAAAATAAAATCCCTAAACATGCACGCCACTGAAGTTCAGTAAGAGAATAGCTTAGCCACGTGCAGTCTTCCGTTTCCCAGGCAGCGATCTCTAATTTCTAAGCCCTCTCTTTTTCTCTCTCCTGGTGCTGGCTAGAAACTACTCCTCATCTTCTTCTCTTTTTCTCTCTCCTGGTGCTAGAAACTACTCCTCCTCTTCTTCTTTGTTGTGCCTCCACTTCTTTTTCTCCCCAAAAAAGGAAGGCAGTGAGAGAAATGAAAGGCTAACGGAAGAAAGCACAGGTCCTTTGAGGAGACACTGGGCTGTGTGGAAGCCGCATGGCTGCCTAATTACATCCTGATGTGACTGCTGATTGCTTTCTGGCTTTCATCATTAACTCCTTGTTGGAAAGGACAAACTTCACTCGTTCACATATCTGCCATGGCCCTCCAAAATGTCACTTCTGACAATGAGAGTGAAATAGATGTATATTTAGAAATATAAATATAGATGGAGAGGATTATTTGTGCACTTACCCTCCTCCACTCTCTCCCTTTTTCTCTCTCTCGCTGAGACCTTTGCTTTTTTGTATTATTATCTCATAATGACAGTTGGTTGGCACTCATGGGTCTAGAAGTTGTTCTATTTAGACATAATTAGCAATAATTACCAACCATCAGTTCTGACAGACAGGAGCTTTGATGGATGCTAGGAGGGAGGTGGGGTTTGAGGGTGGAGATTTGTGGTAGTGAGTCTCTTTTTTTTGCCAAGTCACCGCCTAGATTTCTCAATTATCTCATTAAGATAAGACCCATCAGTGTGATTATAATTACACCACAGCTCACAGTGCAAAATAGGGTCTCGATTTAGCCTGGTGGCAGCAAGCCGCCGTTCAAGTGATCTGCAGCTCGTATTGTTTTCATCATCATTAAAAAACCTCCATCCAAGCTTTCTTGTATGATGGTGAAACAAAACGTAGAAGTAAGCGTTAACTAATTCAGCAAAACATATCTGTTCATTCTGCATCCACCCTGGGGGGGGGGGGGGGGGGGGGATGGGGGGATTGTACAACTGATAAAACAGGGGCTTGTATCTACATCGTGCAGGAACACCAGATTTTACAGTGGAGTGCCTTCACACTTTGCCTGATAAGGGGAACCTGTCAAACAGGAGGGCCCGGCATGCTGTGTGCAGAGGCAAAGAAGCAGATAAATAGATGAGGAGAGGGGAGAGAGAAAGAGATAACCCACACTATAATATGACACCTGACACACAGCAAGTGGCCTTGTATGAATCCGCACAGGGAGAGATGCGGCCAGCAGATTAGCAAGGGGCAGAGAGGCTTCAATGGCGGGGCCAGAGCTCCATCAGCAGGTGAGCGACAGGGGCTGTCGATAGGATCGGGGACCCAGGAGGGTGGGGTGGAGGTGGGTGTGGGGGGAGAGATGGCAGAACTCTGGTGATTTGATGGCGTCGGGGTTTGGGTGCGGTGCACGGCCGCGGAGCGCTGCAATGATAAGCCCGTTTGATGTGAGGAGGCGGGAGCAGGGGACTCAGTTTGGCGACTTCAAAGCATGCCTGCGGTGAGATCACCTGAGGAGAGGAGTCATGGAGAGGGAAGCCTGTACGTGACAGCACACAGAGAACAGCAGCACGCAATCCAGTCAATGAGTGAACGGCAAAATGACAATTGTATCCAGTCTCATAGCTTTCATGTGTGTTGTGTAGATGTGCGTGTGTGTGAGTGTGTGTCTGTGTGTGTGTGCTTGTGAGCCAGAATGAGACTGGAACAGAGCTTGGAGAGGGTTAGCACAGACCAGGCGTTTATGATATAATTTTCAAACGTGCTTTAAATAAATCTTTACTTAATTACGCCTGTAATGTAATGCATCAAATTCAATTTTTCACGGCCTCCTTGTTCCCCGTTGCCATTTTACGGAGACACTGAGGGCTCGGGTGAAGGGGATAGAGACTGGCTGCCATCATCACCAGTGACACTAATTAGTTCATTTGTGGAGAGTCATGGGAAGGAAGTCAAACTTGGGTGACACTGTGGTAGATTAAACTGACCTCCATCACGGGCACTGATTGGTGCCAGCTAGTATTTCGAACAGTGGGGTCAGAGCAGTAGAGTGTATGCATATGTGTGTGTGTGCGTGCATTTGTATGTACGGTGCGTATGCGCATGTGTGTGTATGTGTGCGTGTGCGTGTGCGCATGCGTGTGCGTGTGCGTGTGTGTGTGTGCATGCGTGCATGCATGCGTGGGCACATGTGGGCCAGGCAAAACCAGGCACCAGTCACTGGGTTAATGTGTATAGCCCATTTAGACTGTGTGTGTGTGTGTGTGTGAGGGGGGGGAGACCCCTTCTTTAAACCTCACCCAATCTGTGGCATAATGGACACATCATCCAGAGTGAAATTACCGTCATGCATACATTATACTGATTAAGATGCAAAGCACAACACACACAGACACATAAAACCACACACACACATGTAAGTTCAATTTACAACGCTGTGTGCGTATGTTTTCTTTCACTTTCTCCCCCTCAGATGCATTAAAATAAATGAGGTAAATGCTGAGGTGTAACATCTAGTATTACTATTTATCCAGCACTAATGCATCCATTGCATTTCTAAGTCATAGTAGGGCTTTCTACAAGGATGTGTGAAAAACCTCATTATCAAAACACATCACATCACCTTAGCAACTGCAGCCACAGTAAGAAGTGAGAGGGGGAGCCTCGTCAGAAAAACAACGCCATCTGTGATTCCAGTAAGCAAGCTGTGTCACTGTCGCCAATTACAGAAACACATCACATGTAAGTAACATGTAAATCTCTTGCTTCAGTTCTCATGTGCATCTCGTGTGTGTGTGTGTGTGTGTGTGTGTGTGTGTGTGTGTGTGTGTGTGTTTGTGTGTGTGTGTTTGTTGGTTCGAGCAGCTGTGAGAAATCGTAACATTTATCTATATGCACAGCTATTCATCAAGCCGTGGCCAATGCCTTGTCTGAAATCTCCACACTGTAAGTGATTTGAAGGAATCTAGCTCTATCAATGACCGGAACACAAACATTACAGAGATTCAGAGCATGATACAAGTCAGGTGGCCCCAGACAACAAGCCTCCATCTGGGCCTTTTACACAGATGGCATCTTCAGAGGCTGGGCCATGGCATGGAAAAAAGATAGAGGACACCCATTAGGGAGACAGTGGGATACTGAGATAATGCAGCCCTGCATGATATGCTCAGTCCATTCGATTTTACATATCCACAAATCCACTGGAGGGCTGCTGTGGAAAGGGCCCTGCTAAAAGCGCTTTCAGCTGGCACACAGAACATGAATAGACTGAATAGGGTTCATACTTCCAAGCAAACATTTGCATGTTTCTGAATGGATTTCAGATTCCTTCCAGCACACAGAGCATAGCAAAGGATCGTCTTAGCGAGGGAGCAAGACTATACCCTTAACAACACCTGTGGGTGTAATGTATTTATGCCAGTGGCTTTTCAAAAATCCTGCCTAGCACGCTGGCAGCACCGTACCTGTGATGTGCTGCATTTGTCATGCTTCGTTTGGGAATGTTTGACCCCGTTGCTAAATACCTCCGCCGCTGCCGCCTTGGCACCTGCTCTTGCTGATGGGGGCCACTGCTTTTCTGGCAGAGAAGGACGAGGCAGGAAGAACAGCAACAGTCCGTCCCCGTCCCCCCCAGAAGAGGGAGGGCGCTACCACAGGCCTGTATAGGCTCCTTGGCTCAAGAGTGAGTGAGTGACCGGGAGAGTTGTGTGAGGACAGTGGTGAGCGTCCACGTCAGCGCCCCCTGTCTGTCACGTCGTGGATGGTCTCAAACAGATGTGTGCATGAACGCATTATCGTTTCTATGCAACCGCAGTCACTAGTCTAGCCCTCAATGTGCACGCGCACAGAAGCTGTTATCAGGCTGGGCCCCCATGGCTGTGGAGGAAGAGAGAGAGAGAGTTACAGACGAGCTTGTCTGGGAAATGGAAAAATAGCACCACACCAATTTCACCAGATGTGACATACTCACTGTGTTTGCATGCTCTTTTGCTCACTTGTTTGTGTGTGTGTGTGTGTGTGTGTGTGTGTGTGTGTGTGTGTGTGTGTGTATGTGTGTGTGTGTGTGTGTGTGTGCATGTGTGTCTGAAACTGAGAAAGACAGAGAAAAGCAGATGAAAACAAAAGATGAAAGAGAAAAATAGTGTGTGTGTGTTTGTCCTGTACCCAACTCTGCCAGCTGATGCCACCCACAGACTCAGAGAGATGGTGTGATGTGTCCAGATGTGTTCACCTCTGTCCTAAATCAACCTTCTGTGAGTGTGTGTGTGTGCGTGTGTGTGTGTGCGTGCGTGTGTGGGCATGCGTGTGTGGGTATGTGTGTGTGTGTGCGTGTGTAGGTGTGAGGTCTAGGGTGAGAAAGTGAGAGGCTAAGATGAGAGATGGGGGCCGTGCTCTCCACCTAGCGATTACGTCGCAGTAAAAGAACTAAACAGAAAAGAGGAAGTAATACAAGGAATAACTAACAGTGACACTGTAAACTGCAAACATTATCTGTATGTGTGTGTATGTGTAGGTATGTGTGCGCATGTGTATGTGTGTGTATATGTGTAGGTGTGTGCGCGCATGTGTGTGTGTGTAAAGATCTGCTGTTCCTAGCCCGGTCAGCACCTCTGTGTTTTACATGTTCAGAATACAGACAGCACAGTGATCTCATGCTTTTTGGAGTTCCTTTAAATCAGAGGAATCAGAGAGCCTCACGGCACCCAGATGTGACAGATTTACAGCATCAAAGCATGGGCAGCTCTGAATTGACACTAATTAGCACAACTTGATTGACTGCAGCTACAGCTTGGCCTTCATTTGTGGTCTGAGTTTATATTAGGGTGCTGCAGTAATCACTTGTAACACCACCCCCCCCCCCCCCCCCCCCAACACACACACATACATACACACACATACACACACACACCCCTTTAGCAAGTCTCTTTGTGAGTGTACCACCACACTTTCTTGAAATAGCTGAAGGCACACTATTGATGTTGTGCATTAGATTAGAGTATCACTGAAAAAAATATGTATTTATATTCATGTCATGAAAAGGTTGTGTGTCTGTTAACACGATATCAAGGCAATGCTGTGTGCTATATATAGAGTATGCCAGGTTGGATGACGAGTCAGATGACTCAGAGCAGGTTACATTGCTTTCAGCAGGGTAATCTTTTCAAGACAGGAGTGCCTTTCAGAAATAGCCAATTATCCGATCAAAGGGGATTTGTTGTAAGGATATTGTCGTCGTGTTTGTGTTTTACCATGTAGTCTTATTTTAATTTCCCCTCACTGGACAGCCTCGCAAACTAAATATAAATTCCTGAACGATAAACTGTAGCATGCATTTCCTTAGCATATACTTTTACCACATTTATCACAGAAAATCTGCCTCTGAATTTTGCTGAGTTGCCTTATTAAAGATCTGTTACACACCCTTCTAATATTTGTTGTAGGTCTTTTCTTTTGTCTTTCTTTATTGAGTAGACTTTATGCAAGCTGTACATATTCCAGTTCCATTGCCTGGAGAGGCCTTCGCCTAGTTCTGTGCCAGTCAGAGTTGTATTATCTAATATTATCTTAGTTTGCCTCCACCCTGCCACAGATGCAATGAGAGGCACTACAGAAGAGTCATACAGAGTCCTACAGAGCTGTACAGTATGGCTGTGATGTGCCAGTCCAATGTGTGAGCAAAGCTTTAAAGAGGAGACAAAAGCCAAATGGCTTTCTTCAAATTACTGATCTTACTGTACACCAGTCTCCTCCTGATCTCCATGGCAACTCTCTCTCATTCGCAGTCAGCACCCCCCCTCCCATTCTGATTTAATAACTTATTTTTGATTGGAGTATTGGAATAGCTTTGCCCAATCTTGTTGTGGTTTTAACTGCATTTCTTCGGGCTGCAGTGCAGTCTGGAAAAGCTGGGCTCCTGTCTACCTAAAGCCAGATACAATTAGTCTAAAGGTAAGCTATCAGCAACACCAGTGTAAAAGGAATGTTATAACTTACTCTGTCTTTCTCTATCTATCTAAATGGATGCATATCCCTTGTTTGAGAAACATATAAACACAGACACACATAGAAACAGACAGACACACAGACAGACAGACACAAATACACACACACACACACACCACACATAGATCTCTTTTCAAAAACAGCGCGCGCACACAGTGCAAACACTTTGACTACAGCCACACACAAAGGTACACACACATAGAGACACATGCACAGACACACATACACGCACAAACACACAGACACCAGAGGAGCGGAGTGAAAAACTTCTTGGGGGTGAGTCAGTGGCTCTCAGTTTCCATGGCAACTGTCACCGAGCAGATTCAAAAGCAGGGCAACATTCCAGAGGAGAAGAGAAGAGAAGAGTGCCCCCCACCCCCACCCAACCATGGAGTGCTGAGTCATCCTGGGAAGCCCCCAGTGCCCCCCGCCCCCTACCACCACCCAACCGGAGCCATCCTGAGACCCAGGCATGACTTTATTATATCCATCCTCTCCTCAAGCCTCCTCATGTTGCGCTAAAATCCAGCCAACTTTCCAGCAGCACAATTCAACAGCGCCTCCGTAAAACCATCTGTCAAAGATGGCTGAGAGAGTGATGCAAATTAGGCGTAATGGTAAGCGGTGGCCGGTCTGGTGAGTGAAGCCCAGACAACAGACTTTGACCCACCTATGCAGATAGATGGCATGCTGCTATCTATACAAGTAGTCATGGTGTTATTTATAGTCATGTGTGAAGGGGATGGTTAATGTATGTGAAAGTCAATGGAAAATAAACATGAACACACAGAGACAGACAGACATACACACACACACACACACAAACACACACACACACACACACACAGTGACACACACACACACCTTAACCTTCATACACAGCAAATCTGTGCCGTGGCCATGGATGCTACTGGGAAAGGATACGGCAGAAGAAAAAAAAAAGTTGTCATGCTTAATTGAGACAAATGGCTGCAGTTATGATCAAGGGATGACCAGATTGCCTCAATGTCACTGTCACTCACAGCCTGCTGACATGATCCTATGATCAGACTTCTAACAGATCTGCAAAAAAATACTTTTAAAGAGGGTCCTTGCAGACTGGTGAGCACAAATAGGCAGAGAAGCATGAGATAATGTGTTACTTATACAGTAAACCGCAGATTTAATCTAATAACAGAGGCTGGGGAAAATCATTAGCGCCCTTTATAATCAAAAGTGGTGTAAACATTCTCAGAGGAGATACACTTTTCAGCTGGAATATTGGCTACACTTACTGGACACCATGTGGCCAAAATGTATGTCATCCTAATTGCCTATCGCTGTTTAACAGATACACACAAATGGGCAATCACCACCACAATGGCTTATGCATTTGACCGGCTGGTCAATAGCCATACATTTCCTCATGACAGGATAAGACTCCAATTAAACAGAAAAAACCCTGGAATTGCAGATCTTTGACTATCCATCAACCAGTTCTGAGCCTAATGAATTAGCTGGAAAGGCATCCGTCACGTAGAGATGAGGAATGAATAGAACAAAAAAAGGCATATGCTGCTTTCTCCTCAGTTGTTTATTTCTGTGAGAAGGTTGAAAACACTCAATATGGAATGGGTGTGGGATGTATTTGTGATGATGTACTTCACCTCATTAGTTAGAGGGTGTGTGTCACCGTGTTTTATGTTTCTTTTCTGTTAAACAACATAGGAAATGATGTATCAAAGAGCATTATGTGAGATGTGAGTGGACTGTGTGTGTGCAAACTGCATGTGATGTTCTTCAATTGTGCAAATAAAAACACTATTCTTCTTATATTTTTTATCATTTTATAATTATAAGTGTGTTAATTATTACTATTACTAATTATTTATCATGACAGAGACATTAGGTTTACACATGAAAGACGTCGATATGACACTGGATACAATTGGAAGAATTTTCCAAGTCATTTTAGAACGTATGTAACTATGGATCTGTGAGGCCGAGGGATGACCGTCACTACGGTCTAAAATGGAATGATCACCGTTGTTCTGCCTGTCATCGAGACATGTCCATGACCTCTGGAAGCAGAACGACACGCGTTAATAAATAACAGCGATTGCTCCCGGTTCATCCTCCTACCTTGAGCGCCTCAGGATGGTCCGAGCGACAAGGATAGTGACGGTCATCCCTCGGTCTCACAGATCCATAGTTAAATACGTAACTTGCGATCTGTTTCGACCTCACTCTGACCGTCACTACGGTCTAAAATGGGATGACACATACCAAAGGAGTCGCGAGGAACCCAGAATTAGTTATTAAAACCTCGCTCGGTCACAGACATGAGGGCAGCGTCGCCGACCGGAGCCAGGCGAGTTACGTCCACCCTATAAAATCTAGTAAAAGTGCATGGTGTAGACCATGAAGCCGATGTACAAATATCGTCTGCTGCCACACCTCTGAGGGCAGCCCAAGACGTAGCCATACTCCTGGTAGAGTGAGCCCTTGTACCCGAAGGGACTGGTATCCCCTGAACCCTATAAGCATGGGAAATAACCTCCACCAGCCAATGAGACAACCTCTGTTTGGAAAGCGGCAGTCCCCGCTTTGCCACCCCATAGCAGACAAACATCTGAGTATGCATCCCCCTCAAAGGCTGAGTACGTGCCAGATAAGCCCTCAAGGCCCTGACTGGGCACAAAGTGAGCAGCCTATCCTGCTCTGCTTGTGAGGCAGAGGAAGGCTGGAATTGGGTCAGCACCAGAACTTGGTTAATGGACCGCTGATTAAGAACCTTCGGCAAGAAAGCTGGATTTGGCCAAAGTGACACGCCAGGGCCTCCTGCCTGCCACCTTAGACAGTCATCGCTGATGGAGAGAGCACACAACTCCCCGACTCGACTAGCCGAACAGAGAGCCAGGAGAAAAGCAGTCTTAACCTTTCAGAACGTAGGTTTTTTTTTTACCAACCTACCGCAGTGAGTTTTTTTTCTGGCTGATTCCAGATGTTCTACAGAATGTTCTACGGGAACATTCTACAGACATTGTTAAGGCTTCAAGGAAATTATTATGCAGAGTTTTCTTGATCTGATATGCTATCTAGATGTTTTTATCAGTAGTTTATTTATTACAAATATTTAACAAATATCAGACTAATCAACAAGTGCTTCTTTGTCAACCGTGTGACGTCATCGTAACACCATAGGCCGACAGGTGCCTGCACGTTTGTAGCGATGATAACGTTGTGGCACTAGTTACCAGCCAGTCTCACGTGAATTTGTCACCACCTCGCCCAACAGTTGATGATTGTCAACGACTATTTCCTTTCCTCACATGGATTCAACAAAGGGTAAGTGACCTGATAATTTATTTCTTTATGATATCCAGAAAACATCAGAGTTGTAAATTAGGCTATACAAATCGATGTCAAACCGTTTGTAGGTCAATAGAGCTAGGTAGCGGAATATGACACGTGTAAATGCAAAGCAATCGCGTGAATGCAAAACAATACAAATGTGAATACAATCGATGTCGAACTGTAGGCCAATAGAGCTAGCTAGATGTGAAAATAATGTGGAAATATACTCCAGAAAGTGAACGTCTAATTCAGTCAATTCAACAACAATAGCCAATTATTTTTTGCGCAAATCCAGAGCTAGTCAGATGAGGCGAACGAGAAGTAAAGGTGAAATTGCCTTTTTTTTTTTAAAAATGCACAGATACCACATATCAGTGTATTACTTTGCGAAGTTAATGTAGTCAGTATCAAATAGAAAGCAGTTTAGTGTAGATTTTGGGAACATGATAAATGTCGAACTTTTTATTTTGAGTAAAAGTTAGGCGTAATGACAAAAAGTGTGTACAACTCTATAGCAAACTATTTGAATATTTCAAGAAACCAGAAACATTTATTTTTTAAAAGAGGCCAATTACTTTTATGTGCTCATGGACACACACACACACACAAACAAACACAAGCACACACGGACACACATTCACTCATGAACAGGTTTTCATTTGATGACTGTGTTGAGACATCAACTTATCTATGCTTAGCGATGAACAGTGTTTGTACCGTAGGTTTATGCATGCATGTGTCTCTACATTTTGGCCCTTACACTAACAGACTGGCATTTCTCTGTGTTTCAGCTGCTGCCTCTGGCCTGGAGAGAGACGCTGCCTTTAGAGCAGCAGTAGTGGTTTGGGCCGGGCTCTGTTCAGGAGTTTTGGGGGGAAACTTATGGGCGCTGGTATTCAAGGAATGGTACTTCATGGACACCGAGTGCCTGGACTACTCCAGTTCCTGTCACAAGAAGGTCACAGGGCATCTTGGCATTGGCCAATATTTGTCCATTATTAAAATGCTCCAGGTCACCCATGGGCATCTTTTCCCTGAACTTTGGCATCCCTTTCCTGTTTGATCTAACCAGTCACTGAGGCACAAGTTTTTTGTGTCAGTAAATTATAAAAAAAGGGTGGGACTGCTGTACCAGTGGTCCACAAACAAAACATGACCCTTGCCAAGGAAAGGCTACATTAAAGTGGTCACGACTGAGCCTGACATCCCCAGGTCTGTGACCATTGTAATGTCTGTTGACTTGCAAGTATACACAATTATGTCTTGGACATACCCTGTTATTTAGTTTGCATAGTTGAAGGGGAACATAAGTATATATTAGCTTTTTTGTATGCAAAGTTTGACTTAAAACTATTGTTGATGTAAACATTTTAACAGAGCTGTCATAGAAATATGTTGTGTAATTGTATTTGAGGTAATTGTAATAGAGCAAAATAGGAATTGAAAAGCAGAAGATTTCTGTCTGGTTTAGCATGATTCACATTTGCCAGCTTGATGCCAAAACTTCGAGGGGATAAAGTGTTTGAAGGACAGCCTTCCTTTCCAATTAATCATGGACTAGTCAATGTGATGTCAATGGGGTAAAACATCTGATTAAAAGAGTTAATTATTGGGGTGGAAAAGGAGGGGATCAGTTGAGGTGGTGTTTGAGGGGGAGGGAGTCTGTCCTCCAGCTCCATTCTCTCAACCACTTCATCCAAGGCGGCCAAATTATCTGGCAGCTCCTCATAAAACGAGTTGTCAGATTCAGGCTGTCATTTTAGTCAGCATCAACATAAGCATCTTCAAGATCGACGGTAAAGATGTCCCGAATTTTATCATCAGTGAGCTGACGCCTCCTTTCAAAATTTCTTGTCATGTTTATTTAGTTTTGTGGGTTTTATTTACGCTACTTGTTTTTCTGTAATAAATGAATGAATGCGATGCAGGTATCGGTGTGTCGTTATTTTTTTCAAACTGTTGCATGTTGTGGATGCGCTGATAGTGCGCAAATATGATTTGTCAGTGACAAGTGATTGTAATATGAAAAGGTGTCTGCGCAGTTTGTGTGCATCAATGATGAGACTACAATTATGTGTATCCTGAGGAGCGTATGCCTCTAAGCTAGTCAGCTCTCGTGAAGCATTTCATGTACGGTATATTCCCGCTGCGATGCTGGTTTTCATATCAAGCTGTCGTTGGAATTGATATTTGGCTGAACATTGAGTAATGTACCATACATGTTATTTTCAGTTATGTATATTTACCATTATTTCTCTACGGGGATTAATACAAGTTTCATGGGGAAAAAAAACACTTGTTGAGCTTGTCTTGTACCGGAGATCATGTCTTCCCTATACTTGCAAACGTTGAAACTTTGTCATGTACAATTGGACGTGGACCACACAAATATAGTAAGCCTACATATAGTAAACAAAATGATACTGACAAGACGATTTTAAGAGGCATAATGGATGAAGGTGGCTGAATGTACAATGTTAGCTCACGTTAGCGAAGTTAGTAACCCACACACAGGCTTATTGTTACGCTGCTATTGGAACGCTCGTGTCGCCAGATTTTAGTCACACCCGTGTGACGGTACGTTTTTGCGGAAAATTGGCTGCTGTCACACCGGTGTGACGCTTAGTTCTGAAAGGTTAAGGGACAAAGATTGTAGATCTGCGTCTGCAATAGGCTCATAAGGACCTTCAGTGAGCGACGTGAGAACTGTAGGCAGATCCCAGCTTGGGGCCTGCAAGGTGCGCCCTGGGCGTAACCGGCGGGCTCCCTTCAAGAACTGGCCGATCAAAGGATGCCTACCCAGGGATCTGTTGTCTGCCCCCTGGTGAGAGGCTGAAATGGCCGAAGCATAGACCTTTATTGTACTTACTGCCTTGCCTTGATCCAAATGGGACTGCAAGAAGCGTAAAACTTGTGGCACAGCGCAAACTGCTGGCTCAAGACCCATGCCAGCACACCAGTCTGAAAAAATCCTCCATCTAAGAGCGTAGCAAGCTCTAGTAGATGGAGCCCTGGCGTTATTGAGCGTCTCTTGCACAAACTCATCTAGATGCTCAGCGATGGACTCTGAAGGGGCCAAACCCATAGACGCAGGGCACCTGGGTTCGGATGCCAGATCCGCCCGTCTGCTTGTGATAGCAGATCTGCTCTGCACGGTAGCTGCCAAGGCTGACCCTGCAGCAGCTGGAGAAGGCTCGAGAACCAAGGCCTCACCGGCCACCGTGGCGCAACCAGCAGGACTGAATGTTGGCCTTTACTGATCCTCTGGAGGACATGCGCTACAAGAGGGAGTGGAGGAAAAGCGTACAACAAGCCTGTTGGCCAGTCTTGAGACAGAGCATCCAGGCCCAAACTGCCCCCCTGCCCTATGAGGGAGTACCATTCCCGGCAGTGTGATGTCTCTGCTGACGCGAAGAGATCCACCTGGGCAACACCGTACTGCATCCAGATCTGGCTGATGACGGCTGTGTTCAGTCTCCATTCTCCTGGGAGTGGCCCCGTCCTGGAGCGAATGTCGGCTGCTCTTTTCCCACACTCGGGATGTGCACTGCCCTCAGTGAAGAGAGTCGAGGCCATGCCCATGTCAGCAACTCCTCCGCCACCTGGAGGCACCGCTGGGACCTTGTGCCGCCTTGGTGATTGACCTAGTACACTGCTGTGGTGCTGTCTCTTCTCACCAGAACATGTCGGTCTTGCAATACCGGCAGGAACCGAAGAGCGAGATAGATGGCTCTCAGCTCGAGGACGTTTATGTGGTCCAACGTCCACAGGGGCTGCCACATGCCCCTCACCGACCGCCCTTCCCAGACAGCTCACCAGCCTGTCAGGGATGCATCTCCTGTGGGGAAGGCCCCCCAATGGGACACCTTGCAGGAGTAACTCTCTGTCCCTCCAAGGACGTAGAGCCTGGATGCAGGCCCGAGACACACGCAGCCTCACCTGCCTGTCGTCTCTGGGATGGAGACGGAAAGCATTGAACCAGCACTGCAGGGGACGTGCCCTCAGCAGGCCAAGGGGAATTACTGCTGATGCTGCAGCCAGCAACCCCAAGAGCTTCTGGACTCTGTGAGCCGTGACGAGGCTGCCTAAGCGGAAATGCCGATCAGGCTGTCCACTCTCCGTGGAGTGAGAGTCGCCGTCATGCTGACTGAGTCGAGCAGAATGCAGAGGAATTCTGCCTGTTGGCGGGGTTGCAGGTTGCTCTTTTTGTAGTTGACTGTGAAGCCCAGAGATTGAATGTGGGCCAGAACAGTGTCTGTGTTGCGCACTACCTGCTCCCGAGATGAGCCAGTCGTCCAGGTAGGGCAGGATCTTCAGTCCTTGAGCGTGGAGGGGGGACAGCGCGGCTGACACCACGCGAGTAAAAACCCTTGGGGCCACAGAAAGGCCGAAAGGAAGGACCTGGAACTGGAACCGGTGTTCTCGGCAGATTGGGACATGGAAATAAGCATCCTTCAGGTCCAGAGATGTGAACCACTGCCCCTGTTGGATGGACCGCATCACCACTCCCGTGTGGACCATCTTGAACGGCAGCTTGAGAAACCGGTTCAAGGGCCTGAGGTCGAGAACAGGCCGATGGCCGCTGTCTTTTTTGGGAACTAAAAAATATTTGGAATAAAATCCATTGCGCTGTGCGCTGGGCGGTACTTCTGAGATGGCCCCTTTCAGAAGTACCTCCTGGACCTCCTTGCCGAGCACAGAGCTTAAAACCGGGTCTTTTACGGATGTTACCCTGACCCCTGAAAATGTAGGGGGTCGCCGTCGAAATTTTATTCGGTCGCCCCGAGCCACCGTAGCCACAACCCAAGGGTCTGGCACAATGCCCTCCCAGGAAGTTCGTGTTAACTGGGATGGACAATCGACGGGCGACCCCTACCTCCTATGCAGGACCGCCACCGCGGCCTGCACCCCTGCCTGCACCCCTGCCTGCGCCCCGCTGCAGTCCTCGATGACTGGAATTTGGGGCCCTTCCTTGGCGGGCCGCACAAAATCACCAGTCCTGTGGGGCCACCGGGATGTTAGCTGCTGGGTCATAGGCGGCCGGCCGGCAGTTGGAACAGGCCTACGGCACACACGCTGGACAGCTTCCCTCGATGCTGCCGTGCGGTCAGCGCGGTCAAGCACCTCTTGGGATCCTGGGTGGAAGACATGCCCTGGTGTCACGGGGAGGCTGCGCAGCTCCTGTTTCATGGCTTCTGGCAGGGAGGTTTGTGCCAGCCAAACCTGTCTGCGGCACTGTACCGCAGAGGCCATAGCGTCACCCATGTCACGTGTCAGCTGTGAGTGTGACGATAGCGCTGCATCCACTAGGGCCCTGGCATCCCGTTTGTCGTCCCATGGCTCCACTGGCAGCATGTCCCCTAGCCCTGTCTCAACTGGGTAACGGGCTGTCGCCAGCTGGCGGCAGCCCACATTAAACTGGGGGGCGTTGAGACGACTTACCCCATGATGACCTCAGTGTCGCAGCGTACTCGTCCGACACAGGTATACCAGGTGGTGGGTCAGGGCGGGAAACGCCCTCCCAAACACCTCCAACAGGAGCTGGGGTAGGTGTGGGCGCCTGAAGGCCCAGGACCTTGGTAGCACTCAGCACCCGTAGCAACAGGGAGCCAACCGGGTCCTCCCCCGTCTCTGTAGAGTCGTCAGCTGGCTCTGCAGAGCCGGAATGCAGATCTCCCCCGAGGCTGCCCCGATCTGTGGTGTTGTCCACTTACGTGTGGGGGGCGTAGAGGGATAACACATCTACATCGCCTCGTTCCTCCTCCTCACCGTAGCTCTCAGGCCTGGATGAGAGGGGACCTTCCTGGCCAGGTGGCATGGAGGCAGATGATGGAGCTTGGCCTTCCAGCCTGTCCATCCTCCGTGACAGAGCCTGGAGAGCTGAGAGGATCTGTCGCGACTCCGTGCTACCGCTCTCCGCAACCGTAGCTGAGGCAGGGCGCTAAGTAGGTCTGGGTGCCTCATCCTGGGCAGACCCGTGGGGGGAGTCCCGCCGTAGGTCACGCAAACGTTTGTGCGTGCGCTTACGCCCATGCCTGCTTGAGAGGGACGGCTGGTCAGGGGATTGCCACCTCCCTCTCCTGTCCACACGCCCATGGCCGCCCATCTGGTTGGCCCGGCGCCGACGCTCCTCCCTGGAGAGGTCGCAGGCCGCACTGCAGGGGTTGTCGACGTCCTTCAGTACGTGGGCAGCTCCAAGGCACGTGGGGCACTCCCTGTGCCTATCTCTGGAACCCATGGAGGCCCTGCAGATCCTGCAGTAGTGGGAAGCCATCAGAAGCCTAGGCTGATGTCCAGAGTCATCCTCCAGCAATCTACCCAGGTGTTATGGTGGCCCGCACTAGCGCACAAATGCGCTTAGCAGGCGCACACTAGCCCCACCAGCTGCCAACAGGGGTAAAGGGTATGCCACAGGACCACAGTGGTGGCCCACACCGGCGCACGAATGCGCTTAGTAGGCACACACTAGCCCCGACAGCTGCAAACAAGGGTATAGGGCGTGGCAGATAAGGCTATTGCAGAGGATAACTGTCGTAGCCTAATAAAAACACAGGAAAAACACAGCACAGTAAAATGATGGCTCGTACCAGTGCACAAATGCAGCTAGCAGGCGCACACTAGCCCCACCTGCTGGGAACAGGGGTGTAGGGCGTGGCTGAGGGACACTGCGGAGGCCTGCACAAGCGCTTAAGCACCTAGCAGGCTGACCCAGTGAACAAGCAGAAGGCACAGCACAGTACACTGCACGAAAAGCAAGATTATCGGGCCCGTATAAGCTGTGATACAGCCGCGAATGATCACCATTCCTGGCTGATCGCGGACATTCCCCCGAAATATCTGTCTGCCGCATACTGACGGAATTTCCCGGGAAGGGAGCCGATGTGTTTAGCATTCACACCTGCCGCTGACAGAGGTGCAAGTGCTCTTATTAGCATATTGACTGTCAGCAGTCTAGCCACACACACCCTGCTGCAGCCATTGGTTGAAAACGACAAGGAATTGAATTAAAACGTCTTGTGATGAGACGGAATGAGATTCTGTCTAAAGGTCAGCTTTCAACTGACAAAACGTATCCCTTCCCATTTACAGCTATTGCCCCATAAAAACGAAATTAAAAATAATTTAATCAATATTCTGTCTTTAGGGTTTTGGTCCGGGGTTATCACATTTCTTGATTCGCCTTCTGTTAAAGGAGTTCAGTCTGATACTGAACTACTGAGGTGCCTGAGCCCGGGGAAGGCCTGTCCGACGCGCTGGATGTTATGCGTGCTAAACTCACTTGCTTTGCCCTGTGGTAAACAAACGCCTATGGACAAATGTTGTCGTTGTAATCCAAAGGAGGTCAATTTATTCCAGTAAAGCATTATTCCATCGCAGTTCCCACATTGCAATACAGAGTGCCGCGCACAAGCGGTCAAAAGCGCTTTGCCCTTCCGGGTCAAACACCTACCAGCAACATTGTATGTGCTACCTATATACCTGACGCAAGTCATGGACATGCGCCACCCAAGACATTACGACGTACATACAGACCAGCATTTTGGCTCTTACACCTTCCGTTTTCAGAGTTCTGTCTTTAGGGTTTTGATTTCGGGGATGTCACGATGCTTGCTTTGCTTTGCCTTTCATTTTCAGAGTTTGAGGGTTGCAATGTACTTTGGAGGCTGTTCCACTTATATTCCGGAGCTTCCTCTCTGTAATGTTCTTGAGATTCACTTTTGGCATGTAATTATACAGAGTCGGGCTTACTCTGATATTGAGATAGTCATTTCGCAACTTGGGACATGTTTACCACTCGTGAACATCTATCCTGTGTTTTTTTAGGTAGATTTTGAAATCTTGCGCGAGCTTCGCTAGCTTCGAACCTGCCCTCTTCAGGTTAATGGTATTGTATACCTGTGTCTAACCGCTTAGCCACGTTGCTGGTAAGGATCAAGCTCGTCGGTGCGACCAAGTACCTGGTTTATCATTCCTCCCTCCTCTGGCGTATTTCTCTTCTGTTACTGGAGCGTGCGAATTGGGAATTGTTTAGTGGACTTATGTGACGTTTTAATTATGTTCACGTAAAGGCGCCCGAGGCAACATTAGAAACTTTAGACTCGAATAATAAACGTTCAATTTCTAGTCTTTTTTACACGTAGTAAGTTTTAATAACATCATACCATTACATATCGACATTCACAGTGGTAGTGGTCCCTGGAGAAGTGGGTATACGTTTTATTTATTCATACAGCACAGGATAAACACCCTGTTTTGAGAAGTGGGTATACCCAATGCTGACTGAAAAATAAGTGGGTATACTCTGTATACCTGCGTATACACTGGACTACACCACTGGACATTCAAGGAGCAAAGATGAGACGTCGTTGTGTGGTGAGAACTGATAAAAAAAAAATCGTCTGCCTTCTGTTTTCCACAGTAGATCGCATGTTATGCTAGAAATGGCTTAGCATGGGTGGGATGGGGAAAGATAACACCTTTCCATCCAGACGCAAATTTAGCTAATCGGAATCTGTAAGTGGTTTCCAGATATATATATATGAAGAGTTCAGATGCAAAACCCCCTAACTCCACTTGACCACTTTTTGAGAAAAAGGCCATTTTTTATCAGGCCTTTGTATTTAAGCATAGAAACCTAAATGTATTTGAAATCACAAGGATATTATTTAGGGAAAACACTGTGTAAATTTCACAAATGTTACTTCAGCCAAATTACTGTTTTTAACAAAACTTTCTTTCTTTGGCGTCAAAACCAGCTAAATCCATTAGTGCTTTGTGTGCAAAACCCTCTAAATCCATTTTTTCCATACAGACATGGGTCAGTGTTACAAAACCACCAAAGATGCAACTGGAAACATTGAAAAGTATTATGCCACACATATGGGGTGGTTATAATAGTGCTGGTGTTGTGGTTGGCACATTCATATCTAATTTAATGGACCAATGATCATCAGACAATTGCGCAATATTTGTAGCCCCTGCCGGTGACCCGCTGTAATAGTCACTGAAAGGTTACCAACGTAGTACTGCACCACTATGAGACAACACAGGGCATTTAGTAATGAACTACGACTTGGTCATTGCCACTCTAGTAACAACAAGTTTATAATAAGTTAAGTTAAAGGGTTAAGCAATACCCAAAGAAATACCAATACTCATCTTCATAAATGAAGGCAGAAGCCAGTCATGTCAACATTTAAGAAATTAGAAATCCACACTGTTTAAACAACACCAATAGGTTTATTTTCTTCACATCTGCAGACTTTATGCTTTCCAAGCAAATGATAAAAAGTACTAAATCCAATAAGATTTTCATGTTGTGTATACGTTTTTTTTTTATTGCACTTCTGTATTATTTCAAGGAATAAAATACATGCAACAAGCAATGTTCTGCCAAGAATGGCAAGTTTTAGTCAGTAAGATTAACACATTGATTGTAATAACAACAATAATAAATATAATAAATAACGAGAACAATAATAATAATACAGCAGTGCAAAGAGCTTAGATGGATATAAGTAAGTTCATCATGAAAATGAAGTTGAGGTACATGACAACAATGTATTAACAAAACATTAACATTACAAATATTTTAGATGACAAACCTGTTTTAGGTTATTCAACATAAGGAAACTGAGGTATGATAAGGTACACTTCAAAACAGAACGTTTACATTAACGAGGCTTGACTATGGTAACAAGCCTGCTTTATTTTTTGTGTGAGAGTGTCTGAGTGTTGAGTGTGCCCCTTGAGTGTGACATGTGCCCCTTAAGATTGTGTGTGTGGTAAGAATGTGTGTGGTGTGTGTGTGTGTGTGTGTGAGAGAGAGAGAGAGAGAGAGCAAGAGAGCATGCATGTATTTGTGTGTATGTGTGTGTGTGTGTGTGTGTGTGTGTGTGTGTGTGAGTGAGAGAGAGCAAGAGAGCATGCATGTATTTGTGTGTGTGTGTGTGTGAGAGAGAGAGAGAGAGAGCACAACAGACAGCACAAACTGAAGGAAGACACTGTGTTGACTTACAGAAAATGCTGAGGAAAGATGCCTGGCAGACAGGAACCCTCGTTTTGTCCTCCTTTAAAACCGAGTATTTGATGGTCACGTCCCTCTGTCGTTGTCTCTCCTCGTCAACCCCCTCCTCCGCTTCACAGGCATGATGTTCATGTGGGACAGAAGTATAGCATCCTGTGCCACCTTGTCTTTTGCTGTGTACAGCTGTTTCTTGAAGTACGTCAAGTCGATCGCTGTCAAGGTTTCCGCGGCGCACATCAGTCGGTTGTGTTTGCAGGCTATTGAGTTTTCCGTGTTTTCGCCACTATATCGCTGTTTTTTCGCTAAATAGCGACAATTCTTATCTAAAACACGGCGTTTCCTCCGCCCATTCACTGTCTGGAGGACAGGCTCACTCATCCCATCATATTCTGTGTCAGTCATTTTCGTAGAAACTCACTAGATTAATTTTAGCTAATAACTTTCCTGAGGAGACTTTGGCTTTGGCTGTCTTTGTTTACAAACGTTATAGCACGCGACGCGAGTCCAGGTCACGTTCTGATTGGTTGTTGAAAGTAGGGGCTTTTGCTGTTAAAGTGAAGTGGCGTTTAGCGGGTTTTGATTTTAAACAGATATTTTAGACACGGCGGGGAGCGGGTTTTATTTTATTTTTTCACAAAAACATTTCATTTACATATTCTAGATAAATACAGGATTCACACAATATCATTAATTCAATTTTCACAAAAATGGCGTTTAGGGGGTTTTGCATCTGAACTCTTCATATATATATATATATATATATATATATATATATATAGTTGATCTCTCTTATTTGACGAAGCAGTGAGTTAGCTGTCTTTCAATGTCTCTTGTCGAATTATCTCACATGTTTATGGTGGTATGTGTTTAAAAGTTTTAACTTAGGCTATGTGTAATGTTCCTAACTTATATATTATTATTTCACCTTAATGTTCTTGAGATTCGTTTCTGGCATGTAATTATACAGTCATTAAGAGTCGTTAACAGTCGTTAAGCAACTTGGGCCATGGTTGCCACTAGTAGGGATCGAACCTGTGACTTTCAGGTTTTTTAAATCAGTGAAGCAGTGACGGGGTGGGGGTTCAATCCAGCTCAATTACATTAACATAACAAAACCTAGGCCTGGTCAAGGGAAGGGGTGGGGGGGCTTTCACACCAATGTGGGCTTCTACGGCAATACACAGGGTCGAATACTGTCGTAAGTCCCACATTTCATGCAGTGGTAACACAGAGCACATTCACCCAACCAGCTGTAACAGGGGTACAGGTTATGCCACAGGAGTACAATCGTGTCCTGCACAGTGCGTGGACGCACCTAGCAGGCACACACAAGCAGGCACACACAAGCAGTACAAACAAAACAATGAACTACTTACCGTGCAATGTAGGACAAACAGCCACAAATTCACTAATTCAGAGAAGCGCTAGGCAGTCTGAGCAGTGTCAGACAGGCTACAATATTTCCGGCTGCAAACAGCAGTAAAACACATAACTAAAGTAATACGGCGGCCCACACCAGTGCGCGAACGCACTTAGGGCCTGATTTACTAACAGGATTGCGCCCATTTCTGGCGTAAAATAGCGTTCGTAAACATAAAACGGTATTTACTAAGGGGACGCATTTGAGTAGAGTTGCATATTAACGCTTTGGGGGTGTGTACCTGCCAACAGGTGGGATGGCACGAAACGTGGGTGGTAACGTGGGTGTAAAGCGCCATTTAATGGGAGGAGTGCGCCTAATGATGTATTGCGTGGTATTTACTAAACTGCCAGGCGAGTGCACGTCCCTGATTTGCGGGCTAATTCTCCGCCTCAGAAAAGCACGTCTTAACCAGGAAGCGCATTTCCATTGAGTCTGAAACCGTTGATATGGCAGCAGTTATAAGAGCAAGGAGAAGAAAGAAGACAGAGACAGTGCACAGAAATATTTTTTTCAACTCTTATAACACATTTTCAGTTAAGCAAACCACAAATCATTAGACGGTACAGGTTAACCAGCCACGCAATACTTCAATTACTGGACCAGATCAGAGAGACATCGAACTCTCCACCCGGCGATCACATTCCATTCCAGTACATGTCCCTTGTAGAAATTATTAATCTCGCCATGTACACATCTATATTGTTATAATAGACAGTTTATGCATTAATGCCACCAATAGCATATTCTTTATAATCGTGTTCTTTTAAACATCTCGCCGTAGGTGATGGCGGGCAGAACAACAATAAAGCAGAGCACACATTGAATCAGGTTCAGTGATTGAGCGAACGTGAACCAATATATATATCCCCACTTCGCTGAATCTTCATTTTGTCTTCCTAAATAAATACCACGGAAAATGCGCAAAAACACTGTGCGTTAATGTGCCACAGCAGTTTAAGCAGCGGTTGCAGTGTTAGTAAATCAGGCCCTATATAGGGCGGAGTAAACACAGATTGCCCAGCGCGATCTGGTTTGATAAATACCACGGAAGATGCGCAAAAACACTGTGCGTTAATGTGCGAGCGCAGATTAAGCAGCGGTCGCATGTTAGTAAATCAGGCCCTTAGTAGGCTCGCACAAAGCCCACGGCTGCGAACAGCGGTATAGGCACAATGTAAACAAACTCAAATAACCCGCAAATCTAGCGCATATAATTCAACAAAAAAGAACCTGAAAAAAACGAGCTGAGCACAGCTCAAACACACAAACCACATCAACTCTCAGAGGCACAAGGCACCTGTACCATTTAGGTAACGAATTGTTAGAATGGAATGTAATTTAATCAGGAATTACCTGAGATATTTAGTCTCTTTTGGTATACTCACAGTCTCGTACGAGGCAATCAAGGTGAGAGGATGAACTGGGGGCAATCGCTGTTATTTATTAACGCGTGTCGTTCTGCTTCCGGAGGTCATGGACATGACTTTTTTGACATATGTCTCGATGACAGGCAGAACAACGGTTATCATTCCATTTTAGACCGTAGTGACGGTCAGAGTGAGGTCGAAACAGATATAAGATTTTCAAACATTGCTTCCCCTGGACCCATTTTGCAAATGTTTCATGTTCTAGCTAAGCTAGACACTTTTATTGCCAAGCTACTTTTTTCTAGCTAGCTAGGTATGCTAGCTCCTTTTGAAGATCTGCTAAACATGTTTAAATCTTTTAGATCTGTTACGTTGTACCTCACAGGTTCCATCTATTGGAAACATAATGTATCCATGCCCTTCCTGTAGCAGAGCATGGATTTGTTGAATTGCAAAGTGGCAAACGAAGATGATCAAGGTAACAAGTAACAAGGTAAAACCTTATATATTGAAGAGTGCTTCAATCAAATTAGACATAAATGAACGCAATTGTTTTAGTCTTTTTCAAAGTAGATAAGAGGTTGAAAAGATAGAAGAGATTGTGCTCGCTGCCCAAAGACCTTATAAGGCTTTCTGAGTTTGCCATCAGGGAAAGAGCGACATACAGCTTGACAGAAGCACAGACAGAGCAAGTGCAAGCTGTTTTCAACTGTACCGTGTGCAAGGGTGTGTATTTATCTTACACGTTTACTTGAGCTGTTTGAATAAAACTGTCTACAAAACGCAGGGTTTGGAAAATGTTTGCTGATTACCTCTCATGCCCATTTTGCAGGGCCAGTGAATGAAACCTCCTCCTCACCTCCTGTAAAAGCCTTCAAGGGATGCCTTCAAGGGATGCAAGGTCTGCATTGACCAGTGGCTTTAAAAGGCGTCACAGTGTGTTAAGTGTAGAGATGAAAACTTCAGAGCCAATGTGATAGCTGTCGCCTGTCTGTCTGAGGCGTTGTTAGTCTTGAATGATGTCATTAAGGCAGAATAAGTGCTGCATGGATGGATTTTTGTAGTTAAAGTGTTTATTGTGTAATGAAGTTATACTTCAGTGTTGAACACAACCCTAGGACTGGGCTATACTCCCCTCTGGTTTATATACACATGCAAAACCTTCCTAGGCTTATCTTTTAGTTTGAGCAGATCTGCCAATTCAGGGGAAGTATCAGCAAAAAGACGCTCAACAGTAGCCTTCTCTTCTTCAGTTGTGAAGGGGTCTGTTTCGAATGATGACTCTTGTTAAGGGGCTTCCCAGTCGCTCAATATTAAAGTTGGCTCCTTCAGGTTCGCGAAGCAATAACACCTGTGAGACCTTTTTCAGACACCCACCCCCTGCTAGTTGGTACGTGCTTTAGGTATGTGTTTAGGGATTATCTTGCTGTAATTGAATGTTTTAAATGGATTCAATTTAACCGATTGAGTCAAAATCATATCTGTTCTTCTTGAATGCTTGTCATCATACCAGGGATTCTGTGTTCCTTTCAGGCCTCTGGTCATGCCAAGACTACAGAGTTGACCAGTCAGGCTAGGCATCCGCTGATGTTCCAGTCCATGTTAGGGGGTTCTTGGTCTGGCAGATGGATCAGAGCCTTCTTCAGTGGGTAACTGGCCCTGCTTTTAACCTCAGGCCACATCGGCTCAATAATACTAGTAACAACCAACCACAACTATTAATATGTGGATGTGAACCATATCCTCAGGGGGAGAGCTGTTTTGTCATCATCATTGCCATTGTCACTTCATGCAAGACCACCTGGCTAGATTATCCTTTAATATACAGAAAAGGCCAGGTAAGTTCATCAGTAACATTCATGTCCTACCTAGGTCATCAAAAATGGAGTGCAGTGCCAAAGAGTATTGATACTCTAAGACGTACATAATAAAACAGAGGAACCAGCAATGTTACTGACTGTTACAGTTTTTATCGGATAGCTGTTCTTGAAAAAAAAAAAACAGTTGATCTGAAAGGTATTCCATATAAGCGGGAACATTACAGTAGCCAGTTCACATTCTTATAATGGCAGTGAACTGACTTAAGACGTTAGTTAGCCTCAGATGTACACTTAATTGTTTCTAAGTTTAAGACAAGGTTTAAGTTAGACTTAGGGATGCATGATAATATCTGCACGACATCGGTATCGGTAGATAAAAACTTCAAAACTTAATTATCGGCATCTGCAGATATGAACATTTCTGCCAATGTACTTGGCCGATAAGGTGACGAGCAAATTATGCACACGTGAAGCAAATGTTTAGATTTCTATGAGCGCCAACTACGTAATTCAACATGTCGGCTGTGTGGCAGTACTTAGTATCAGAGCATGATGACAAAACGGCTATTTGTGAGGAAACTTTTCAGGAGATGTAGGAGGAGACAACAGCTTTGCCGTAATGTAGGTTCAATGCATAGATGCAGATCACCTGCGTGCAACGCTTTGCAACATTACCTGTCGTGTGCTAATAGACGTTAATAAGTTAGGAGTTAGCTAGATAGCTTGCATGCTACGTGACACCAGAGATGATACCTCATTTAACAGGATTTGAAACGTTATGTCACAAGCCCACGCTATCTGTGCATGGCTTACTTTTGCATATATGGAATTTAAATAGCTAACTTGGCAATAACTGTTAGGTTCCCGCGGAGCTCTGCTCCGGCCACGCCCCCTTCAGCTCACGGACTCTCCCCAAACTGCACGTTCACCAGCTGCACTCCGGCAATCACGCAAACGCATACACCTGTCCTACTCTCTAGCCTCAATCACCTGCACCACATTCACAGTCACGTTAGGACTAATCATTCACACCTGCATCCTCAATCACCTGCACCGCGTTCACAGTCACGTTAGGACTAATCATTCACACCTGCATCCTCCATCACCTGCACCATGTTCACAGTCACTTGAGGACTAAGCACTCACACCTGCATCCGCGATCACCTGCACCCCGTTTGCACTCACCTAATTAGTAACCACCCACACCTGTCACAGCCCTCTCATATACCCCACACTCTGTGCACTCTGTGTCGGGTATTGTTTGGTGTCACGCACTTCCTAGGATCGCACACACCTCAGTACCTCCTGTCGTGCCTATCTGCATCATGTATGGCAGTTCTGTGTGACACTGGCTTTATCAATCTGCGATAAACTCTGTTTTCATAAACCACCACGTGGATAAACTCAGAAACCACCACGTGGAGTTCGTTCTGTTCCGTGACAATAACGTTACATAGATTAGTGTAGAAATCCTGGAAGGGACAATGTTAGCTTGCCAAGTTAGCAAAGTTGCATTTCCATAGTGTAGTTGTTCAAGTTTAAGGAGGTACTGTTCAAGTATGAAAATTGTGATGTGAAAATATAAAAAAATCTGCCATATTTGAAATAATTTCAATAGAGTGAATGTCTATTTTTAAAATTATACAAATCAAGTTCTAAATGTCCTGTATCTACAGCAAGTACCCTATCATAATAACCGATTCATTCTAGTACAAGAGAGACTTTTCAATAATTAAAACGCAGAAGTGTACACTGCACGAAAAGCAAGATTATCGGGCCCGTAAACGCTGTGATACAGCCGCGAATGATCACCATTCCTGGCTGATCGCGGACATTCCCCCGAAATATCCGTCTGCCGCATACGAACGGAAATTCCCGGGAAGGAACCTGCGAGGGGAGGGGGGCCGATGTGTTTAGCATTCTCACCTCCCGCTGACAGAGGTGCAAAATGCTCTTATTAGCATATTGACTGTCAGCAGTCTAGCCACACACACCCTGCTGCAGCCATTGGTTGAAAACGAGAAGGAATTGAATTAAAACGTCTTGTGATGAGACGGAATGAGATTCTGTCCAGCGTCGGAAATTAGCGAGGGCAAAGGGCAAAACTGCCCCTAAGAAATATAGTTTTGCCCCTAAAATTACTAGGAGAGGGGCAAAAAATGCCCCCATAATTGCCCCCAAAACATCGTAGCCTATATGACCCGGTCAGTTGCCATTACCTGTTTTGATTTTCGCCTTGACTGATTGTTGCGTGAAGAACCGAACATTCTAACTAAAAATATTTGGAGCGCTTCCTAATCAGACCTGTGGCTGCGAGAGTGAGGAGAAATGAGGATCAGCGCAGTCTCTGTCACCATCTCAGGTTCTAAAAGATCAAATTAATTCACACACCCAGCGACTGTCAACATTTTTAAGTTAGATTGTCCTGGGGTGGAGGATGACGACGACGACGACGAGAAAAAGACCAGATTTTTTTTTTCAAGGCATGTCGGACTTGTGGACAAAGAGTTGCCCAAGTCGTTGTCAGCACAGGCAAATGTTTCTGCTGACTTCTTCAAGGGGAGCGAAAACATACATTCGTCACCAGGCGCCAAGCAACACGCCATCGCCTACGGTGAATGATAACTAGTGATAATACTTTTAGAAATGATTTAGTTCGGTTAAGCTAGTTAAATGTTAGTTAGCTAACGTTAGCTATCTCTGATTGTGCGTTAGCTACAAAGGCTTGCTTGCAAGCTAGCTTACTAGTCTTATCTGTATTTCCTGTAGGCCTACTATGGTATGTATAACATGATTAAAGGTAACACAAAAATCCATAAATATGTGTTATTATTATTAAAAAAAGACAGAAAAAAACGATTGTTAATAGTTGAATAATGAAATAACAATAAATAATAATAATAACAACTAATAACCACAAAGAAATAAGAATAAACGTGAATATGATTGTGTAATTTACGTTGTCTGTTTGGTTTTTCTTCAAAAAATCTAAGAAAACACTTTGAATATGTAGACTAATGCCTAATAGTCTCATTATTGCCATTTAATGACAATTGTTCATATACTTTAAAGTAACACTATGTAACAATTTAACACTTTTTGAGGTATGGTTTTATAGGCAACTAGTTTTGGTACCATCCTCTAATTCATTTTGATCGCATATGGTCATGTGAAGGACCGATCAAGACCTGTGTCTTTCCCACTAGCCATCAAAGATATGCCCTATGTAGTTCTGTGTAACGGGCTGGAACACCCTGCAAAAATGGAAGAAAAGCTTTCACATGCATGACATGCCAGGTACTGCAAAAATACACCAGTTAGTGTGGTGGCAAGCTTCTATCTGTGTCAGCTGGGCTGTTGGTGGTGGTTACAAGGTTTTTGCATGCCTTTTAGGTAGTAAGCGTACTAGTTTTGGAACAGAATTCCGTATTGCTGCTTTAAGCCTAAATAAGTGTGTTTATTATTTTGAACAAAGGTTAAATGTTTTTCACAAGTTTCTAAAAGTGCCCCCAATTTTTTGTGAAATGCCCCTGGATTTCAGTAAGTGGGGGCAAAAATTGCCCCCTAAAAAATATGTAAATTTCCCACCCTGATTCTGTCTATAGGTCAGCTTTCAACTGACAAAACGTATCCCCTCCCATTTACAGCTATTGCCCCATAAAAACGAAATTAAAATAATTTAATTAATATTCTGTCTTTGGGGTTTTGCTCCGGGGTTATCACATTTCTTGATTTGCTCACCGTTTTCAGAGTTCTGTCTTTAGGATTTTGATTTCAGGGATTTCACGATTCTTGCTTTGCCTTTCATTTTCAGAGTTCGGGGGTTGCAATGTTCTTTCGAGGCTGTTCCACTCATATTCCAAAGCTTCCTCTCTGTAATGTTCTTGAGATTCACTTTTGGCATGTGATTATACAGAGTCGGGCTTACTCTGATATCAAGACAGTCAATTTAGCAATTTGGGACATGTTTGCCACTCGTAAATATCTAACCTGTGACTTTTCAGGTAGATTTTACGCGAGCTTCGCGAGATTCGAACCTGCGCTCTTCAGGTTAATGGTACTTTGTACCTAATGGTGCTGTTGCTAACCGCTTAGCCACCTTTGCTGGTAATGTTCTAGCTTGTCAGTGCGACCAAGTACCTGGTTTATCATTCCTCCCTCCTCTGGGGTATTTCTCTTCTGTTACTGGAGCGTGCGAATCGGGAATTGTTTAGTGGACTTATGTGACGTTTTAATTATGTTCACGTAAAGGCGCCCGAGGCAACATTAGAAACTTTAGACTCGAGTCAGAAACAGAAACAGATTTATTGTCACGTAGGTATGCGCCTACCTGAAATAATAAACGTTCAATGTCTAGTCTTTTTTACACGTAGTAAGTTTCAATAACACCATACCATTACATATCGACATTCATAGTGGTGTAGTGGTCCCTGGAAAAGTGGGTATACTCTTTATTTATTCATACAGCACAGGATAAACACCCTGTTTTGAGAAGTGGGTATACCCAATGCTGACTGAAAAATAAGTGGTTATAATCCGTATACCTGCGTATACACTGGACTACACCACTGGACATTCAAGGAGCAAAGATGCGACGTCGTTGTGTGGTGAGAACTGATAAAAAAAAAAATCGCCTGCCTTCTGTTTTCCACGGCAGATCGTATATTATGCTAGAAATGGCTTAGCATGGGTGGGATGGGGAAAGATAACACCTTTCCATCCAGACGCAAATTTAGCTAATCGGAATCTGTAAGTGGTTTCCAGATATATATAGTTGATCTCTCTTATTTGACAAAGCAGTGAGTTAGCTGTCTTTCAATGTCTCTTGTCGAATTATCTCACATGTTTATGGTGGTATGTGTTTAAAAGTTTAAACTTAGGCTATGTGTAATGTTCCTAACTTATATATTATTATTTCACCTTAATGTTCTTGAGATTCGTTTCTGGCATGTAATTATACAGAGTCAGGCTTACTCTCTTACTCCAGGTCAATTCAATTAACATAACAAAACCTAGGCCTGGCCAAGGGGAAGGGGTGGGGGGGCTTTCACACCAATGTGGGCTTCTACGGCAATACACAGGGTCGGAGACTGTCGTAAATCCCACATTTCATGCAGTGGTATATATCAGTAACAGCATCTTGCATATCGGATATCGGCTAAAATTCATATATACAGCCGTGGAAAAAATGAAGAGACCACTTTTAAAAAATTATCAGTTTTTCTTTTTTTACTATTTATTGGTATGTGTTTGAGTACAATTAACACTTTTGTTTCATTCTATAAACAACTGACAACATTTCTACTGAATTTCAAATAAAAATACTGTCATTTAGAGCATTATTTGCAGAAAAATGACAATTGGTCAAAATAACAAAAAAGATGTAGTGTTTCCAGATATTGATTTCTGATCTCTTCCTAAGTTAAAGCATTAGTATTGTGTAGTTTAAGAATGAATATGAACTTGTTTTCTTTGCATTATTTGAGATCTGAAAACATTCCATTTATTTTGCTATTTTGACCAATTGTCATTTATCTGCAAATAAATGCTCTAAATGACAATATTTTTATTTGAAATTTGGTAGAAATGTTGTCAGTCATTTATAGAATAAAACTAAAATGTTAATTTTACTTAAACTCATACCAATAAATAGTAAAACCAGAGAAACTGATTATTTTGAAGTGGTCTCTTAATTTTTTCCGCGGCTGTATATCGTGCATCCCTAGTTAGACTTGGGAATTCTCTGCATCTCATTTTGTTGTAGGGTCTTTCAATTTCACACAGAACTTGTCCAGCCCAATTAACCAAGGGTAACAAGTTACAAGCATACTTCTAAATTAGGACTACCATTTTAATTGAGAGTATGCCTTAAGACAAACCATAGTCACCGGCCACGTTATAGCCCTTCCAGATCAAAACTATCTGCTTTTCATGTACCAGACATTACTTGTTTTTGGTTCTCCATTTTTCTACCAAAAATAGATTAACGAATGAATACAAAAGTAAACAGACCGTAATACTTATCTGTTCAATATTCCATTAAAGAAATGGATAAAAGAAAATGGGAAATTTTTTTCTATTTGTGTCTAGGGCTTCCTGGGAGTAAACTCCAGACTCAGCTTCTGTCTGATTGGCTGGCGGGGGGCAATCCTGTGTCACACACAAAGGGTATATCTTGCAGTTAACTTTTAAATTCAGAATAATCTAAATGAATCAATCTTAATCTTAATCCCTATTAGGCTGGGCATGACGTTTGTGTTAAATTAATGCCATCAACTAGTTCTAATTTACCTTATTAAAATATGGAAAAACAGAGCTGCTTTGAACTAGGCTCAGAACATGATGAAAGGGCAAAAACCTGTACAAAATCAAAGGCTGTGTCTGCCAACACTATTTCACCTGGGAAAGTTCAGACATATCTAACATTTGGACTGAAGTGTCTTACTGAGGCTGTAGCAACTGTTTCAGTAACTGCCTCATTAAAAGAAGAATTAAGGACAAGGGATGAGTCACCTTTGCATCAATGTGTAACTACAATACTCAAGTGATCACTCAGTCAGTTGCATCCTTGACTTCTCTGCCACCTACTCAGGCACAACGGGAACTGATACAAGATGGCAGAGGGGCAACGACTATATGCAGGGACAAGACAGGGCAAGGGCAGGCAAAACTTCAGAAAACACCACACTTGGACATAAATCATAGCACACTGACTCCGATCGCTAGCAAAGAGGGATCGGAGTAAAGAGGAAAACCGCAGGACATTCCAAATTTGAACATTAACATGGAATTAAACAATAAGTCTCGCATTCACACTGAATTCTAGCGTACAACTACATCACCCAAAACACACAAGGCAACATGCTCAATGCATGCTACAATACATTGTTACTATTAGCTAAATGATGGACAAGCTTAAAACATGTTTATAAAGACAGTTGTGTTTGTTGTAGAGGAATGTCTTGAGAAGAACTGTTTGTTGCAGAAGGAATATCCTGAGGTGAGTTAAGAGGATCTGCAGGGTGCCGCTGCCAGAGAGCAGGACGACCACAGCATTACTGCAGGAGACATGTGAGGGAAAAGGGATTTGAATTCAACAGCTCAGATTTTACATTAATAAGATACTGGAGCATCTACACAAAAAAATGTACACATCTCTGGCATAAATTCCTTCTAACTCACACTATGTTTTTACCGGGGCCAGGGGGCTTCCCACCTACTCCTATCAGCACAAAGTTAAATGATATGGTTATTTAGCCTAATATTTAGGGGTGGGAATCTCTTGGCACCTCACGATTCGATTCGATTCCGATTCACAGGTCAAAGATTCAATTTTAAATCGATTATCGATTATAAATCGATTTTGTAATTTAAAAAAGAAAACTTAAAAAAAATGTTTTTTTTTTAACACATCCATTTTATGTTGAAATGCAAGCTGCATCGATTATTGCATTGCTCATAGAAAGTCAAAATTGTGACAGGAAAAAGCTTTTTCTCTAATAAAGCAAATAGAGAAGGTAATCAATCGATTATTGCGTTTCAACATAAAATGGATGTGTAAAAAAAACGATTATCAATTCTAAACCGATAAAACGATTATCAATCCATTTCGACTTTTAAAACATTCGAGTTTGCTACTCAGAGTCTTTGCTACACTTCCTACTTTGTGTTTGATAATTAAAGAATGGTTGTATGTGTGTTTGCCCCGCGTGTGTATGTGAGTGTGCCTGCAAGAGTGTGTGTGTGTGTGTGTGTGTGTTCGTTTGTGTGTGTTTGTGTGTATGTGGACCTTGTTTGTATGTAGGCTAAGTATGTGTGTGTGATTGAGTGAGTGTGTGAGTAAGTTAGAGTAAGAGTTTTGTGTTTCTGCCGCTGATCCCATTTAGGGGCCCCTGCCCCTTTAGACATTATATACCATCTAAACTTGCAAAATATGGTATAAAGATCTGGGCTGCCTCTGTGATGCGACTTCCTCATATGCTTGAACTTACAAATCTACATAGGGTAACCTGATGAGGACACCCTGAGAAAAATCAAGGAATGAGAGTTGTCCTGGACATGGCTCAGGGACTCAGTGGACACATCACATGCAATTTTTTTTTTACATCCTACAAGCTGGGACAGGAGCTGACTATGGTGGGAACAATAAGGAAAAACAGATCTGAGCTCCCACCACAACTGCTGCCTACAAAGAACCGGCATGTCAACTCTTCTAAATGTATGTACACGGCTGACGTGTCCCTGGTATCCTATGTGCCAAAGAAACGCAAGAATATTGTACTCATGAGTACACTGCACACGGATGGGAGCATCTCTGGCCTGGAGCATCAAAAACCAGAGATCATCATGGATTATAATGCCACAAAAGGTGGGGTGGACAACATGGACAAGCTGGTGTCTGCCTACAGCTGCAAAAGGAGGACCCTACACTGGCCACTGCTGATTTTATTTTACATATTGGACATCTTGGCGTACACCGCCTTTGTCACCTGGATGGCACTGACCCTGGATTTTAAGAGAGGGAAGCTCCAGAGGATAAGCCTTTTTCTCAAGGAACTGGGAAAGACACTGGGGAAACCTTTTAACCCTGAGAAGACAACATGGTCCAAGAATCTCAGCCTCTGAAGCCACCATCAGGAGGATTCAGGAGGACGATGCTGGTGCCCCAACCACCCATATTGAGCTATGTAAACTGACCTGTTTTCAAATTAAATTCACATAAATCAAACAGTTATGTAAACCCTTGCTTCATTTGTAAATTTGTTGAATTTTGTCTACTGATATCTTGATTATAATTGATTTTCTTGATTTTTGTAAAAAAAAAAATTAAAAAAACGGGTAGCACTTAAATTCATAAATGTGATATAACAAAGCTAAAAGAGGCAATATTAACCATATTTGCTGTTCATACTGGTTGTGATTGAGATGAAGTAAACATCTGTTGAATATTATACCTAAAAAATTGTTTTATTGTACTGAATTAAACACCCAAAAATCGAGCGGGTCCACCAGACCCGCAATATCTTCTGTACCATTCAAGGGTTAATTACAAAATCGATTATGAACTTTTCTGAATCGAGAGAGAATCGTTTTAGAGAGAATCGAGAAAAATCGAATAATCGATTTTTTCCCCCACCCCTACTAATATTGATTATCTCTATATTAAGAACTAATAATGAGAATCGCTAATATTAAGAAGATAACTGAACTTAGTCTATACTGTCAAAATAAAACAAGTTAGACAGAAAGACTTCAGACAATTGCTTTTTTATTTTACAACACAACAGGACTAACTATTGTTTTTAAAAGCAAGTTTTTACTTTCCATCATAAGGGAGAATAACACAGTTCCATCCATTTTCAGGGTAATGTTAGACCCTTTAACGTTAAATTAAACAAAAAATAGAATTTATTCACTTAAAGGCACCCAGTGCAACTTTCGAGGCTTAAAAATAAACATTCAATTTCTAGTCTTTTTTACACGTAGTAAGTTTCAATAACTCCATACCATTACATATCGACATTCAAGGAGCAAAGATGAGACGTCATCGTGTGGTGAGAACTGATAGAAAATCGAACAACAATCGCCGCCATTTTCTTTATTTTTTGTAACCTACAATAAATACAGCAGGATTCCAGTCAATGGAAAAATGGCCTCTCCCCACCGGCGATTGTTGTTGTTTACGATTTTCTATCAGTTCTCACCACACAACGACGTCTCATCTTTGCTCCTTGAATGACGATATGTAATGGTATGGAGTTATTGAAACTTACTACGTGTAAAAAAGATGTTTATTTTTCATTGAATGTTTACATAAAGTTGCACTGGGTGCCTTTAAGGGAGAATTTCGTGTGTTTCATTATCTCCCAAAGTGGAAATTGTATCCATTTTTGAGAGTCTGTGCCATTCATTTGGACTAACATGATACTTTAAAATAGGCTTCACATCAGGATAACACACTCATACGGCTTTTAACAGGTTTAAACGTTATTTAGTCCTGTTATTACATTATGAAACATAAATGTTAGCTTAATGACAATGTTAACTAACATTAGGTTATGTTAGATGATATGTACTGCTCATCTATTGGAGTCAAACCTCTCTTTCATAGGGCAAAGTGTAAGCATCCACAATAACTGCATAGGTTATGGTATGCCATGGCTGGCGACTGTCTTTGAGAAATGCATCTCTAATTCTTAAAAGCACTTATTTTCTGCTGCTGGTGGTGTAATGTGAGTGTTTATGAGGTAGCAGAAGCACCCACATGATTTTAAAAATAGCTGCCTCTTCACTCATGCTGCCAAGCACAATGAGGGGGAAAAAGGGCCTCTGTTGTGCACAAAGCGCCTCACTAAAACAATGGAGTTCTTCATAAGCGCTGCAGCAGAAAGGGCAAGGGCTCCTCAGAGTCAGACTGTCTGAGTGGCACAATCAACTGTTGATAAACAGCCCCGGGGTCTCGATTCTGAGGCGACATTTCCCCAGCCAGATGAGGGCACAATGTGTGTGTGTGTGTCAAGTGTCACCAAGCGTGGCAGTTACAATCGCTTTCTGTTTAGGTATAAGTTGGTACTGCTCCAATGGTAAAGATCCACTTTTCACAGTGATGATGAATATTGAGCTTGTGATCAGATCCATATGGATAAGTAATGTGTATACCCATTCAGAGATTGAGTCTGTGAAGTTAATGTTCCCCATGAGGAAAGACCTCAGATTTATGTTCAGTGTATAAGTTTACTGTCAACCACATAACTACAGAACCACTCACCTATGAGTAATAATAACATAATTGAATGCATTCTTCTGAACGCCTTAAAAGTACCCACAGACTTGACACTGGCATCAATAATCTACACACGCGGCAGCTCGTAACACAGCAAAACAATGGGGTTGAAAGGAAGTTGTTCAGGAAGCCAAAGTACTCGTTGAGTAATTCGGTCCTGTGGGTGAGACTATGACAATCTGATCCATGTCCTCCAATAAACTTCATCAAATGGAGGAAGGAGATTTCATTGAGCAGCCACTCCCTTTGCTTCCTCCACTACAAAAGCCCTGTGTTATAAATCCAGTTGCTCATAATGTCTTACTATAGTCTTCCCTTTCCCAAGTGGTACCGCGCAGAGCACAAGCCGACATTTAGATAAATCTTGTATTTTTTTTACCCTCTTTATTTATTTGTTTGTGCTGCCCTCACAGGGGATGTTGATTTGCCTTCTGGCAGTATCTGTTCCAATTTAGCAGAGCAGGGGACATTCTGTAGATCCCCAACCATTATTTTGAGCTTATGAGGGGCGGAGAAAGAGGTATGGATTGCACTGGAGCCTCTGAGGTGTGGTGGTTTATAAGAACATGACTAAATCAGCGATTAGGCTGCAGGCAGTGCTGCCCCTCAGCAGGCCGGAGCCAAACCTCTACGTGATACACAACATTACAGCCAAAGCACATGGGAGGTGTCTTATCCTAAACACTTTCTGTGATTGTTTTTTCATGCATTGTTACAACAAAACTTTAAACACTATATTTTTAAATAAAAAGTGATCCCAGTAAATATGAGAATAAAGTGAATGTTTCTTTAAATAAAAATATATTGGCATTCAAACATTTTTTAATTTTCTATATCTTGGCATTTTGGACCAATGTGATGTGCATGGGCGGACTGGCCATCGGGGATCCCAGGTGGGCTGATGGGGGTTGGGATAGTCCTATATCTGCCCACCTCAGGGGCGTAACTATAGGGGGTGCAGCAGGTGCGGTTGCACCTGGCCGCGTGGGTGTTGTTCCGGGCCACTTTTTCCCCCCAGTCTGTGGGTCAGATATTTGTATAAATAAACTGTGTGTGTGTGTGTGTCTTTGAGCCTGCTGGTGTGATTGTGTGACTTTGGATCGATTTCTCTGCCTAATTGTTCTGTGATTCTGACTTTGGTCTTTTCATCTGGTTGTCTTGCTGACGTGCCGCACTTAATGGCAAGAAACAAACAGATCCACTAGTAACTAGGAAAACCTTTCCTAGTGGCATAGGACATTTAATCCCCTTCTGAGCAGCAGACAGGCAGTTTCCTCTTTGTTGCCATTTTGCGTCATTACATGTGATTGACTGGTAGAGCATGTCTTACACGATTGAAACATTTGGACCCAACCATTAGAACCCCTGCTTTTAGAAGAGGAATTGGAAGCACGTAATATTGATGATATATGGTACGTAAATTCTTACAGAACCAACTAAAGCAGATTTGGGACTACAAAGTCTAAAACGTGTGAATATCTTTGGTTTAATTGTTTTGTTATTAATCAAGTGACATACAGCTTCTGGGTGTCATATAGGACACTGAGAGGCGTTTTGTTGCTGTCCAGATCTATCAACCAGAAACTTACGAATTCTATTTTGAATCACGTCAAGCACTGCATGTTATCCTAAGGATAACTGCTTAAGCACTATGTCAATAGAAAAGGATTGCTGTTGTTACTCATGACATCCCAGAACCCAGATTGCAGCCCCTAGGTGTATATTAGACTGGATGAAGTGAAGTGTGAAAAGGAAGTTTTAGTGATCATGTTCTTTAAGTTAATCATAAACATAAAACCGTTAACCTGTACTTTGTAAAGTGGAAAACACGTACCCTCTCAACCTGGAGGCAATTGTTGTTTGGCAAAGGAGATGTATTTGTTTAAACAAGCCAGACTGCAGTGAATTAGATTACATTCCATACATATTGTATGTCCACCCACTGTAATACCAATGAAGAGTTCCCACTCACTTTAAATTAAAGTCCAAATTGAGTGTGTTTGAAGTGTGTCAACACCATGACCTCATAATATAGTGAGGAGGATGACGCAGTTTAAACCAAGTGGTACACTCAGGTTGGCCTCATTATTTAATGGGTACCGGGTACTAAAATCTGATTATTGGATTATTATTATAGGAAGCTTGCACTGTAATGCACAATTAATAAGACTTAACTGCTGCTTGTCCAAACAGATGCATCTTGGCTAAAGCTGTTTGGATAAGTTTGAATAAGGTCTTGTTAGTTTAGCATCAGAGGGAATTTCTCTTTTCAGTGAAAGTATAAGCAATTCACATACTCTTTGTTGTGCATCTGTTAAGGGCAGTATCCTAAATGCTATTTTACTAAAATGTTCTCTGCTCACAACAGTAGATCTCTCTGTCACAGCACTACTAGATGATCTAATCAAATCTGAGTATCTTTTCTGTCATCGAGATTTTGCATAGTCAGCTCTTGCAAGCCTTGTATTTTTGCGATCTATGCACTAGTGGTATTTTTCATGAAGGAACTTGCCCACAGAAGAAGTGATTATGTTCAAATTAAATAACTTGTGGCTGTGTTTACACATGTACATTGTGGTTATGTTATAGGGATTTGCATACTTCCAATCTCATAATCTATCTACAACCACAGGGACAATACGTGGTAAATTATTTTCTTGGTAGAACTATCCCTCAGTGTATGCTAAGCTGTGGTCTAAAAAAAACATTTGTAATCCATGCATAGAATAAAGCAGTTCACATAGTCATAACATGTCATATAACATGTCATGCCTCATTTGGGCATGAGGATACTTGTACATGAATCCATGATTCACTAAAGAGTGTTTCAGGCGTAGTGAGTCTGGCCATATAGTTCCACAATTAGTTCAATGAATGCAAACTCTGAGGAGAAATGTAAAGACGCTCTTCAGAGTGTGACCTCTGCTAGGCTACTTACATCAGCATGTCTTCAATTAAAACAAAATGGATGGATGGTCTCCACCCGGGCAAATTGCGACAAAACAAATTGTTTTCAAGATTCAGTTTTATTGCTGTTCAAACTGAATATATTATGCATTTAGTGGGCATTAAAGACAAGTGTATCCATGCAGATGGCACTGATCCACTGTGAACCTGGAAGGGGCAATTTCTGTCTGTAATGATGCAAGACAAACTAGATCAAATTGCAGAAACATTTATTCCGTAGCAAGGGGCAATCCAAGAAGAGTTGTCAAAAAACAGTCCAAGATCAAAGTCGAGAAAAGTCAATTCAAAAACATAAATAGAGGTAGCGGGGCAGGGAGAATAAACAACAGGAAGGAACACGGGAGAAAGCTCAACACTGAATTACAGGAGTTATATTTGAGTAAGCAAGGAAGGAAGTGACTAAATCCACCAATATGTAACAGGGCACATAACCCCTGGCAGGGTTTGAATAGAGTCCAAAAACAGAGTAGGTGAAACTAGAATTCAGGTGATCGAGCACACTGACAGAGAGAACTTGAAGGAGCAGAGTGGATTGTGGAACTGCGTCCATGATGCAGTATTTAGCCTATATCTTCATTTAGTTTTAGTTTAATGCTAGTTATTAGTATAGCTACATGCAAATTAAATCATTCTTTCATACTGTTGATTTTAAGCATTAGCATGAGATGAACTCCCATAAGTAAAAATGGCAGATGCTATGACCGTGTCAGTGTGGCAGCCCTTTAGAACCCTTAAGAGTCTTCTTGTAAATGAAGGAATATTAAAACGCCAACACCACAGGGATCTAAAGGGAGAGATATGTTATGGGAAGGAAATGAAACGGCTTAAATAGGTCTGAAATGAAGATGACAAGAAGCCAAGCATCTTCCTAAAGTATAGCTTTATTTCTTTAATCATCTTTGTGGCCATTGTGGAAGAAGTAGCACAGCAGGCCCCAGGTTAGCCTTCTGAGTCTGTACTCAACGGTGGTGCTTTAAATCAAAACTGTTTTAATGAACTTTCAACACAGGTTGCCGTGTTTGTATATCTCTATGTGTTTTTTAGTGTCAGAATTCCTTCTCACATAATGCCATCTATGTGACTACAAATCCCATGCTCTTCCCTCCATTGGGGTGGTCTGTCATTTCACCCTACAGCCAAACAAACAGTGCACTCGCTCTCAAACCTATGACCTAATGCAATTTAAAAAGTAGCCACAAAACATATTCTCAATTACAGCATGGGGAGGGGAGAGGGTAAGTGGGAGACTGATGGTGGGTGGTTCTGCTGATCAGCCGGCTTTTCCGGTGATTAATTTAGCGCCTGCGGTTTTTACTGTGATGCTGGTGTGACCTCACCAGACGGTCAGTCACACAGGCACCTCTCCATCACCTCTATGACAGGGGTGGAGCACCTCCCCTCTGCAGGCCTTGTGTAATGAATGAGGCCTCTCACTCCAGCTCCCTCCAAATATGCTTAGCCGACATTTACTGTGACCCCATTTGAGACGGCCATAGCTCATCTGTGCTACTGGAGTTGACTTTTCGAATGTCTAGGACAGCAAGCGGCACAGCCAAAACATGACATCACAAATGAATGACCTCCACAATCTCAAATGACCTGTTGCAATTAATATTGTGTGTGAATTAATCAAACTCGACCCATGACTTTTGATTCAGTAAAGCCTTTTCACGATGCCTCTCCCTACCCTTTGGCTACATCTTTCATAAGTAACTAGACATCCTGCATGCTTATCACAATACTGTTTACAAGGCAACCGAAAACGGCTCCAAGGCATGCAGGGGAAAGCAATCCAAAGGCGGCTCACTGCCTCTCATTCTAAAAAAGCGGAACTTCCACAGACCGAAAGGAGTCGCCCAGATTGTGATAAACTGCCTCCTAAACCTCCTTTCCCTCCGCCTGGCCTCACACTGAAAGCTTTTCCCCCAAAAACCTCTTCATCCAGGGCATTAGGAGTTACTCCATGGCAGCAATCAACAGGGATTGGGAGTAATCTTCCTCTCAGGGAGGCCATGGGGAGTACTGGATCCATTATGCAAATGAACGAGGGAACCCACCAGCTGTTGCATCATGGGACGTCTGATTTCCACTCAGAATAGCACTTTCTTTCTGAGGTAGTCCATTGATCTTCAATCCAAGCAGAAAAGAATGCCAAGCGATTTGGCAACACCTGAGTCAACCAAGGCAATTTAAACACTATTGTCATCTAGTGCTCTAATTTCTCTGAAATTACGGGAATGCACCATTACTGAGGGACATTTTTCAGTGTTGGGTCATCCTTAGGACAGCCAGAAGACAGTCACGCCCACTATTGTTGCAGGAATGATGTGCTATTTGTTGCAGTGGGTTTCAGGCTTTAAATAACTCCAGAGGAATGTCTATGAAGACTGTTATGATTCAAAAGAACGGCTTTACTTGTTTCAGTTGATGCACACAGACTGACATTTCACAAGCTTGTTGTGCATTCTCTGCCCTTGAAAGAAACAGTGTGTAAAAAACAACGTATCATCTGTTCGAAGCAGGGCAACGACCTTCTTTGGAAAATAACCTCACACAGAATTCAATTGTGCTATCTTTTTTATCACTTTACAGCCATGGAAACAAAGCCTTTAAGTTTCAACTGTAATTAATCTATAGAGTCACGGATGATGCACATTGATCAGAAACATGTATTGATCTTTACCTCTCTGTGCCTTGGTGCTTCTAGAGCTCCCTGCTTCTGCTTGTTCCCTGGTCTCATTTAGAAAACTAGAGGTACACATCAATAGGCCATTTCTTACAATGCTGTTGCCTTTTTCAGATGCTGCTGGTAGGAGCTTCAGCAGACACACAAAAACATGCCTTTCTCTATGGTCCACTAACATTTTATTTAGTCAGGTTGCATACAGCATATTCTAATGACATCTGAACCAGCAGGACAAAAGCATTTTCGCAGTTTCCTTGGGTCCCAAATTGGAATGGTTGCAACTACATCAGGGCTTTAGTGTACACATACGAGGCCATCTTGCCATGTTTCAGGAGCAAGGACAAGTTGTGCTTTCCCTGCCTGTGCATAAGCATTTATGAGAGGAGGTGCGCACCGAGCGGGTGATGACATTCCTTGGTATGTGTGAAAACTGAGGGGAAGAGCATGTGTCAGTTTTTGCAGTGAATATTTTTTCGCCTTTTAAAAGCAGATAGAATCTAGAAGCAGTATTCAGAGAATCAGATTTTTGCCACATTCAAAGCAGCCTTTTCTTCTGTTCGCCTATTTATGTCTCGCCATCTCTGCCATCACTTCCCTTTGTGTAGCTACAACAGCGTTGATTTTGTTATACCGCCCAAAACGTGTATTGTATTTTTTGAATGGGTGTACAATTAGGGCCCTGTAATATCTCTGTTTGATGACGGCTCATTAGTATGGATATCTATTTCCATTTTACTTTTGTTTCCTTTTATGTTTTATGTCTATGTCTTTTTGATGGTGCACTTCTACACCTGCATCATCAACTCCATCCTCTCCTCCTCCATCACCACCTGGTACGCTGCTGCCACTGCCAACGACAAGGGCCTCTAGGACCCTGAGGCGGTCGGGTAAGATTGCGGCCGATCCCTCCCGGGACCCCCACCTGTCTTGGACTCTTGCCCCTCCCCCCACACCCCAAGTCTGAGTTATGTTAACTCACATTTCACTCCTTTACATTGCACTTTACACACTCACTTTTGCACACCTGCACTGCATTTTACCTCTCACTTTACTTCTTTATATACACTCTTTTTATATATATATACAGTACTGTGCAAAAGTTTTAGGCAGGTGTGAAAAAATGCTATGACCTAAGAATGCTTTGAAAAATGTAAACGATAAATGTTTATTTTTTATCCATTTACATGGTAAGACTGAGCACAGCAACAAGACACAACGTAGTTATACTGCATCAGCAGGGTCTCTCCCAGACAAAGATTTCAAAGCAGACAGGGGTTTCAAAATGTGCAGTTCAAGCTCTTTTGAAGAAGACGTTGAGGATCGTAGACGCAGTGGTCAGCCAAGGAAACTTAATGCAGCTGATGAAAAACACATCAAGCTTACTTACCTTCGAAATCGGAAGATTTCAAGCAGTGGCATCAGCTCAGAACTGGCAGAAACCAGTGGTACCCAGGTACAGACAGTTACTGTCCGGGGAAGTCTGGCCAGAAGTGGTCTTCATGGAAGAGTTGCAGCCAAAAAGCTCTACCCCGACAAGGAAACAAGGCCAAGTGACTGAACTAAGCACGAAAACATAGAAACTGGGGTGCAGAAACATGGCAGAAGGTGCTCTGGACTGATGAGTCAAAATTAGAAATATTTGGCTGTAGAAGAAGACAGTTTGTTCGCCGAAGGGCTGGAGAGAGGTACAATAATGAGAGTCTGCAGGCAACAGTGAAGCATGGTAGAGGTTCCTTTCCAGTTTGGGGCTGCATTTCTGCAAGTGGAGTTGGAAATTTGGTCAGGATGATTGGAGTCTTCAATGCTGAGAAATACAGGCAGATACTAATCCATCATGCAATACCATCAGGGAGGCGTATGATTGGCACCAAATGTATTCTGCAGCAGGAACATAACCCCAAACATACAGCCAATGTCATTAACAACTATCTTCAGCTTTAAGAAGAACAGAAAGTCCTGCAAGTGATGGTATGACCCCCACAGAGCCCTGATCTCTACATCATCGAGTCTGTCTGGGTTTACATGAAGAGACAGAAGAATTTTAAGAAGTCTACATCCACAGAAGATCTGTGGTTAGTTCTCCAAGATGTTTGGAACAATTTACCAGCCGAGTTCCTTCAAAAACTGTGCGCAAGTGTATCTGGAAAATTGATGCTATTTTGAAGGCAAAGGGTGACGCACCAAATTTTGATTTAATTTAGAATTTTCTTCTGTTCCTTCACTGCATTTTGTTAATTTATGAAGAATTGATGAAAATAAACTGTTAACACTTCCATTTTTGAAAGCATTCTTAGTTTACAGCATTTTTTCACACCTGCCTAAAACTTTTGCACAGTACTGTACATCTTTCCATACTGTGTTCTGTAGTACTTATGTTATGTGTAGTACTTAGTGTGTTTTCTATGTTTAATGTTATGTGTAGTACTTATTGTGTGTGTATGTTTGTATTTTTTATGTTTTTATGTTTACTGTATGCACCCATGTACTAGAGCAAATTTCAGGTAGGCGCATACCTACTTGACAATAAATCTGTTTCTGATTCTGATTTTTTTCCATGATTCCATTCAATTGTGCTTCCATTCGTGATTCCATTCCGTCGTGAGTGCCACAATTTTAGGTTAGTGGGTGGTGTGTAACACCCACCAACGTAATAACTTCCCACCAACGTAATAACCCTGCCAACGTAATAAAAAAGTGTGCATTTTAGACGTAATAGCCCGGCCAACGTAATAATTTCCTGCCAACGTAATAATTCTTGCCTCCTGCCAACGTAATACACAGCTTCCTGCCAGCGTAATACTTATTACGTTGGTAGGAAATGATTACGTTGGTGGGAAGTGTAACACCCACCAACGTAATAACTTCCCACCAACGTAAAAATCCTGCCAACGTTATAAAAAAAAGTGTGCATTTCAGATGTTATGGTCCGGCCAAGCTTGAGAAGTCTTATATTTTGTTACATTTTGTCCCACCAATGTAATACATTTGATCATTTGCTTAATAGATTCCACTGGGTAGTAAGTTTTTATTTGTATTGAAGGGGCAAAGACATGTCAGGATTCTCATCTCTTATCTGACACATTTAACCGTACAGATATATGCCTCTTTTCCACTGTTTTCTGGTAGGCCTTCGATTGTGCAGGCAAAATGAGCGTTTGTGCACAAACCGTCTTTAAGATGGCCTATTTAACTTTGTGACCTTAATTGACCATAGGCTACTCAGCACCCCCTCAACATCCAAATGACTCGAAAATGGTTGGAATCGTTTGTGCTTCGTTTGTGCACGATTGTGCAGGCAAAATTAACGTTTGTGCACAAACCGTTTTTATATAATTTAACTTTTAATTTTTTGGAAGTAGGTGACGCAGCACCCCGTCAACATCCAAATGACTCAAAAATGCTTGGAATTGTTTGTGCATGTGTGTGTGGGTAGAATTAATGTTTGTGCACAAACCATTTGTATGTCACTTTGTTTGTTTTTTTTATCATTTTATTTATGTTAAGTCCTAAAAGTTAAATATCTTAAAGACGGTTTGTGCACAAACGCTCATTTTGCCTGCACAATCGTGCACAAACGACGCACAAACGAATCAAAATACTTTTATTCATTAACTGGGCCCTGTTTCTCGACAGGTTAGTTGCTAACTAAGTAGCAACTTAGTAAGTTGCCAATGGGAAATTGCATTGCAACCAAGTAAGTTGCTAACTTAGTTAGCAACTAACCTGTCGAGAAACAGGGCCCTGAATTAGGGTTGCATTTGCATGTAGACTTTGTTGCCATCTAAGTTAACTTTGTTGCCATCACTATTTCTTTGTATTATTGTTCAAAACTGTATAGTTAAATGTGTCAGACAAGAGATGAGAATGTCATTGGGAACAAAGTCTTCAATACAAATAAGAGCTTACTGCCCAGTGGAATCTATAAAGCAAATGATCAAATTTATTACATTGGTGGGACAAAATGTAACAAAATGTAAGACTTCTCAAGCTTGGTCAAGCTATTACATCTGAAATGCACACGTTTTTATTATGTTGGCAGGGTTATTACGTTGGTGGGAAGTTATTACATTGGTGGGTGTTACACTTCCCACCAACGTACTAATTTCCTGCCAATGTAATACTTATTACGTTGGCAGGAAGCTGTGTATTACGTTGGCAGGAGGCAAGAATTATTACGTTGGCAGGAAATTATTATGTTGGCCGGGCTATTACGTCTAAAATGCACACTTTTTTATTACGTTGGCAGGGTTATTACGTTGGTGGGAAGTTATTACGTTGGTGGGTGTTACACTTCCCACCAACGTAATAATTTCCTGCCAATGTAATACTTATTACGTTGGCAGGAAGCTGTGTATTACGTTGGCAGGAGGCAAGAATTATTACGTTGGCAGGAAATGATTACGTTGGCCGGGCTATTACGTCTAAAATGCACACTTTTTTATTACATTGGCAGGGTTATTACGTTGGTGGGAAGTTATTACGTTGGTGGGTGTTACAGCGGTGACAGGCATTGATTACCCAATCAGCCGCAAGTTTCGTACATTCAGCGTAAAATGAAAAGAGACAGTGTGCGACTAGCCGACTAGCCAAGTCACTTTTTTCGCTGCGCCCTCTGGGGTGCATACATCTACTCCTCCGAGGGCTGATTCTTAACCATTCTGGACTATGTATTTAGAAGCGAAGAAACCACTTGTTTTATTTCATAAGCGGAATCAAAAGTAAAACAGTGTAAACAGGAAATTCCCTAGGGATAGCACTGCTTTAGTACTCTAGACTCTAGACTGTGATACTTTCCACAGATCATGTTTAATCAGAACAACACACTGCCAATGGATTAAGATCAGTTTCTTATATGGTGATATTTTTAGCAGGGCTGGCTATAGCATGGCTATATGCGCTTACCTCTGCTCCCTTATGTGCATAACTCAGGACAACTATACATTAGCACCAACATTACCTGTACGTAGTCCTCAGACTTCAGACACAATGATAAAAATACTAATAATAATAAACAATAAACATTATGATTTCTACCCTGTGAATCACAGTCATTATGGTACAAGCAAGCAATAATGTTCTTACATGTTAAAAACAAAATGAGGGAATAAAATAAATAAAATGACCTGTTACAGTTATGCTCAAATGCAGTGGCATCTATCCCAGTTTGAATCTTTAGGACCCAATGAGACACAGCATGATCACATCAAGCTGCTAAGCTATGAATCTGACTACTATCATACCTTGGACACATAAAGTGCTCTTGAATGACGGCTCACAAAAGCAAGAAACCTTATAAATATAACAGTGTGTGTGGTGCAAGTTGTTGTTGCTGCCTAGAGCAGCTTGATGACTGTGTCTTGTGGGGTTGTCTTCATGAACTCAGCCACTCTGTCTGTTCCTACATCAGACATTTGTGTGGGGCCTCCAACCAACCTGAATCACCAGTTGATCTTAGCTTGTGGGCTCCATGTATGAATAATTAAGCCGTGAGTTGTGGCCTTTCCCATGTGTCGAACAGTCAGCGTCAAACCAACCCACAGGGGACTGGAGGAGCTGTCACCACAGACTGTTAATTCTGGCTCCTTTGACTCTCTTAAGCCAAATCGTAGAGGCACTTATATTTCCCAATGCATTTGCAGGGGGCATATTAACTCCTGAGTAATAGCAACATTAAATGGATTTATCCCCTGTTCATATTAGTGATAGAGAGAGACAAAAAAAGAAGTAAGAGGAGGAGGTGGAGAGCTAAGGATCTTGCAAATGAGCAAAAGAGGCGTCTCCTTTATTGATGGATTTACTAGGAACTGTCAATAATAAGAGCTGGTTTATAGGCTGTCTGTGTGGCAAAGGGAGACTGGAGCATTACACATTCTAGACCCCGCTTCACCAATGCCTCCAGCTTAACTGCAGCTAGTTAATGTGCACAGCCATTCCCTTATTCACAGATATTACAACTCATCAGTCAATTCACGTGAAAGACCAATAAGGCAAATTTATGTGAGGCTGTACGTCATGCATGGTACTAACGTAGGTCTCAGCTGATTGTAACGAGGCTGTGATGGATCAGGGTCACTCATTCTCGTTAGCTGCAGAACCACTTGCTCATCATGCGGCCTTGTGAACAGAATACACAAAGTTGCAGTAAGGTCTAGAGGTTACGCACAACACCGTGTGCGCAGTTCTTAAACAGCTCTGAACTAATAGGCTGCATTTACATTCGACTTTATAACACCCTTTATCTTGCTTGTGTTGAGTAAACAGCTGAACACAACAATAAACGCAAAATTAAGTTGAACACTTAAACATTATTGTAAAGCACTGGTCTCATTATACAATGCTGTGCAGATTGGATGAAATAATGTTATTCATTTCCTTCCCGTCTCCACTTTTGTCTTTATCTCTCAGCGTTCCCTGCGTCGCCCTGACTGGTCCTCGCTCATGTGCAGAGCAAGATAAAGCAACATAGCAGTTCATTTTATGGGATGGGTATTTAAAGCATTAACGAGATTCATTAATTTAGTGTTGAGTTTAACCTTGTGCAGCATGCCCTCTGGAAAAAAATATATGTATATAAATAAATAAATAAGATTGTCCTGAAGAGAATCAAATGAACAAAAGAGCGTTCCGTTAGCACTGGTGTGAATCTGGCTTTGTCCCAGTTGGGAGATAGTGCCGAGAAATGCTTGCTTCATTTAACTTTTCTGCATTGTCAAGGGGAAAAGATAATTTCATTACTCATAGGAAGATGCCAGAAAGGACATTATTCAAGGCCCTCAGAAAGACAGACATCAACATACGCAAACCCAGGCCTGCTGTCACTGGTGGTCAAAGGGTACAGGTGACCCCAGCCCAAGCCTAATTTACACTTTAACTTTTATCACTGAAAATCAATTTTTTAACTATTTAATAATGTTGTAGTCGAGTAAAAAAAAAAAAGTCCAAGTCAAGTCCCCATTACCTGAGTTAGAGACTAGTCAGAATCCGAATAATAATAAACTACTAGATGCATTCATCAGGAATAAAGAAAATGTGGTCTTCATTAAATAAAGTTAATTGAAGTATCTGTTGTTGTTGTTGTCTTCTGTATTTTGTCTGTTATAATGATCAAAATGTGTAGTGCTGTGAGGATGGCTAACAATTAGTAGAATAAAAACCGCACTCTCAAGCTTTTCTCTTTAGAAATAAGACCAGTTTATTTTCGTACAGGCGCGTTTCGGCCTTACGCCATCGTCAGTGTGCGTAAGGCCGAAACGCGTCTGTACGAAAATAAACTGGTCTTATTTCTAAAGAGAAAAGCTTGAGAGTGCGGTTTTTATTCTACTAATAGTTAACATTCTTTTACTCGCACCCGAAAACGTATTTATATATATTTTTTGAAGTAGAGCGCGCCTATCCCTACTAAGGATGGCTAACAAACCATGTAAGCTTCACTAGCTAACAGTTAGCTAATAAGACCTGTTGCCAAAGTTCCAAATGCCATCTGACTTAGAAAATAGAAGCTCAATTTCCAATAATGATTGAGTCCCTTCTTTACTGGATAACTGTGGCTGCTTCCATTGGTGATAGTTCACATTCTGTGCTGTTTTGCGGTGGGAAATATAAGCAATAAGCAAATGGGTTCATAGGCATAGCTGAACTCATTATACTGTTAGCTGGCTAACTTAACATATTAACACCAAACCTTCACTTTCTTATATTGGTGACTGGCAGAGCTAACACATCAAAACGTGAACATTTCTCAACATAGTTATATAGACACATATAGTTAGTGTCTACTCCCTTTATTGACAAGGGCCTGAAGTAGTTTAAGGTGTACAAATACTGTATGTCAATAATACCGTTTACAACTCTTTACATTCATAGAAACCTTCCGGCCATCGCCACTATGATGTCAAGAGGACTTGAAGGGTTGTGCAGAGATTGTGAGTGAGAAGATAAGAGGAGCACACACTACTAGCTTTATGGAAAAAACAGGTTATGTAACACAACATCAAACTATATTGGTGTAAATGGTATTGCCTCATCCTATATCATGTTTGAAAAATATATCAGTGTACCTTAAAATACCGATGTATCAACTAGCCCTACCTCGTCTCGAACTTTGAGTCTAAATGCAGTCAATGGTCAAGACCAAGTCCGAGTCACCAGTGCTCAAGACCAACTTGTCATCTGATACCCCACCACTCACTGATACCCCACTTGGCCAGTCAGATGTGCAAAATGCTGAGTCAACAACAATCAGGGGCTCAAAAAAGAAAAAGCCAGAGTAAAAGGAGGAAAAGGAGCAGAGGCAATGGGCAAATTTCTGGCCCAAATTTTTTTGAAGAAACACCGCCAGGTGTGACAGGCGAAGCTGAACGTGGCAGAGATTAGATTGGAGTAAGGCTAAGACTATGCAGACTAGCAAATACAACTTTAAGTAACATTAACACATTCTTTTGTTTTAAGGTAAAAGGAAGAATATAACTGTCTAGTAAAACATTTTGACTTGACCTTTTGTGCTTAATAATCATTTTGACCTGGATGCGTTACTGGATTTGGAAAAGGTCATAAGAGACCCCATCTGTGCCGCTACAAGGCTAATGGCCAAGAGCTTATTTGAACATACATGGGGATAAGGGATGCAAATGATTAATCGACTTTAGATTAATTGTCGATTAAGAGGTTGCTCGATCAAAATGTATTAATCACGATTAATCGCTAGAGGGCGCTAGCGCGAGAGACCGGTTGAAAACAAAATGAAGCGAGCGAAAAGAAGTGCGGTGTGGGACCACTTCAACATTGTTAATTCAGGCAAAGAAGTCAAATGTTCTCTGTGTAATGCTGTATTGAAATACAATAGTTTGAACACCGTGCATGCTGCTGTCCTGCATGGCACCACCAGTTCACCTCAACCTAAAATCACAGCTACACTGTATTATACCTTCTCTCGCTTACTGCCGCGAGTTAAGGCTAGTCTAAGCTCTTAAACTATTAGTTCGTTAGTTAGCGGGCTAGCTCACTGAGACTTCATAGAGTTAGCTACCTAGCTCGTTAGCGGGCTAGCTCACCTTACTATGAATATGAATATCTCTGTCTACTCCCGCGCTAACGTGTGCCCGCGAGTTTGGCTCATGAGAGTTAGTAAGTAAGTAAGAGTTGAGTTGGCTATTTAGCTTGATAGCGGACTAGCTCACTCGGGCTTAATGATATTATATACCTAGCTCGTTAGCGGGCTAGCTTACCTTTGCCTGATGGCTTGCCATTAAGAATGTAACTACTCTATCCCTCACTACCGTGAGCGCGAGTTAAACTTCAGAGAGTTGTGTTGGCTATTTAGCTTGTAATAGCCTAGATGCAGTTTCTTCATAATCTATAGGCTCAATAATATTCAGTTTGGCTCTCTATTTAATTACAGTGCATGAAATGCCCTGTATTGTTATTCCTAGGCTTCTTCTTCTTCTTCTTCTTCTTATTCTTGTTACCTTTTTCTGCGATTAATTCAGCCCGAACCGCTTAACGTAGAAACTTCATTCAAACTTTGTCGCGTAGGTCTTGTAAATGACACTTATGCTATGTATTTTTCACTTTTCTAAACTTTATACTTTTTAAGATATTAAAGAAAAACGAATATAAATTTCTCCCATTGACTTACATTGGGCCATTATGACATCATAATAGGGTCTTTAAACTGGCTTGCACCTGTGCTTTACTGACACCTGTGCCAAATCCAAGGAACCTCTGCTCTCTCTGTCCCTCTCAATTTAACTGTAACTAGGAACATTAAGACACCATCCATTCTCTATTTTTTTTCTCTCTCAGTCAACTTTCTCTCACACTCAATCTCTCTTCTTCACTCCATTTTTATCTCCTTTTTTCAATATTTTCACTCTCTCTTTATCTCTTCATCCAGAGCCACTCTTGTTCACTCTTCTTTCCTTCTTCCACTCTTCTTTCCTTTCTTATTTTCTTCTTCCACTCTTCTTGCCTTTCTTTTTTCCTTCATCCACTCTTCTTTCCTTCTTCCACTTTTCTTTCCTTTCTTCACTCTTCTTTCCTTTCTTCTTTCCTTCTTTCACTCTTCTTTCTTTTCTTATTTCCTTCTTCCACTCTTCTTTCCTTCCTTCACTCTTCTTTCCTTTCTTCTTTCATTATTTCACTCTTCTTTCTTTCCTTCTTCCACTCTTCTTTCCTTTCTTCACTCTTCTTTCTTTTCTTCTTTCCTTCTTTCACTCTTCTTTCCTTCTTCCACTCTTCTCTCCTTTCTTCACTCTGTTTTCCTTTTGTCTTTCCTTCTTCCACTCTTCTTTCCTTTCTTCTTTCCTTCTTCTTTCTTTTCTTCTTCCTTTCTTAACCTTTGCATTTCATGCACTGGTATTTCCTTCAGGAAATGCATTTTCTAGTTTCTTCTATTCTTTTTTTTTTATGTCTGTTTCAAATGCAAGAACTGAGCCAGTCCATAATTTATTTCTTTGTTTTAAATTAAAGAATGCATTTTTGTTATACCATAAAAAACTTTTCTGCTTTCTTTTCCTAATGCATAATTACTTGAGGAATGTATAATAGAATAGAATAGAATAGAATATAATTATCATAATGTAATGTAATATAATAACTCAACTATTTAGCTGATATTTGTAAAGGCCCTATTGAAGCACTGAAACTCAGGTGAAAAACGCCGCTTATCAATTAATCGAAAGTCGATCGATAAGATTATCAACTAATGAATAATGAATTAATCGATAATTTGCATCCCTAATGGGGATGTATTGCTTGTAACAACCCGTCCTTCAGAGATGTGTCCTTCATATGCCACATGTCCATTATGTTCCACCAATATATTTGCAAATGCCAGGTAGGGTACGCAATAAATCCATCCTCATTAGAACTCTCTCTGGATGTTGGTCATCAGAGCTACCCCTGATATTTTATAACACCATCAGAAGGTGATGGAAAATGTAAATTCCCTTCCTCTAATCAAGACTAATGACTGTCCGTGGTAATTGGAACAGAGAGGGAAGGGTTGGCATGGGCTGATCTAAGATGTGTTCACAGCAGGGAAAGAATCAGGACAGACTCAGCCCACTGACCCTCAAACATTAGAAAGATTGTTGCAAACTCAAAACTTTCCTCTCTGCTTTTCATTCAGCTTCTGTTTCATGGACATATTCCACCCTATTCAGATTGTTACCTTCGCCTAAAGCCTACAGTGAACAGTACATTTAATTTATTCCACTAAATTTGAACATGTTTATAACTAGATGCAGATGAGGCGAGTCAAACCATGCACTTGTTTCTGCAAATTATCCATGAATTGGCTGACATTAAAGTGGCAAAAATGGTCACATAACATTATACAGTACTGTCTGTCTTTATAAAGTTTATTTGCATGCAGAGTGAGGCAACATAAGGTCAACATAAGAAGGCAGCATGAATATGACAGAGCAAAATTAAATGTCAGTACGAGATCAGTGCACAACACTGATAGCTGGTCATCAGAATTTGAATAAGACAGCTGTCTCCTTCACATTGTCAAATGGTGGTTCAAATAGAAAGTAAATAAACTAAATCCTCTCTTTTTTATATTATTGTCTGTCAAGTGGCTGGGCTCTGCTTGGCTAGGCTTGGGTATGCAATCGCATTGCTCAAGATTGTCCTGATGAAGCAGCAGGCCAGAGCTCCATAAGCAATATATTTCTATAACCTTGGCTGACTCTCCTTGTTCCATACAATAAACACCCAGTCCTATTCCTGTTCCTTTGCCTTGACTTATCTCTCTCTCATTTAACCAACCCCCCTCTCTCTCTCTGAGGGCTTACTTAACCTCCAGAAATGCTTTTCATTAAAATGTAAAGGCGTTTGAGGGTGTGCTGCTGTGCTGGTTTGGAGGCATATTAGCGACAGATGACAACACAAGAGCACATTAGTCATAACAATAAGCCTGCACCATGGGACAGCACTTTGAAAGGAACACAATCAACCAGGTGAGAGGATACAAATACGCATACACAAAAAAGCCCTTGTCAAACCAAACAAGTTCTGTAGCAGGAAAATAAATCTTGGCCAATTGTATTGTTCTATACACACTGCTGATTCACTCACATTAACTTTTTGTTTTCTGTTTGGCGCCTTTGGAGACACAGACAACTCATATTTTATTGGTTGAGTTTAAAATATCTCACTTTCTTTGACCTAATAGGACCTCATCACATTAACCAAAGAAACCAAATTAACCATACATTTCTCATTACTGTGTCCATTTTGTAATACCAACATTTTGATTAGTAACTGTAATTGAATTACATTTATTTTGTCATTTAATTACGTAACTCCGTCACACGACACTGGCGGTGTGAATGTGTGTGTTTATGCGTCCCCATAATACAAACGTTCACCCCTCCACCTTGACTTGCACAACAGTGTATTAGAAACCTCCATCTTCCTTTGGGCTTCCTTTTTTTTTTCTCCGCTGCCATCACGTTCCATGGGGAATGTTCAAGACAAATGGGCTTTTCATGTTAGCCGCTGCTCTCAACGCAAAGCCACTGACTCGCTGTTGTCCTCATTTGTCTTAACATAAATGAACCCTCCCGTAACTGATGAGGGCAGCGCATCAATAATTCAGCCATACATCTGATTCGCCAATCAGATTAATGGGCAGGCAGAGCTCGGATCCTCTTAGCCTCGTTCGCACAGCTTTTCTCACAGCTCTGCTCGATCCGACTCATTGGAATACCTCTCTCTCTCTTTTCTCTTTGTCTCTGAGGAACACCAAGACACAATGAGCTCTGTCACGGAGGACTGTGGCGCTTGACTAATAGGGTCGACAGTACAGTTTATTTACTTGTTATGAAAGCCATGCTCAGAAGCGTGAAGATGGGGGGATTCTCGTGTCTTCATTTTCAATTGAATATTTGATTGCACTCGATGAGTGGCGATTTATCTTACGGCAGTTCATGTGTTCAGTTCTGTGTCTGGGTCTGGCATTTTCATTCAGCTCTACTGTCTGAGTCCTGTTTGCACAGACTTACCTGTGGCAAAGTGGCATCTTTTGATGCAATACAAGCACAAGCAATACAAGGAAGTGAATAGCTGCTTATAGATGATGTGAGTAGCAATAGCTCACCTCTTTTAGTTAACACATCACACTATACCTCTGAGGGGTACTGCTCATTAAAAGGCCAAACTGAGTTGTGTATGTGTACAGAGTCGGTGAATGTGCCGTGTGCTGTTAAGGAGACTTGGCAAAAACAACCTAAGGGCTATCAACCTATTGATACAATTTAGCTGATGATTCTCTGAAATACAAGACTTGGAGCATGAAATGCAAAATGTAGGGGAGACTAGGGTAAGATGAGTCAGTTTTTTTAAGTTGATCTTAAGCCAAGGGAGTATAAGACAGGAATTAAACGAATGCATACAACTCAATTTCAGGATCTGTACCATCAACTGAAACCTTAATAGAGTACCCAACTCAAATAGACAACGAATTATGGGATCCAAAAAAAGTTTTGTGTTGCTCAAGTTGCCGCATGTAATGACAAACACATCTATCACATAACATTGCTGTTCAAAATGGCAAAACAAGAGCTATGATTCTACGTCATTCACAAACAGGTAAAGAAAAACTAGGCCTACAAGTACATGACTCTGGAGCCCCTATCTTTTTTAACTCTGTACTAACTTGGCAGGAGAGGTATTATGCTACATCTTAAATATGAACTATAATCAGGGACATGCACAGGAGTGGGCTAAGGTTGCTCGGGTAACTGCCCGTTTGCCCTCCTCGACTGAAATTGCCCCTCCGAAGGAAATGTATATATTTGCAATTCAGGGAACAGGGGCGTGGCAGCGGCGGTTAGTGAGAGTTTAAAATTATATTGGCAAAATTTGCGATCAGGGGAAGGGGGCGTGGCAAAAATTAACGTGTTGCCCCTTTTTTCCAGGGCAGAGCAAATGCCCTTCAAAATTCCTGTGCACATCCCTGACTATAATGTCAGTTATTTATTGTTATGGTGCAACACGCGTTTAAATACCAAATATTTGACTTAAGTTCATGTTGGGGAAAATGAACCCACGGTTGAACTCACCCAAAAGGCTCTGGCTCATTTTGCCCCACAGCTACCAAAAAAAACCAGGGCTACAATGAAAACCGATGAAAACTATTACATTAATTAAACTTTGAGTCACATGACAGAAATTGTGTACGGATGCCTAGATACAGGTGGTGGGTCAGAGTACCTACTGACTCATCTTACCCCACTCTCCCCAATGTGTTGTGTGTATGTGTGTTGTGAAAGAGGGAGAGAGAGAGAGAATGACACTTGGCAATTCTTTAAAAAAGTGTGTGTCCTTCAACTTTTCCAAGTCTATTCCCCTACTCTGCAGGCTAGCAGGGCTTCCTGTGAGGGATCAGTGGCCCTTATGATAGGATATACATTGGTGCTACTCTTATTCCCAGAATCCAACCCATATGCACACACACAATGGACTTTGATCATGCCAGGATCATATGTCCCTGGCTGTGAAAAATCTTCTTATCTCAGCTGTCTACAGAAGGCTCTTATTTTGTTTGTTAGTTTGTTTGTTTGTTTATTAGGTTTCCTCCGGTAGGAGGTAACCTATTGTTGTTGTAGGCTTTCTTATATGTTAGTACCATGGGAGTCAATAGCAGCCCCTAGAACCATATGGTAACTTTTTGTGAAATTTGGCACACTCATTAAGGACAGTCCCTTCTTCATTCACACCAATTTTCATGGCTCTCATTAGACCACTCTAGCACCACCAACAGGTCAAAGTTGGACTTTTGTAACACACGCATCTTTTGAACCGTATGACTGATTTTCAAAAAGGTACCATTGGATTCCCTGGATCAATACGAATTAAACCCACCCCTTGGCGTCAATTTCCGGTTATATAGATTTCCGCTATTTCCGGTTTTATCAAAAACCTTTGAAAGCCTACTCCTCCTCCAATTTTTGGCAAATCTTCTTCAAAATCACCAGAGATGATCTTCAGACCTAGCCTCACAAAAGTAACGATTTAGAACTTTGATCCTCACGACCGTTTGTCCGGTACAGCCACTTAAATTCAGTAGAAAAGCCGCCAAACAGGAAGTGAAGACATATACCAGCAAATATTTGAGTGAAATTGACGCCATAGGGTGTGTTTAATTGGTCTTGATCCAGGAAATCCAATGGTACCTCATTTTTAAAAATCAGTCATACGGTTCAAAAGTTGCGTGTGTTAACACAAGTCCAACTTTGACCCGTTGGTGGCGCTAGAGTGGTCTAATGAGAGACATGAAACTTGGTGTGAATAATGAAGAGACTGTCCTTAATGAGCGTGCCAAAAGTTACAGACTTCTAGCACAGTATTGCATTTGAAATGTAATATCCCATTGGTAGGTCTGCAACATGAATCTAATGAGAGACATGACACTTTGTGTCAATAAAGAAGGGACTGTCCTTAATGAGTGTGCCAAATTTCACAGCCTTCTAGCACAGTATTGCAAATTGTCACAAATTGTCACAAATTGTCACAAAGTAAATTTTTCCCTGGTTCGCAATGTTTGGAGGAGGAAACCGCCATCGCTGCTTGCAGCTATATTATACTTTTTGTTTTTCTCTCTGTCTTTGACTTCTGCCTGCCTTTCTGCATCCCTATTCTGGCAAAAGTCATAGAGTAGAGTGCTGATGAGGAATGTTGATTTAGTTCATTGTGGCCTAGTATGGGAGGTTCAAGTAACTTCCAGTCTTTACCCCAGAGGATGTGCGGCATCGTTACACACACAAATGACAGGTGGCTCAGATCGATTAAAGGGCCTGTGTGCTGGGGTACACCAGAGAATCAACTTGAAAATGACTGTGCTTGTTCCCTCTCTCTCTCTCCTCACAAAGTTGCACTCTTGGAGAGCAGAACACAGCTGCTTTTCATGTGTACATTTCTATAAAAGTTTGGCCACATTGAATCACTTTGGAACAGCAGGCATGGGACAACTGGATACTCTCAGAGCTCATAACCCAGTACTGTGTGTGCTTGCGTATGGATGTGCGTTTATGACCGGCGGCAGAACTGCACCGAGAGTCAGGGCATATGCATCCTCCAATGGCACCACCGGTCAGGTAGCCACTCCTACGCTCCTCACCATTACGCCATCCATCACCCAGTGCCCAGATCAATGACGTTAATAACATTAGCCGTCTGCAGCATGCCACCTAATCTTTTATTTAGCACAGAGGGGGGTCCGGCGCCATTCATCAGCTGTAAAATGTTGCATTAGCTCCTTGTCCTCCCGAGTTTGCAGCCACACACGTTCATTTCCTACCTTAGCTAACGATTCCTGGATCACGCCAATCGATGGTTCATATTTAATTTACCGGACCGGCAGAGCAGATTCATATCTATTTAGATGGCCACTCATGTCAAGATCAAACTGTTTTGCAGGGAAATAAAACTTGTTTAATTTCCCCTGCTTTAGACTTACTTTCAATTACCAAGGAGTGTCGCTACATGGCATCTATATTAGGAAAGAGGATGAATTCACTAGAATAACTCTGGCCTACTGTCATAGTGTGATATAGAACAAATGCAGCTAAGTTTAACAACAGCTATTAAATGTGTTTAATCGCCTCTGGAAAACACACACTTACATTAATTAAGCCTATATAGCGTAACAACATCTCAGTCACACACCATCGCCCGCATAAGAAATATACAGACAAACCTGTAACATTACATTAACTTTACTGCCTCTACATGCAAAAGAGGGCAAATCATTAATTTGGACTCTCCTTGTAATGCTGGAGCACGTCACTGTAAAACCACATGGGGGTAAAGAGTCCATGGCAGTGAAGCTTCAAACGTGCTGTGCTGCTGAATGGTGAAACCACATCCAAGGTGCCTGCCTCTCTGGAGTGCCTGCCTCACTAACTCTGCAGCTGGTGATGGAACTAAGGGAGTGATTTCTCATTCTTGCTTGCACAAATCCTGAGTGAGAGTTACAAAAAAAAACTAAAATGCGCATGATAGAGGATCGCAGGTGACATGAATAAAGGTGGCAGCGCTAGCACCCGAGACTGCCCACCCCCCCACCCCTCACCCTCTTCCTCTCTTCACTCACTGAGCCGTCATCACACTTCCAGGGCAAAAATTCTGCACTTTTGGCACGGCTGTGTCCCATGAATCAGAATCAGGCAGCATGTGACAGAGAGCCCTGACCCTCAGGCCAGATCAGCAGCTCAGTGGGACATGGATCACAGGGAGGACAGCTCGCCCCCACTCAACAAGACTGCTGACGGGACAAGAAACCTACTCAGGCGACTACACATGGCACACAAAGGCGGAAAACACATGCACACAAGTGCTGTATATCACTGATATTCAGTGTGCTCTTCCAGATTTTTTGAACTTTCACTTACAGTATATGCTTGCACAGATACTTCATTTGAAACTTCTCTTGCCAACATTTAACCTAGGTTTACCGCCTACTCCAGTCCACAGCAGTTATTGCCTGTGTATTGTAAATACATCCAAATACATCCATTTATTTCTGTATGGAGTTAAAACAGAGATTTTAAGTTTGGCATTGAAAAAAACTAAATCAGCATCGGTGAAAAAAACAAATTGAAAAATCAGAACACTGGCATTGAAACACTTGTATTGAAATTAACTTTGTGTATTGAAAATATGTTATGATGTTTTTTTTAATTTATTCTGATGTGCTTTTTCAATCATTTTGTTGTTTCTTTACATCAGACTTTTTCATTGTGGGTTTTTTACGCTGCAAGTCTTATTTCTGTCAAATTGCTGTCTCTGTTTTGGCGTAGAAGGTGAGGAGTTTACAGGATAAGGTGGGCTTGACCAGACGTATGGGGATTCAATGGCACTTCTCATCTACAAAGAAGCATTCTGTAGATGGGTATTTACAGAAGAGCAGAGCCATCTGGACGACTGTAAGTTTTCATACGGGCGCCACCGTAGACAGCGTGGTCCTGACTCATAGGCTGCTGCATCACAGCTGTCTGTCTGTCGCCCACCTGAGCCGTCTCAGTCCCACAGCTGTCTGTCTGTCCCCCACCTATGCTGTCTCAGTCCCACAACTGTCTGTCTGTCCCCCACCTGAGCTGTCTCAGTCCCACAGCTGTCTGTCTGTCACCCACCTGAGCTGTCAGTCCCACAGGTGTCCCAACCAATGCAGGGAGAACACACACATCATAAAGCACTCAGCTCCCCCATGACCCATCTCCATTCATCTCCTAAGAATGCCCCTTCTGGGAGAGACTCCGGCTTCCCCCCAGCATGTTACCCCTGCCTTGGTTGGGGCCATTGCACATATTTTATACTTAAAGGAGCTGTGGTAGGAAACAGTATTTGATTTGGGAAGGGTAAGTGTCCTATCTCACATTTCTCATAAATCCTGGTGTTTTTTATTTTCCCTTCACCATTTTGGTTCTTCCTCAGAGCTGAGTTGGGCTGATTTACTGCGTTCTTAAGTGGATTGTTTAAAGCAAGGCACACGGCTCCGCAGACAACATAAAACTGCAACGCTTGTCAACATCACTGAGAAAGTGGTATTTGAAGCAATGGAATTGGGCTGTTGTGATGATGGACAGCTGCCATGGCGACGCAAGCTCCATGAGGCCTTAAAGGCACAGTAGCTAATTTTCCAGCTGGATGTGTTCTGCACTGCCTGAAGTGACACTGCATTGGTAACTACATGGTGATTTATTACCTAATCTCCATCTGAAAAGGTCATTGACACCCAAGAATGGTGGCATATTTGGGTCATGAGTCACAGGGCTCCAAAAAGCTAACTTGTCTTCAAATATAATGAGTTGAGGGTATGGTGGGTTTCAGGCTGGAGGGGTGAGCAAGAAACAGAAGTTAAGAGCATGATACTGGACGCTTCTCTCTCTCTATCTCTTTTCAAACACATACAAACACACTCGTGTGCACACACACACAAACACACACACACAACCATCAGACAAAGAATACCATTAAACCACCCAGCAGGACAGATGGTGTTCTCAGATAGAAACTCAGAGAATAGGAAATACTGGGGCAAGGGAAGACCCATAGACAGAATACTAAGATTGGGTTTGGACAGTGACACAGTACTCTGAGGTGGGGGAGCTAGCCGTAGGACTGCGAGGCGGGAGCACTCTCTTTGGAGTGTGGAGCCCCAACCCCTGTAGAAACAGGAAGTGTCCTGAGATGCCCAGAGTAATCTATCTCGACCCCGTGATGGATGATTGGAAGCAAGGCAAACAGCAGCTGTCTGTTGTTTCAGTGTCACCCCGCAGAAGTGCGTATAACTCACACCAAGGAGCAGGAGAACAAACATTTAATAGCTCTACCTGTCCTTGCGATCCATCACACGCCCAGAACTATTCACATTAAAACAAATGCATGGAACAAAGTGATCTAACCGATAACCTTTAGCATATGTTTACAATGATAAAAACCTTTTGGTATCACATACCAAATGTGTGGAGTTTTTTATCCAACAAAGCCATAAAATGATAATTGTCATCTGAATATGGACATTATGGGTTGTAAGTGTTTCAATTGCTCAATCCAGTAGAAGGTGCAACCAGAAATTCATAGGGCAATGAGCACTGTAAGTGTGCTTTGTGAATAAGCGACTGCACAGTGACAACAGATAGGGACACCCATTTTTGCTAATTTCATTGACAAAAAGCAAGGCGCAATCAAATATAAATGGGTTGAGTAAATAGTGGATATGGAAATGATTTAACCCTACCTTATTAATGTTGACATGGAGCTCAGTAATGGTTGTACAATAAGGCAAACAACAAATGTCTGGTCGCAAACGTAACAATTTACAACAGAGAAGATAGCGGTGCTTGTACGGAAGACCCAACATGAAATAATTTAGAAGTTCCACAGAAAAAGTGCTGATTGGAAGGAACTAATTTATGTTTGCACTTATGATCTTGCACGTCTTATTTAGTAAAACGATTTTGCCAAGTTATTAAATAAGCTTGTCATGCAGTGTGGACTTTGTCACGTTGCCCATCTATGAAATTAGAGCCCAATGTGTTCATGTAAAGCTTATTTATAGGATAGAGTTTTTACTCTCCCAACACACTCAGGATGAAAGTAAATAGACATTTTTTAATTAAGCGTTTTCCTATCAGAGATCAAGCTCACCCTGGAGTTATTTGAAAGTCATTTGGTAGAGTAGGCAGTGTTATGAAATGTTGACTCTTGTTAACCCCACAGCCATGTTCAGGGGTCTGAAGATGCAAATATGCAACTCAATTAGAGAAGCAGCCATCAGAGTCTCTCCAAGCTGAAGAGCTAGCCGGGGTTCTCAGAGGCGAATTAGGGTAAGGTCCAGAAAAGTTTATTTATCCCTCTGGTCCCTTCAAATGCAGCTGAAAGGTTGTAAAACTTGCACAAAATTGTACCCCATTAGAAAGATGAAAATTACTTCAGAAATTCTTACAACATGAAGGGTGAATTTTCAGAGGATTTCAAAGAAAATCTGCAAGTTCACAGTTCGGTCATTTCATTTGAACCCAGTCAATTTTCAGGGGTGCAATTCTCATGCAACAACGTTTATATTTTCATTTTTATATTCTCCCTTAAATTTGGATGCACTATTTCCAGCCATTATAAAAGCCAGAGTGAAGGGAACCCATCCTTTAACTGTGACAATACTGTCCGTGAATAGCTTAAGCTTTCAGACAGGGTGGCTGCAGATGTCAGCAGTCTTTTTATCTGCTAGGTATGCTGCCTCCATCAGTGATTCCTCAGGTATATACTGTATGCACTAACTCCCTGGCGCTGTTCCACATATACAGCATGCAAACTTTTTTTTTTTTTTCAAGAAGATCAAAGCTTTCCCTTGGGTCAGACTCCAATTTTTCCAATACGTGTTCATGTCTTTTGTACAAATCTGTGCCTGTCTTCTCGCAGTCATAATCAGACTCATTTTTATTGCATTCTCTATGCTCTAAACATACTCTACTTCAACTTCCCAGTGATTCCATAGTAGCTTATGAACTTAGTTTGCATTTTTTCAACTGGGGGCAATCAATTTTAGCACTTAGTCACTCAGGGAAAAACAATGGATTGCAGTATCCAGTTTCCAGGAAGCTTTCTCATGATGAAATCAGAAGTTGTCCAGCTTTATTAATCTAGCAATCTACACATCATACAGAGAGGGGAAGGGCTCAGTAGGATCAGGTGACCTGATCTCATTAGTTTGAACTGCTTCATTCATCTTCTAACCACACAACCACTGGTCCATTTGTATGAATATTTCAAGTGTTTTCAATCTCAGGTTAAAGTACAAGTCAAGTCAAATAGTTTCATATTCCCTTCTCACGCCTTTCATTATAATCCACAATATCTGAATGTCACTGAATAAACGACAGTTGGGGTCATTACATGGCAATTCTACCGCTAACTTTGGAGAGTGTAGGTATTATTTACATAAATGCTCTGGGCAGTCCTTCATAAAATCAGTTGCAAGAGAGCAGACAGTTTTTTCTCATTTTCATTTCTCATCCTCTCCATTGAGCTTTCAAATCAGCAACTTTGACAAATGGAATTATTCCCTGAGAAGCTAAACTCAAAGATGATTGCTACAATCTGTGGTGCACTGTGGTGTGTGAAGGAAAGTGATATTTGAATCTGAGCCCCTGAATGTTAATTATAAAGTGGGATGATGTTGAATACAGTATTAACAGCAGACTTGCAGGATTACATGATGCATTGTTTATATAATGTTCATAATTTCAGTTTGACAAACAGAAACCAACAAAATAACATTGCCACACAGCAAACACATGGCCACTCATTTCACAGTGGACTACTAAACCAGTGCTTTCTCTTTGATCATTATCAACCAGTCATACATTTTCAACCAAACATAAAACCAATTACCTAGGCTTGTTGTTTATAAAGGTTAATCAGTCAAGCCCTTGGAGAGGTGATCCAGCTCTAAAAAAAGCAATCCGTAATTGATTTTCCTACTAAAGTAATGCTTTAGTAAACTAGACACACTGCATATTGGTGCGTAATATGACCACATAAAGAGTGAGAATGACCAAGAATTAAGTGAAATAAGAAGGTTTTTTCATTCCAAGAAAACGTTGTCTGGCAACAATAGAGTAAAAGTTTGTTGGATGTCTTACTCGGAGTGGGAATTCAAGGAACTGGAGTATGTTGATGTGGCGGCGGTTGACTATTAAGTTATGACGCAGGACCTGGAAGTTACCTAGTGACTCTAATGATTAGTGCGATTTTATAACAGTTATATTGTTGTACTAAACCTGAGCATTTGGTGAATATAAATATGAAAAGAATACAGGGTTTTTCCTGCATAGAGAAAATTTGCTGTTTTCCCGAGTGCCTATGATAAATTCAGAGCGCCTGAGGCAAAAAAGTCAGCGATGAAATTAAAACAAAAAAAAACCTGTCATCCAATCCAGCTTGATGGTGTTTTGAGCCCTCACCGTCGAATTCAAGACAGCAGCAGCATCCCGCCTCCCACCCCCTCAGCCAATCATTGAACAGAGGCAACTCTAAGCTTGCCAGTTTACAGAAGACGTTAGTTTGAATTTTGATAAAGCAGCTAGCGAGCTTGGTAAAAAAAATCGGATTACGGTAGATTCATGCTAACATTGCGCTAAATAATTAGACAGCTAACATTAATTAGTGGTGTTACCATAAAGTCACTTATTGTATATAGCATTAATATTATTCTAAAAGACCTTCACTAGTTGTTTTAAGCAGATTTGTAAGCAATTCATCACGTATGCAATGCATGTCAGCGAATATGTTCTGAATAGTATGTTTCAAGTAGGCTACAGCCGAACCCTCGTTCTGATTTGATCAATAGTAATCGAGTTGATAAGCGTGTCTAGTCTGATCTATACGCAACTGTGAGGTGCGCGAATAGACAGAGCGGCCAGCTGCCAATCACTCAATTACTCAACCTGCGTCTGCGCGAATAGACAGAGCGGCCAGCTGCCAATCACTCAATTACTCAACCTGCGTCTGCATCCGGACTTCATCAGTCGGCGGTGATTTTGAGCATAACATTCCATTTTCAGTATTCATGGCTTTCAATGTATTAAAATATCTGCTATGTTGAGCACTCACACAGGTGTAGGCTATTACTTGATTTGCCTACCCGTTTGAACGAGTACCAGTAGAACGTGGGGCCTTGGGAGAGGCAGACAACAGCATTGGTTTATCGATGAAAGCTCAACTCGTTTGATTTGCTATTTCATAATTTGTGTGTTCCATTTCTGACCACTGGTTAGTTCTAGATTCTATTGATATAGATTTCAGAAGTTTGCATATGTAAAGAGGTAAACCTTGATAATCTTTGAACCATACATGATAGCACCATGGGGCTTGGACTATTGTGAATCTATTAGCCTATCTATTCAAATGTAAAGTGGAAGCAAAATGATATCCTCAAGCATAGCATCCATTATTTCTGAAATGTAAAAAAAAAAAAAGGCCTAGATGTCTGCTAATAAGGTGATAGGAAACATAGACTATGCGCGCATCGCGCGGAAATTTCTTTTAGTTCGGAGCACCGAAGAGCCATTTTGACCCAGGAAAAACCCTGGAATATGTTTGAAAACAATACAAAATGTAGAGCATCGACATTCATGATGGGACAGAGGTTTACACTATCATAATAATATGTTTAAATATAGCCACAAGCAGCAAACCCAGGTAGAAGTTTAGCATGTAGCCCTTTATTCTGACGTAAAGGGCTGTCAGTGGCAGCTGTCTTAGCAGCTCTTCGTTTTTCTACTGTTTTCTTCTTTTTTTTTCTTGACTTAACTGTTTAATACTGTAATGAGTTTGTTTGTATAGGGATCGTGTACTGTCCTACCGTCAGGTGTATAGTTTTTTCATGGTCTCACATGGCCAGATGAACGTGTTTTTATTTTTTTTTAAACCAGCCGGAGCAGCGGACACTACCGGCATTATTTGATTTGATTTGATTGATCACTGCATTGGTTGTCATGGCGTAGCAAGTGGCAGTCCGTTTAAGCAGCTTTATGTTGGATTTATGACTACAAAAAAATTACTACTTCAAATTCAGTTAGAGTTGTTTACACTAGGCATGCCCTTGTGGCGCTACGAGGGGCTGCTAAACTGGGAATAAAACACTCTATCCCAACGGAGCTACGGAAGCCGTTGCGCGGGTGCAGAGCCGGAGCTAAGCGGAAGGCTAAGCTAACAACACAGAGGATGAGATACAAGCCGTCCTTGCCTTCGATAGTGATGGGAAATGTCAACTCCCTATCAAACAAGTGTCACGAGCTGGAGGCACTCGTGAGGAATCAGCCAGCGTATCGTAAGTGCAGTCTGATGGGCTTTTCTGAGAGCTGGTTAAATGACGACATTGCCGACTCCTGTGTGGAAATAGCTGGCATCACTACGGTGCGAGCGGACAGGGATGCCAGAACGTGCGGCAAAAACAAAGGTGGGGGACTGATTCTGTATGTGAACAATCGGTGGTGTAACCCAGGTCACATCGCTATAAAGGAGAAGATTTGTTGTCAGGACGTTGAACTCCTGGTAGTTGGGCTCAGACCATACTATGTTCCGAGGGAATTCTCACACATCGCCGCCATTGTTGTTTACATCCAGCCACGGGCTGTGCCGGCAGTGGCGTGTGACGTCATCCACGAGACTGTCGCGAGAGTACAGACCCAGCACCCTGATGCAGCAATCGTGATCTCTGGAGACTTCAACCACGTCAGTCTCTCCTCCCATCTAACTGGCTTTGTGCAGTATGTTGACTGTCCCACCAGAGAAAATAAGACCCTCGATCTTCTCTATGCAAATGTTAAGGAGGCATACACCAAAACATCCCTCCCATCACTTGGCAGATCAGATCACAACCTGGTCCTACTTACAACAGCCCTCCTATAAACCTTGTGTTGTGAGGCAGCCTGACACCACCCGTACATTCAGGAAGTGGACACCAGAGGCCAAAGAAGCTCTGCGGGCCTGCTATGAATGCACAGACTGGGATGTACTGCAAGACACAGAGGGAAATAGGGGAGTCATGGAAGTTGACAGGAGGGTTGATTGCTTCACTGGCTACATGACATTCTGCAGGGACATGATTGTACCAGCGAGGACTGTGCGCTGTTTTCCAAACAATAAACCCTGGATCACTTGTGACATCAAGAGGCTCCTGAATCAGAAAAAGGCAGCATACAGAGAGGGTGACAGGGAGAAGCGCAGGCTCGTACAACGAGAGCTGAAGAGGAGTCTGAAGCAGGCCAAGAAGGATTATAAAATGAAGGTGGAAAGGAAGCTGCAGCACAACAACACCAGAGAGGTGTGGAGGGGAATGACGACCATCACGGGCTACAAGCAGAAGGGCAGTCTGGCTACAGCCCCTGATGTGGCCAAGGCCAATGAGTTCAATCACTTCTACAACAGGTTTGACTCAGCGGCCTCATCATCATCAGCTCTCCCATCCTTACCCCTCACTTCTCCTGCAGCAGCAGCCTGCCCTTTCCCTTTACCAGCTCCTCCTCACAGGTACAGCCCTAACATCACGGATGAGCCCCCTCCCCCTCCAATCCTCCCCCTGTGCCTCACAGCTGACTAGGTTAAGGTGGAGCTGAAGAAATAGAACGCAGGAAAGGCGGCTGGCCCAGATGAAGTTTGCCCGAGGCTGCTAAAGGTCTGTGCTGACCAACTGGCCGAGCCCCTTCAAGAGCTCTTCAACCTGAGCCTACAGTCAGGGAGGGTCCCGGTTCTGTGGAAAACGTCATGTCTCGTGCCGGTACCCAAGACTGGACGCCCGGCCGTGCTCAACGACTACAGACCGGTGGCCCTCACATCTCACGTCATGAAGACACTTGAGCGGCTGGTTCTTCGTCACCTGAGACCTCTGACTGAACATGCACTTGACCCCCTGCAGTTCGGGTACAGGGAGAGAGTAGGAGTGGATGATGCTGTCCTCTACTTGCTTCACCGGGCCTACTCCTACCTGGACGAGCCGGGAAGTCAAGTGATGATTTTGTTCTTTGACTTTTCAAGTGCTTTTAACACCATAAACCTCTCATACTTGGAAAAAAGCTCAAAAGGATGGGGGTGGATCCCTTCTTTACTTCCTGGATTACGGACTATTTGACAGGACGGCCGCAGTTTGTCAGACTGGGGAGCTGTGCATCTGACATAGTTGTGAGTAGCACTGGGGCTCCGCAGGGGACTGTGCTGGCTCCGTTCCTGTTCACCCTCTACACATCTGACTTCATCTACAATTCTGAGACCTGTCACGTCCAAAAATACTCTGACGACACGGCTATAGTGGCGTGTGTGAGGGAGGAGCAGGCGGGGGAGTACAGGGAACTGGCGAGAGCCTTCGGCGACTGGAGTGACAGGAATGTCCTACTCCTAAACACCAGCAAGACAAAGGAGATGGTCATTGACTTTCGTAGGTCTAAGCCACATCTGCAGCCTATTAACATTCAGGGCAAGGACATCGCGGTGGTGCAGACATACAAGTTCCTGGGGGTGCATCTAGACCAGTGTTTCCCAAACTTTTTTTCAAGGGACCCATATTTTTTAAGTCACAAGCCTTCGCGATCCAAGCCAATAGACATTATTCGTAAATAAGTAAATAAAGGTGGATTTGACCATTATTAAGCATTAATGAGGATATTATATTATTATTGTTATTTCAGAACTTGTAGGCCTACTGCCATTGTTATTAAGCTATCTCAGCTATCTCAAGTGATTACTTCACTCTGAACAATTATTTAAACAATGAAAAGCAATGCAATTGAACCAGCAATATTACAGTAAAATAAATAAGGTTTCCAAGTGCTTATTTGGACATTGGCTATTGAAAAAAAAAGTATAGCCCATTTCTTCCTCTTTTCAACATTCAAACATACACCAGCAATATTGGAAGAAAATATGAAATCATTACAAAAAGATTACAAATGATTCAAAACGTGTCTTAACATTTCAACATTGCTAATATAGGTGGGCCTATGGATAGCCTGAACATTGTCGTGACGTCCCTGTAATTTCAAGTTCAGTTCGTTGAGGGATGAAAAGACATCGGCCAGATAAGACAAATTGAGAAGCCAATCATCAGTGAATAATTCGGCAAAAGGGGACTTTTTCTGGATAAGGGATGCATGAATTTCATGTCTAAGTTCATAGAATCTGGTCAAAACTCTGTCTTTGGACAACCAGCGCACTTCAGTGTGAAACAGTAAGTGCGTGTGATCTGCTGCCATGTCAGTGCACAGTTGATCGAACAGCCGGTGGGCTGGGCCGCTGGCCTTAATGCAGTTTACAACGCAAATAACTTTGCTCAGTGTTTTGTCGAGGGCGGGCGGTATATCCTTGCATGCCAATGCCTAGCGGTGTATGAAACAATGATTCCATGTCATTTCCTTTCCTGCTGCCTTCTTTATTCGTTTTCCTTTATTCGTTTTCCAACTCCGATCACATTTGCAGCCCCAGCGCTCTAAACCTATGTCAATATGAAAGGCACACGTTGAGAAATTGTGCGAGAGAACCACAAGATTTGGCCCGCAATTAAAGCCCACAAAATACCCAAATTAAAAAAAAATGAGCACTAGTTAGATTAACGTTTGCTTGTCAAATCATAATGTGACAGTCATTTGTACAGAAATTAGACCGGTAGGCTATATGTAAAAGCAGGAGGAAAGCATATTATTATCTCGAGAACCAACGGGGTGAGTGGAACGAAGTGCCAATAATGGACGCAGGCAAAACGTAACCTACTCATGTAACGTGTCACCGTAAACATTAATAGAAATATTTTGAAATACGTTTTGTAGCGGAAGCATATCGATTTTTTTTTTTTACAAACAATCCAATAACAGACGCAGCTACAGATGCACATCGTGACAAGATGATCTAGACGACAAGCTGAACTGGTCAGCTAACGCAGGTGCAACATATAAAAAGGGACAGAGCAGATTGTTCTTCCTGAGGATACTCAGGTCCTTTGATGTATGTAAAGAGATGCTGTGCATGTTTTACCAATCTGTTATGGCGAGCGTGCTCTTTTTTGCTGCAGTCTGCTGGGGAGGCAACTAGGGGTGAGGGAAAAAAATCGATTATTCGATTTTTCTCGATTCTCTCTAAAAACGATTCTCTCTCGATTAAGAATTTTTTTTTTTTTACACATCCATTTTATGTTGAAATGCAAGCTGCATCGATTATTGGATTGTTCATAGAAAGTCAAACTTGTGACAAGGAAAAGCTTTTTCTCTAATGAAATATAGAGAAGGTAATTCATCTGTTGATTTACTTTAACACTCTAAGGTCAGCTGCCTTTTAGACTTTTCTAAGTTGTCTGACATGCCTTGATGTTTTTGTACATTTCCCTAAACTAAAAACATTGATGCACAAATGGAACATATGATTATATTGTAGAAGACATCAGCAATAATAACATGTGAGTAAAAGTAATGTAGTAATTCATTTTTTATTTTTAAATCTAATGTAAACATACCCTTAGAAAAACCTAATTTTAGAGGTGCTCAGATTTAGTAAAAAAACACATTGTGCAAATTTATTCACAAGGCTTTTTATTTCTGAACCTTGAAAACATATGTGTTAGCTATGTATATGTTAGTTTAGCATTTAGAAAGTGTGTGTGGTTTCTCTTCTATAAATTTATAATTTCAGAGTGACCTTTCCCTGCCCAAGAATTCTTTCCCTGCCCAATGAATATTGATGAGTTAGATTTGACAGGCCGGTGATTGCTCCCCCCCCCTGTCACTGTCACCTGTCAAAGAGGATGGCCAATAGATAACAACCCTGAAATGTCTCTCAGTTTTGAAAGTGCATAATTAGTTAGTGGATATAACTAAGTCAGTAAACAAGTAAGTGGATATATATTAGAAAAAAAGTGCATAATTAGCAAATGCATGCAAGTAAGTGGATATAACTAAGTAAGTAAGTGGATATAACAAGAATCAGAATCAGTAACAGATTTATTGTCATGCAGGTTTACACCAAGAAATTGCTCTGGTGTATGGGTACAGTAAACATATAAACAAACCCAACACAATAAGTACTACACATAACATAAGACATAGAAACACACTAAGTACTACACATAACATAAGTACTACAGATAGACCACAGTATGAATACAGATATATAAAAAGAGTGTATATAAAAAAGTTAACTAAGCAAGTAAGTGAATATATATAAAAAAAGAGTGTATATAAAAAAATCCACTAAACGAAGAGGGGATGTGGACATCTCGGACCATGGAGCTGCCGATGAATCAGCACAAACGAACACACAGATGAAACATTTCACCAACCAGGGATATGTCACCTGTGTGTCGGTTTGCTGTTGCATGTTGCTAAACTAAGCAAGTAAGTGGATATACTGTACAAAAGAAGTATAATCATATCCCCCCAGCATGCCAAGCCTCAAAACAATTCCTCTATGGGATAAGGCAAAGGTGGATACGACACGCTTTGCACTTCCAGAGGGTTTTTGTTTGCTTTCCCCTATACTTTCTGCAAAATGCACATGTCTTGCGATTATCGCGAGTAGCAACCTCACAAACTGGCATACAAACATTGCTGGCATTCATTATAGGGTCTGTTTGTGGCTGAGTTTTTAATGGAATGCCAAACAGCTGAGCAGTTGAGCAGACAATGGCTCCTGTTGGAGATGACGCTGTGACAACGTCTTTGTCTTCTTTTTGGGCAGAGGTCGTGCTCTTTTGCGGGGTGATGTAGGTGCTATGTTCTCCTCGTTGTTTTCCACGTTGTTCTCCACGTTTCTGTAATAGAGTAAATAAAAACAATGATCAGTTGCTTGTTCAGGGATTTTTGCAACATAGAATCCCAGAGCTGCAATTCACACTTTACAGCAGTTTCGGCCATTCACACCTGGCCTGGCCGGTTTCGATTCACACCTATCAGACGTGTTTGAATAGCCTACACTAATGACTAACCCAAGGGGAACAACATACTTTTAGCGTTAGTATTTGTACTTATTTCGGTGCAGACAACAAAACTGCAAACATCGACGTATATAGCGAGATAAAGTTATGTATATGATTCATAATCGCCATATAGACGGTAGTCGCCTGGTTTACTCCTCTTTGCGCACACAATAAACCCCAAACATCGACAACAAAATGTCGGCGAACGTAGCAACATAAAGTTATTTACCTATATTATTCAAAACCGCTATACATACGGTAGTTACGTGTTTTATTTATTTTAGGATAGACAACAAACTGCAAACATCGACGACTGTAGCGACATAAAGTTATGTATGATTCAAATCGCCATACAGACGGTAGTCGCCTAGTTTACTCAGCTTTGCGCACACAACAAACTCCAAACAATATAAAGTAATTTATATTATTCAAATTCGCCATACAGTCGTAGCGTGTTCTACTAATTTTTGCACACACAACAAACTAGACGCCAACGGCATAATAAGCATACTATGCCATGAGTTTTACTCCCTATAAGTAAATCAACACCATGCAAGAGCCAGTCAAGTGAATATAAATTACTTACTCATCAGGAATATCCTGAACGGGGTCAAGACGAAGCACGAAGTGGTTATGTTCGTCCTCACTGTCTTCACTACTTTCATCGGATTCGTGGTTGTCCTCCTCGCTTTCCAGGTCAAGTTCCTCCTGAATTTGTCGTAGAGCATCAGCAGCAGAGATGGGAAGCGGCATGTTGTCTCGTTCTCAGTCGAAATGTAAACAAACATACGACCATGTGGACTGGCTTATATGGGTGAAAAGGGCGATTACTGAGTGCTCCTCGCCACGGCATGACCCAATAGCGTTCGCCGAATTACCATTTCTTACCATATGAATAGCCACCAAGTGCTAATGGGTGGCGCATTAGGAGCTGAATTCTGGCTCAGACAGTGAAATGTGCAAGTTTTCGTTCGATTCTCCTGACAAAGTGCCTATTTATTTTTTAGTTTTGAACTTTATAGATTTTAAAAGAAAAGGGTTCAATGATTATGTGGGTGTTATTTGTATGTCTGTAGGTCAAAAACTCGCGGAGCTTTAAACATTTTTTGACAAAAAAAAAAAATATCCCTGACAAGGGATATCGACCTTAGACCGTTAATTATCAAACACAAATTAGGAAGTGTAGCAAAGACTGAGTAGCAAACTCGAATGTTTTAAAGGTCGAAATGGATTGATAATCATTTTATCTGTTTAGAATTGATAATCGTTTTTTTTACACATCCATTTTATGTTGAAATGCAATTATCGATTGATTATCGATTATCAATTATCAATTTGAAACCAATAAAACGATTATCGATGCATTTCGACTATTAGTCCATGGGCCAGAGGCCAAAATTTCACTTGTCGGTACCACTCAAGGGGGCAAAGGTTACTTATAATTTTTGAAAACATCCATGTCTGTTGATGATATTTTAGTATGATAACCCTTCCTGAGTCGTAGCTAAATTAGAGTTATCAGCTGTTGTAGTTAAAGCCCTCCTTGGAAAAAATGCATTTTAGACGCTGGTACATATCTTGGTTTAGACTCAAGTTCAGGATATTTGTCAGCGCTTAAAAACATTGTTTGTTATCATTTTAAAAGGGCCACTCTAAGCTTTCATTCAAGCCCTTGTATGATTATGTATGACAAGTACAGTGGTCACTGGAGCTCTTCAAACTTTTAATCACACACATTTTTCACAATTTCCGCCTAAATCATATTGTTTCTTTTAGTCTTGTGACATCAAGGAACAATGGAGACACAAATCACTAGCACTAGAATACTCACATGACTCCAAGGATTCAGGAAATGTACAATATACCCATACTGCTTCATTCTGAGGGGTGATTTTCCAGCCTTATATCAAAAGTGCCGTTTTACTCTGAAAGTTACTAAACAAAAGTCAGCTAGGTCACAAACTTGTCTTTACTTCAAAAATGGTAAAGGACACAGGAAAATGTACAATACATCCATACTGCAAGTAATATAATCAAAATGATTACACTGTACACACACTGTTATTCATCAAACTGGTCATCGCTCTCATCATCTGACCCCATCAGTTCAAATTCTGGCTCTGTATCATCTGATAATTTTTGGTTACAGATCTGTAACCTGCACATGTCTGTGCAGGTCAGCCCATTTGACAGACATGTGCAATTTGGCAGCTTGCATGACCGCACACACTTGCATGAAAGGAGCTCCAAGACTGCAGGTGGGGAACGCAACCAGTGAATGTCCAACTTGCCATCTTTGTCTGTCCATCCATAGTGAGTAGGTTTTGGCACTGCACGAATAGCTTGCAGACAGCATTTCCAGACTGCTGCCTGATAGTTAGCTCTTTGAACATGCATGTACAGACAATCTCTACATGGTGGTAACTGACTGGACTCGACTTCTCCTCTTTTAGTGCAGAAGAGCTGGTAGCGCAGTTCATTGACTTCACTAGTGCTGCTATTAGCAACATACATGTGTCCACAGGTAAACTGCTCAATTTTCAGGAATAGCTCCTCACTCACATTTCATGACTTTCCCAGTTGGCTGTAAGTCTCTTGGCAGGATGTGTCATTTCTGACCATCTTCAGGGCATTCAGCTTTCCTCGACCAGCGAATGCACTGACAGTGTCACAGCCTGTGAAGGCGTGTAAGCCAATAAGGCTGTCACAGATGCTGTTTCCAAGTGATTTCATCAGTTTGCTGATGTCAACAAAACGTGTGCGAGTCTGTGTCCCACATCTCTGATAGATGGGGCATGTGATGTCTTTCTGGAAGCCAAGACAAAGCACCATGACATCGGTGTCCTCAGCTGTAACGATGACTGCCTTTGAGTCTGCATTAGCTGCATGCAAGCGTGTATCAGCTTCTTCATGCGTGCAGTGCAACTCTGCTACTTCCTCACACTTATCTTTTGTCAACTTGTAGCAGGTTTCTTCACAGGTCATGTACAGTACCTTACCATGCAGCATTCCTCTGTATTGTGGGCCTTTCCACTCTATGACCAGAAATCTGATTAGACTGGTCTTGTTGAAGGGGGTGCAAAGGAATTTTCGCCACGGCCTGACATGGTGTCCCCCTGCAAGGTTCTTGTACTGGAGTGTCGTGTCTGCACCCCGGTACACTCGTTCAGCATCTTTGATCGATGTCTGGCAGTATACATCAAAAACAACATCAATCCTTTCACTTTGTGCTGCTTCCTGGAGAACCCGAGTCAAGGCCATCTCTGCCACCTGTGCAAAGGTTTTGTTGTCACCATTCATTTTCTGGACCAGGCTCATCCCATCAATGATGCAGGTAGATGGGGTTGGGACGTGTTCTGCAGGAGACACATTATTTTCAAGCTCTCTGGCAAGTGCAGCCTTGTTTGTTTTTCGTAAGGACCCATCAGGATTTGCAAGTGACCATGGCAACGGGCCTAGTGGGTGAGCAAGTACATCCCTCATATTCACCTTCCTGCTTTCAGCCACAAGGATCATGTGGCTGAACAGATTTATATCAGCCTTTCGAACCACCTCCTGGGCTTTATTTCCATGAGTTCTTTTTACGCTGATATTGGAGAATGTTTTCAAACTCTTCTTAGTCATTTTGTCATGAAATTTTAATGGAGATGGGTCCTCTTCTAACCGTGTTTGTTTGAATACCTGGTAGGCCTCTTCCCCTATCTCATGAGCTCTCAAGAGCCCCTTGGTCACATCAGGTGAAGCAATGGTGCCAGTGGAGAGGCTAACCAGATCGGTGTCATAAGGAGCCATAGGATTGAGCCAGGTATTCTCCATCAGGTCAATGATAGACTTGACATCTTTTTCATCACTTGTAGATCAGTATGGGACAGCTTGGAACTGCCTTGGCCTATCAGTTCTCTCAGCTGTCTAAGGTACATGCTCCTGTACTCGGCTGTTAGGTAATATTTAGTCACAGCTCCTGGCTTCAAGTTGAATCCCTTTGTCCCTCCAGCTGTCTGAGTGTCTTTGTTTACTGTTTCTTCAATAGCTTGATCAACAGGGATGCGGCCAAAGGGATTGGTGGAGCCCAGTTGAACTGAGAACCGTCCTTCCATGAATTCTGTGTACACATCTGGGTGTGTGGTTGGCAGTTGAGACATCTGGGCATAGTAGTAGGGAAGGTATCGGGCATAATGAATTCTGTCATATGCAAAGCACCAAGGGATCATTGCTCGAATGCTTGCCAGATGTAGCATCCAGTCTCCCTCTCTGGATGCTCGAATGAGCCCCAGCAAGATTTCAACCATGTCCAAATAGGACATCCAGAATGCTGAGAGATTGCCATTTCCATCCCTGAGAAACTTGCGGTAGACTTCAAAAAGCTCCATGATGCGTGTACAAGATCTTTTCTCAAGGACCTCCTTCAAAGCAGCCTGTGAGACCTCTTTCCCAAGGCTGCCAATTGTCCTCAGTGTCTCATCCAGGTGAACCATGTCATTCAGGTGAGTTACTTTCAACCAGGACAGGAAACCATTCCATGTCAGTCGCATAAGCGCCTCATACATAAGCTTGTGTAATCGCACTGCCCTGTTGTACCTGCGGCCATCCATAACACCAGCAACAGAACCTTCTGCAATTACACCAGATTCAATGCAGAGATCTCGGAGCCCAGCATCTTGAAAACGCTTTCCTATGATTCCCAGCAACGTGCAGATGGTGTGGAATACCCCAAGCCTGACAATTATGTGTTGGAACTTGTCACTGTGTTTCCATGTGATTTCAACTGCCTTGGAATAAAGGGCTTGATCAAAGACACAGACAATCTTTTTTAGCCTTAAGTGTTGCATGATTGCCAGTGACTGGTTGAGCACCTCATTGACAGTAGACATTTGTGTTGCTGGAGCATTGATGGTAGGTAGATAGCCTACATTGTTGGGGATAACGGCAATCTCATCTCGAGTCAGGATATTGAAGCCAGTCCAGCTGCTGACGGTCTGTCTTTCCAGTCAGTTACCACCATGTAGAGATTGTCTATACATGCATGTTCAACGAGCCAACTATCAGGCAGCAGTCTGGAAATGCTGGACAGACAAAGATGGCAAGTTGGACATTCACTGGTTGCGTTCCCCACCTGCACCAGATGTGGTCTTGGAGCTCCTTTCATGCAAGTGTGTGCGGTCATGCAAGCTGCCAAATTGCACATGTCTGTCAAATGGGCTGACCTGCACAGACATGTGCAGGTAACAGATCTGTAGCAACCAAAAATTATCATATGATACAGAACCAGAATTTGAACTGATGGGGTCAGATGATGAGAGCGATGACCAGTTTGATGAATAACAGTGTGTGTACAGTGTAATCATTTTGATTATATTACTTGCAGTATGGATGTATTGTACATTTTCCTGTATCCTTTACCATTTTTGAAGGAAAGACAAGTTTGTGACCTAGCTGACTTTTGTTTAGTAACTTTCAGAGTAAAACGGCACTTTTGATATAAGGCTGGAAAATCACCCCTCAGAATGAAGCAGTATGGGTATATTGTACATTTCCTGAATCCTTTGAGTCATGTGAGTATTCTAGTGCTAGTGATTTGTGTCTCCATTGTTCCTTGATGTCACAAGACTAAAGAAACAATATGATATAGGCGGAAATTGTGGAAAAATGTGTGTGATTAAAGTTTGAAGAGCTCCAGTGACCACTGTACTTCATACATAATCATACAAGGGCTTGAATGAAAGCTTAGAGTGTCCCCTTTGAAATGATACCAAACACAATGTTTTTAAGCACTGACAAATATCCTGAACTTGAGTCTAAACCAAGATATGTACCAGCGTCTAAAATGCATTTTTTCCAAGGGGGGGCGTTAACTTCAACAGCTGATAACTCTAATTTAGCTACGACTCAGGAAGGGTTTTCATACTAAAATATCATCAACAGACATGGATGTTTTCAAAAATTATAAGTAACCTTTGCCCCCTTGAGTGGTACCGACATCTGGTCTGGCCCATGGACTATATTGAATCATTTGAGTTTGCAACTCAGAGTCTAAAATCACTTCCTACTTTGTGTTTGATAATTAAAGAAAATCAACAGATGAATTACCTTCTCCATTTGCTTTATTAGAGAAAAAGCTTTCTCTTGTCACAATTTTTTTTTAATTACAAAATCGATTTAAAATAGATAATCGATTTAAAATTGAATCGATGACCTCTGAATCGGAATCGAATCGAATCGTGAGGTGCCAAGAGATTCCCACCCCTAGAGAAGCTTCATTCGTGTTGTTTTTTGGAAGGCTCCCTTTCGGTTTTTCAAGATGGCCGCGCCAATGGCCTCGCGGTTGAAAGCGTCATAACAACTGGCTTACTCTACTCACCGGATATTACCTGTTACATTGGATTTTACCTAGCCTGGATACCAGCCTGAACCCCGCCCACAAAAAAATTTGGTCGGGAAGTTCAGTCTGGCTCTGCGACCGTTGGGGAGAGATTTTTCCTGGTCGAAAACAGTACAGCCAATCAAAGTGCCAGGACGGGCTTTATACGATGATGGACAGATGATCAAGCGGTAGATTCGAAATCCAACAAAGATGGCGGCGTCTTGTAAGCCTGTTAGTGGGAAATATTTTATGTGAATTAAGCTATCTACACGACTTTTTTAATGTCTGAATTGACTCGGTTAGTTGTGTTTGTGCAACACGAATGTTGCAGAATATTGTTGGTCTTAACTAAAGGTTATTACTATTATTATTTAGGTTATTGCTAACGCTTACACCAAAAATCCATTGAAACACATAGTAGCTAGCTAGCCTCGCTGCTAAACGTATAGTATAACGTGATCAAGCATATCTCACAGATATTGACGGCGCATTCATTTTGAAAGAGGAACAGAGAAATGCGATTAAGGCATTTGTCGATCGAAAAGATGTTTTTGCCATCCTTCCTACAGGATCCGGTAAAAGTTTAATGTATCAGATGGTCATACTACGTTGCTCTGATTAGTTCTAGGAATCCAATTGAGCGAAGAGGCATTTTCTTTCCTGGTTCGTTGAAACACGCCCCATAATCACAGCTCAATGGAGCAGACTCAGACTCATATTCTGACTAGAATTATGAGTATGACATCGTCAGGCTAGATTTTACCTGCTCAATAAACACTTACACAACTTACATAATGGCAACATCACCTGAGAACTCAATCCTCCTGCAAAACGCCCAAAACAAGATCGCTTACCTGACTGGTGACATCCATAGACTTTCTGCTGAGCTACGGAAAAAAGAAGCAATCCTCTACAGTTTCAGTGAGAAACTCCGGGAGAAAGAACTTTTACTCTCCAGCTTCACTGATCTCGCAACTGATCAATCAAAGCAGATCTCCACCCTCAGTGCAGCCCTCCAGGACACTGTCCTCTGAGACCCATCAGGCATCCGAGCACCTGTCTCCTCCATTCCTAGCCCTCAACCCTGGACGGAGGTCATCAGTCGCATCCGAAGAAGAAGGCACACTAGGTCGGTCACACCTGCTCTGCCCCTCGGAAATCGGTACGAGGCCCTCTCCGCAGTCGAACCTCCAAACACCCCACCGGCCAAGTCGGACGAACAACAGGACCTGCGGCGTGCCTCGCCAGCCCAGTCATCACCGCCAGCAACTTCCCAACGGACGCTTGCCAGTGTCCCGGTGATTGGGGCTGCTCCTTCGGTGAAGCATCCGACCGTCGCCACATCTACCATCCAGTCCGATCAACCAGGCCAACAGCAAAATGGATAGTCCTCATCCCGGCGAAGGCTGCTGCAGGAGGCAGTCTCCAGTCGATCGGCACCTTTTCCCATGGTGCCTCCTGAGGCTGAGCCCGACACTGCCTCTACTCTCCAGCCCTCGTTGGAACAGCCGTTGCAGGGAGCCTCTGGAAGCACTGCCACCACACACTGTATCCCCGGCCCCAAGATCCCAGGCATTCAGCCGCTGTTCCCACCATCCACTCTGATAATCGGCGACTCCATTAACAGACATTTGCGCTTCGTTAACGTTATCACGCGTTGTATGCCAGGCGCCTTGGCTACTGATGTCCTGGCCGAGCTCCAGGATATGCTACCAACTCTCCTATCTACAATTCATTGTTCATGTCGGGTCAAACGACTCTGCCCGTTGTCAGTCAGAGCTCACAAAAACTGACTTCAGTGCTCTCATTAGCTACCTTAAGCAGTGTGGTAAATCTGTATTCGTCTCTGGTCCAATTCCTACCATTGGGCGCAGTAACAAGCGTTTCAGTAGACTTTTGAGCCTAAACACTTGGCTTCGGGACACTTGCGGGGAAACCAACGTGTGCTTTATTGACAATTTCGATGTGTTCTGGAACAGACAATCACTCTACTTGAGAGATGGATTACACCCAAACGCGAAAGGCACTCGCCTGCTAGCTGCACATATCCATTTTTCACACAGCGAGCATGGATTGGCTCCGACGCTGGTGAGTCATCTGTTTTTGGCAATCTCTGCCCCACAAACTGCTCATTCATAAGCACTCCGAAAAGTTCGGGAAGAGGAGGTGGAGTGGCTTTGATTTTTAAAAAATCGGCTTAAGGTACAAACACTCTCTGCTGGGAGCTTTTCTTCCTTTGAAGTACAGTGCGTAAAAGTTGAATCCACAACTGCACCATTGATGTGCGCACTTGTTTACAGGCCTCCCAAATCAGATACACATTTTATACAAGAGTTCTCAGACTTTCTTTCATTTTGCATCATCTTATGACCGTTTGTTAATTTTGGGGGATTTTAATACTCATGTCTGCTGCCCAGGCAAACCCCTGGTTAGTGAGTTTTGCCATGTAATGGAGTCATTTGGCCTCCTCCAACACATTAATCAGGCGACACATGTCCATGGGCACACCCTCGATCTGATTTTATCCCATGGATTTTCCATTGATAACATAAGCATATAGGATGCATCCTTCTCTGACCATATGCCTATTGTGTTCAATGTTCAACTATTTAACTCACTGTATACAGCCAGATCTCCTGGCCACTACTCTCGTCATATTAACTCTTTTACTGCAAATAAGTTCTCTGAATGTTACTTGGGAAATGCTATAACTGCCTCTATCACTGCCCATGACCCCTGCTCCAGCCCTGATGAGCTAATATCCCTTTCAGTCCCCCCAGGATTTCGCGGGCCTTTATTGTGATAGTTGCGGACTAAAATTTCTGATTTTGCGGGGGCTTTTCCAAAAAGTTGCGGCGAAAATTGCGGTGTTTTTAGATGTTTGTAGCGGTGAAATTGCGGGAACAAGTGAAAGTTGTGATAAAAAGTTGCTTATTTCCCTCTTTGTATAATATAGTTATTTGTTGAAAAATAAATAGTTAATAAACAAACATTCTCTAAAGAACCGTTGAGAAATGGTCCTCTAAATAACCTTACCAACATGCCAAACAAAAGATTACCAGTACTACAAAAATGTAGCATAATAGGCTGTTCTGCCCTCTGCTTATTTAGATCAGAATGTATATTGTTTGTATTGTTGTTATGGAAACGAACACAGGACTTTTACTTTGACATCATTCAAATGATTGTCTCGTGGGAATGGCAACAGCTTTTAGACAGTTATCTAGAAACATAGCTAGTTATGCTTCGTTATGCTAAACACGTAGGGGGAACAGTAGGATTAACTTATCTACAATGAAGTCCACCTGTTGGAATTACAAAAGGACCACAAGTAAGACTGAATAAAATGTTATGAATATCTCAGCCTACACATAAAACTGCGTTTAATTTCTATGCCTGGTGTAGCCATTCTCATTGTTTACAACGGATTAGAACTCTGCTAGTGTCTGCACCGTGTCTGCAGGGCAGGATAAAGTTGTGGGAGACGACAATGATTTGTCAAATTTGCAGGAAAGTTGCGGTAATGTCTTAAAATTGCTACGTCGCCCTGAATTCGCGGGTAATCGTTGAATTCGCGTGAATTCGCAACATCGCAAAATCCTGGAGGGTCTGCCTTTTTAACACATCTTGCTCAGCTATCCTTGAGACTGTGGCCCCTCTTAAATTCAGATGTCCTAATTTTAAACCTCAACAGTGGCTTGATATCCCCACCCGCCACCTAAGGCAGGTTTGCCGAAGAGCTGAGCGTAAGTGGAAAAAAGACCACCTTCCAGTCTCTCTAGAAATATTCAGAAATTCCCTGGCCAATTTCCAAGCTACAGCTAAAAAAGCCAAGGCTAAGCATTTCTCTGATATCATAAACAAGCATTCCAATCGCCCTAGAATCCTATTTAACACCATAAACTCAATTGTTAACCCCCAAGTCTCTCCAGAGGTTGACGCATCTACCAATAGCTGTGAAGAGTTCTTGTCGTTTTTTACTGAGAAGATTAACCACATCAGAGCACAGTTCACTGCTCCTGTTGTATCTGACACTTCACCCCATTTCCCCATTGCCACAGCTACTTTTGATAAATTCCAAGCAGTGTCCTGCACTGATCTATGGGACATTGTAAAGCACATGAAACCATCAACAGCCCCACACGATCCCATCCCTTCACAGATCATCAAAGATGCTTTTGATGCTATTGGTCCCTCCGTTCAATGTATTCTTAACTCCTACCTTGCCACCGGCACAGTTCCTACATGCTTCAAGCATGCGGTTGTCCAGCCTATGCTTAAGAAACATAATCTGGATGCAAAATGTCCCAATAACTTCCGGCCTATCTCAAAACTGCCATTTCTGTCAAAGATTTTGGAGAAGGTGGTGTTAACGCAGCTGCTTCCATACCTCAACTCAACAGAGATCCTAGAGCCATTTCAATCGGGTTTCAAAGCCCGTCACAGCACTGAGACAGCCCTGTTAAAGGTGACAAATGACCTGTTGCTCACCCTTGACTCAGGTGATAATGCCATTTTGGTCCTTTTGGATCTTAGTGCTGCATTTGACACTGTAGACCATGGTACACTGCTACAGCAACTTGAACAGCGAGCTGGCATTAAGGGTACAGCTCTATACTGGTTTCACTCCTACCTCCACCAAAGATCTTTCTCTGTATCCATAGGCCAGTACTCTTCATCCTCTGCCCCTGTGTCTTACGGTGTCCCCAAGGGATCCATTTTGGGTCCAGTACTTTTCTGCCTGTATATGCTCCCTCTAGGTAACATCATCAGGAAATTCAATATTTCATTCCATTTCTATGCAGATGACTCCCAACTATACATCCCACTTAAATCCGGCAACTCCATGCAGCCTCTTTTAGACTGTTTGGAAGAAATTAAAATCTGGATGGCTAACAACTTTCTTCAGTTAAATGATAACAAAACTGAAGTTATTGTCTTTGGGCCTTCAAAATCCAAAACTTCCATCCCTGTCAACCTTGGTCCCCTGGCCCCCTATGTGAAATCCCATGCACGTAACCTGGGTGTTATTTTAGACTCCCACCTTAACCTGGACAAGCAAATCGCATCTGTTGTAAAGACCAGTTTTTATCAACTAAGAACAATCTCCAAACTAAAGTCTGTTTTATCATACAATGATCTGGAAAAAGTCATCCATGCATTCATAACCTCCCGTCTAGATTATTGTAACTCCCTCTATTTTGGTCTCCCTCTGACACTGGTGGCACGGCTTCAGATGGTCCAAAATGCTGCAGCTAGGTTGCTCACCAACACAAAAAACATGAGCATATCACACCTGTCCTAGCCTCCTTGCACTGGCTTCCAGTCCAGTCAAGGATACAATTTAAAATACTGCTCATGGTTTTTAAGGCTCTCCATGGTCTGGCCCCCAGCTACATGGCTGATATCATTCATCCCCATGTAGCTCCCAGGTCCCTCAGATCCTGCAGCCAAGGTTTCCTCCATGTCCCACGGTCCCGGCTTAAGCAAAAAGGTGGCCGTGCCTTTTCTGTTGCCGGCCCTCAGCTGTGGAACCAACTGCCACTCGACATTAGAAATGCCCCTTCAACCACACTTTTTAAATCCAGACTCAAAACGCACCTTTTTACATTGGCCTTTCCTGTGTGCTAATTGTCTCACCCTGTTATGTCTGTAATTAAGTGTTGTCTGTTGATTTATTCCATTTGATTTTGTTTATTCTATTTTATTTTGTTTATCCCATTTTATCTTGTCTTATTTTATTATTCTTTCAATATCTAATGCACTATGTACAGCACTTTGGTCAGTGCAAGCTGCGTTTAAATGTGCTCTAAAAATAAACTTTACTTACTTACTTACTAGAGGCAACACATCTAAGAGGGACACTGGGCGGCTGGACAAACTAGTCAGAAAGGCGAGCTCAGTGGTGGGGCAGAACCTGGACTCACTGGGGACTGTGGTAGAGAGACAGATGTGGGGCAAGCTCTTGGCCATCATGGGCAATGTTAATCACCCCCTCCACCATGTCCTGGCAGGACAGTCCAGCAGCCTCCGTACCGGGCAGCTCAACACGATACGATCAAGGACTGAGCGACATAGGAGGTCATTCGTCCCAGCTGCCATTAAACTTTAATTATTATGCACTTAACACCATACATCCTTCTTCCTACACTGTACATAGCTGAATTGTATTGTTTGTAATGTCTGTATTGTTTGTAATTATTGTAAATATGTGAGAGCTGCAAGATCCCAGAATTTCCCCACGGGATTAATAAAGTATTTATCTATCTATCTATCTATCTATCTATCTATCTATCTATCTATCTATTAGGGGTGCACGATTCAGAAAATGTCACGATTCGATTCGATAGCGATTTTTAGGCTCACGATTCGATTCAAAATTGATTTTCGATTCAAAAACGATTCTCGACTGAAAAAAATTGATTCAAAGTATGTAAATGTTAGTGCTGTCAAACGATCGTGATTAATCGCATTTTTTTCATAGTTAACTCAAAATTAATTGCGATATATCGCAAATGAATTAATGGCAAATTTTATTTTAATGCTCTTATCATGGAAAAGTGGATTGGCTTGCTTTATGCAATGTTTTATTTGATTGAAAAACAACATTGCCAAACAGGGCGGTATAAAATAAAATTATAAAGTGCACATTTCAGACTCAGCCTATAGTGCAGTTAAACCATGGCTTAATATTTTCTTTTTTGAAGTTTGCTGTGAACATAGAAGTCAGGCCTCTTATTTCAAAAACAATGAACCGTGACAGTTAGGTTACCAAAAAAAGGTAAGCCTACTACTTCTGTGCTTTCAGCCAGCTGCCTGTTGACATTTTCAGACAACAGTGAAGCTCGCTTCTTTTGCACATCACAACTTTTAAAGGTAAACTTTCTATTCAGAAGCTTTTTATCAACCATTTCGCCGTATCGCGTTCACCATCACTCAAACCGTAACGTTAGCCTACTACACAGTTTGCGAAGCCAAAAAGAACGTAAATTTTTCGATTTTTGGAATTCTATGAATCGATTCTGAATCGGAAGCACTTGAATCGCGATATGAATGTGAATCGATTTTTTTGCACACCCCTACTATCTATCTATCTATCTATCTATCTTGTAGCATTCTCATGTATCATTATTCAATGGGAGTAGTTAAGCTCCAAGGTGTCACAATTAAAGGGCTCCACTACTCCACAAATGAAGTCCTGTTCACAATGCATGGCTATCCTGTTTACACATTAAATCCATCTAACTAACACGCTTTATCACACATTACATGCCTTGAATGGAGGTACATCTATTTTCCCACTCCCACGTAGCCAAACTCTACTGAGCAATTCCCACTGATCGCCATCATGCTCTTTCTTCACCATTGACTGATTGAGTACCATAGAGTTACAAGATCATCACACATCACACCAAAACGGAAAATGTATTCTCTGGGTGGGGTGTCACTCAGCTGCTTTTGTTGAATCCTACCTCCTGCTTCATGTTGAATTGACACAGTTAGCCTATGCTCATAACAATACAATCCCACTGGAAAAGCAATATCAATGGGTTTCCTGTTTTTGTCTTGCTCTCTGTTTCACAGTAATTGCCGTGGGGAGCAGAAGTATTATCTCCAAACCCATGTCAAAGCTCTGTAGATCTCAGGAGGATGATGGTTGTATTTGCACACTTAGTCCATATCACAACCTCAACCAGAGTGGAGTCTCAACCTCTCTGTGTTCCCTATTTTATTTGTATGTTTCTATTGTGCATGTGCATGCACGTGCCGTTTGTTTTGTTTTACTTTGCCATGTGCTTTTCTTTGTTTACTGATTCCATATGCTTCTGACCTCACCCCTCACATGTTACCTGGTGTGTTCCTTCTGTTCCTTCTTTTCCAATCATGTGTCTTCTGTTCATTTGTCTATGTATTAGTCTATGCCTCTGTTTGGTGAAATGTTGCCACAGTGTGTTTACCTGAGCCATCAAGCATTTTCTTATTCTGTTCTGCTGAGTTGTCTGCCTGATGTTTTCAGATTTGTTTATAATGCTGGTGACTGGATTTTTCAAGCTGCCTATTGTCCTGCATTTGCTTTCTCTGTTGTTTTTTGATCATTGACTTGCTTTTGTGTTTTGACCTCTCCTTGGATTACCACTCTGCTTTTGCCTGCCATTTGGATCTGTAGATCCTCTGACTGCACAATGTTTTAATTGAGCTAAATTTGCAAGTGAATCTGCTTTGCTGAGTCCTGCTCTCCATGACAGCAATGGCACTGACATTGTTGTGAAACTGTTAATGTGAGCACACTTTGCTCGCTTTTCTCGCAAACCAAATAACTTCCATAGTGTGGTAGTTCTTGTTGAAGAGAGAATGAGAGGAAACAGGAGTACTTATTATACAAACATATGTTCATTGTGTTCTATTTGGTTTCAACAGTTCAATTCATTATTTCACTATTTTAGTACTTTTGAGTATTTTCCATGGAGTCCATCCCCCCATTCTGATAGGGTACCTTCACACCTGAATACTATCTCAGATGTGTCTTTTCCCGCCAAAACACCTGACTGCCACAACTCACATCGCTCTCAGGACTGCCTTCAACCCACAGGTCCACAACAGGTCAATAGCAGAGGGAGAGAGAGAAGGAGAGAGAGACGGGGTCATGGAGAGGGAAGCGCGCCTGCCGATAGCCACCCACTCATGCCCCTAGCTGTTTGCTCTTTGCCTCGCGCTAAAGGCCTTCCACCTTGGCTCTGGCCTGACCCAGGCTCCCAAACTGCCACATTCATCAGGCCGAGCAATGTAATGTTTCGATCCATCTGAGCAGTCAATATAAGACACAGACAGCAGAGCCTCCACAGCATGGTGGCCTGGATGAATGTAACCCCCCTCAAAGACTTCTGCCAACTGAATGGACTCTTCTCATAATGTATGGGTGCTATTTTAGTTTCCAAACTTCCTGGCAGTATTTTGTGTTTATAGCGAGGTAAAATGACTTCATGTTACAACTCTACATACAAACACACAGGACAAAATGCTCCTCGAAGTGCCACGGAAACCTATTCTCTTGTTTCCAGCTCGCATTCGTCTTGAGGTTCTTTTAATCTGTTTCCTATTGATGAGTTACAATTTGCAGACTTAGAGAAACACAGGCTGTCTGTAGTGTTTGTGGGTGTGTGTTTACAACTGCTTGCCAGTGCCATGTCTACAGCATGTGTATGCCATGTAAATAATGGTGAAACTCATCTCTTCAAATCATGCAGAACCATGAGAAAGGCTTTACAAACACCACATACAAAGATACTAAGAAGTTTGTTGTTTCCACATTGCAAACTGGAGGGGGAGGGGCTGTCTTTTTTGTCAAGAAATCTCTAACCTATTAACCATGTAATAGGGAGAGGGTATACAGTCTATTGAGCAAGTTAGATGCTTCTCTGGTCTTCACAAATCAGAACATGATAACCAAATGACCTGAGAGCTAAATTCATTGCTACCATGTCTGATTTGTCATCCTGCACAAACTCATTTTATTAACAGAAAGGTATGTTTTTTGAATATGAATATGATCACCTAGTAACAATTCTGTTGAATTGTCCAGTATGTTGCAGGAAAATATTGTGCACACCAATAATATTGTGCATACTTTGTGTAGCCTCTCTAGCTTGGTTGGCATTAATGAGAGGTGGCTAACCAAAATTATTTAAATTATCAAAAATATACTTGGGGTTTAACTAATTCATTTGTTAATATTAATCCAGTATACCTACAATAATATACTTTCAAACGCAACCCTCTTTCACCTTAAAATCACTTACCTTTAAACTTAGTAGTTATTACTAAACGTAGCCAACTTAAAATATGAAAAACCAGTATATAGAACTGTTATACAAAAAAAATCAACAGGAAATATAAGCTTTGCACTGAAAACAATACTAACTAGCCGGTAATACTGACTAACCTAATACCTTTTCAATACCGTTCAAACGGTGAAGACCTGACTTTAGCTTGGGTAAGCTGTAGCCGTTAACAAGATGGCTGCTTCACCACGAGGGCAAAAAAGAAAAGTGAGATGGTACCTCTGTTTAACATGTTGTAGCCACACGCAGAGCGGCAGAAGGGCGGCATCAGACTGACCGAAGATCCTCGTGGATGACGAGATTAGTCGACTTGCAGAGAGGGCCAATGCAGATGACTATCTTGCGTGTCCACAGGCTTTACCACTGACGTTCACTGGTCGCTAGCTGGTTAGCAAAGTCTATGCTCAATTGCCACATAGTCAGCAGCTAAACTTTATGTTCTACTGTTGATTTATCCACTCAACTATCTAAATATAACACCATTACAAATATTAATATAGTCCTGGTTGAACACTTTCAATAATAATGGTGAGTACTTTACCTAAACCGTTTGTATTTAACTATACAGCTACAACACTCTTCATTGCCAACCTCCTCGCTCAGCGCTATCTTTTAACTCTTACCGTGCTCCCGTCAACTGACTCCACTTACTAACCTGTCCTTTGACCTCAAATGGGATTGGATCATCATCAACAACATTAAAGCAATAAAATAAATTCACAAAACATTTATCTTACTCTCTTCATATTTATACATTTTAAGCATTATAACAAATACATTACAAAACAAATAATTAACATTTTAATCAATTCACTTTTAAAACCTTAAATGCTATTTATCATGAACGTATTTATTCAAGCTTATATTTATATTGTAATCAATGAAATTCAACAGGGTTACACTTGCAAGATACCAATACCATATTTGACTGTTTTCTAATAAGACCATCTCTGACATGGTTTCTTTAAAAAAATATATATATCCAAAACAGGTTTCTAATTTGAATACAGCAAAGTGGAAGACTTTCTGCTCAGCAGGGAGGACTCTTGTCATGTGTGGTGCCAAATTAATTTGACACAAATGCCAGGAGTCAACCATGTTTAAATTAAATTAAATTTTGATTGGTTGAAACAATTACAACAATTATATTTTACTAATCCAAAGTGAAACAGCGCTTTTGTCCATGTTGGCTGTGGGCATGCCGCTGACACCACTGAACTTCACCATGATCCACTATCAAGTATTTGTTACGAGGGAAATTACATATTTCTCTTTAAAGGGAAATCGTCCTTGTGTTACTTTCTGGTTTCTTTGTTCTTGTTAATTGATCTATGCCCCCCTGTTTCTTGTAACCTTGTTACTATGTGTATTTAAGACCTAGTGATTTACCTGTACTTCGTGCTAACACTGTGTAATTAGTGTTAACACGCTGTTTGCTGGTTGTACCCAGTGTTCTTCTAAGTACACATTCTTCTGAGAGTTTCATCTTATGTGTTTGTTATGTGTTTGGGTCCAGCAGAAAGTGAGATACTTTTAAGCTTCATAAATGTTAGTTGAGGCCACCTTAATATACAATATTAGTCACAAAGGAAAAGATATTGATCCAACTCACTGACTGAAATTGGTAGAACTTGTTTTGATTACACTTTACATGAAGTGGCCATGAAAGACCTTTGTGCTGCTCTGAGCAAACTGCAGACCATGCACCCCGATGGAGCCTTTACTGTCGCTGAGACTTTAATCGCTGCACTTTGAGATCACTTCCAAAGTTTCATCAGAAGGTCACCTGCACCTCAAGGGGACATAAAACTTTAGACCATATGTTTTCACCAGTCTTGCTGACATCTGCAAAGTGACACTCCTCCCCCACCTGGGACAGTCTGACCATCTCTCCTCGTTCCTGCTTCACAAGTACACCCCAGTCGTCAAACATAATAAACTCACAACCAGGACCATCAAGGTCTGGTTGTAGGGTGCTGACTTCACTCTCCAGCCCCAACTCAGACCAGGACACCACAAACTCTCAGAGTGACAATACAAAAAAATAAAACTTTCCCCGATCAGAAGCCCTGGATGAAAAGAGAAGTTTATCTCCTGCTCAAAGAAAGAGATGCAGCCTTCAGGTCTGAAGACCAGGAGGCTTAAAGCTCAGCCAGGGCCAACCTGAGGAGGGAAATCTCCCAGGCTAAACGCGTATTGAAGAACACCTCTGACCCCCAATGCATGTGGCAAGGCATAGACAGACAGTCACAGACATCAAACCACCAAGCACTGTCCCCCCAACCAGCTCTACCTGACGAGCTCAACAACTGCTACGCTTGCTTTGACCAGGGAAACAAGGTCATCCTCAAAGCAGATCTACGTCCCAATGAGCAGCCTCTCACACTGTTCACCTCAGATGTTTGCTCCACCCTGAGCAAGGAGAAGGCATAGAAGGCAGCTCGCCCTGATGACATACCTGGCCGTGTGCTTACAACCTGGCATTCTCAATCTGCCCCTGGGCCAGGCAGTTGATTCCAGTAGTTTCAAGACTACAACCATCGTGCCAGTGCCTAGGCACTCCACTGCTACGGCCCTTAATGACTTCCGTCTGTCGCACTCACCCCCAGCATCGCCAAGTGCTTCGAGAAACTCGTTCACACTTGAAATCCTGTCTGTCTGCTATGTTGGACCCACAGCAGTTTGCCTACCGCCACAACAGGTCAGCAGAGGACACCATCTCCACTCCACTCCACTCCACTCTGCCCTGACCCACTTGGACAGGCCCAACTCGTATCAGAATGCTGTTCATTGACTTTGGTTCAACATTTAAAACTGTGATGCCCTCCAAGAGGATCAGCAACTCCCTCTGTGGGCTCTGGACTTTCTGACCAACAGACCCAAGTTAGACAACCTCTTGTCCTCCACTATCACCCTGACCACCGGCATGCCACAAGGTATTGTGTAAACTGTCCATTTCTCCTCTGTATATATGCATTTAACATGTTTACATAATTATATAGTAATTGTGTGCAATGTTATAATGTAACTCTACACCGTACATACTGTTAGATACATCTTCACTTATGCTGTAGTGCTTGCCTTTCCTGCACTTAATACTGTATTTTTGCACTTTGTGGTTTATGCTCACTGGATTTTATTGGCTTTGTACCTATACTCTGCACAATGACAGTGAAGTTAAATCTAATCTAATGTAATTAAGGCGTTCTTTGTTATCCTTACTTATACTGTTATTAATAAACCAAGTGATCAACAATATTGGTGCTTATCATGTATTAGAGAATTGTTCCTCATTAAGTATTTTGAAATGCATCATGAAATACCCTGTTTAAAAAAATAGTTTGTACTTGTTATAAAATTACTTGTTGTCCCTATATTAATAAACTGTATAGCAATTGCTGTTTATCACATAACAAACTAACCACTATTTAGTACCTTCCTTCACATCAGCATGGGTATATGACTCTGTCTTGATTTTCATTTTCAACATTGCTGAGGGAAGGACACTACATTGACGTCAAATCATGTTCTCTGGTCATGGTACTGCATGTAAACAAAGGGAGTCGTTAATCCTGCTGCAGTGGGACCCAACTCATCTCCTGGGGACACACCACACAGTACAATTCATGTGTGTGTCTTATCTGACACAAGGCAGCCCATAAAGACCTCATCTGAGGTGTCATCATCAGGTGTCTCAGACAAATGATGAGGCCACATCTGCAATACGGCCAGCTCTTTTGTGAAGGGATGCCAACAAGAGCAAAGCAAATGAGAAAACCTAAAGCCTCAAGTCCTCAGGTGCCCATTACCACCTAATGCCTTACCCCTTTCAAACCATAGAGGGTCAGTATCCATTTCCCTGATGGGCTTATGGGCTTTTTTTGTAAGAATGATTGGTCATCCTCTGAATCATTGTTGCAATGACTCCAGCAGAAGAACTGGGAACATGGCTTCTGATTTAGTGCAAAAAAAAAAACAAACAGCAAGATAAGAAAAGCTGAGATAAGGTGCACAAGAGGTGAGAGAGAAATATGAGAATATGTGTTATCGTAACACTGTTACTGTTACACAACTTTATCTGCTACTGGAGAACCTTCATATCTTTGTTAATTAGTGTCTCTGTACAATGAGCAGAATGCACTTGAAGAACACATAAGTATTTGAATTAAATGTGCCAATTGTTCCTACTGCTCTGTTTGAAAGGACTACTGTATATGGACTGGGGAGGTGATGTTTTGATTGTGCACAGGGAAAAATTCAGCTTTACAATAACATGAGACTTTTAAAAGTATGAGACTAAGAGATAGCTCAGCAATAGCACTGATTTTGAGGATAATTCCAATATTATTATTATTAGTAGTAGTAGTTACGTGTGGTAGTATAGCACATTTGCTAATACAGCTAATATTTGATACCCTTCTTTGGATAAATTATACATTTTTGGATCATAATACGTTTCCTAGGATATTCATAAAAACTAAATTTGCCGGTACTCCCATAATTGCTGCATAAGATCATATAGGGTGCATAATAATAATAACTTGATTTATGTAGCAATTAACATTCTGGCTTATGTGCTTTTCAGACTGCCACAGTATCAGTGTGATGAACTAAGATAAATACAGAGAACAGAAACATTATCAAACACAAGAAGAAAGATGACTAGCACAAGAAGGAAACTCAAGGTACAAAATAATGAAAGGAAGACCAAAATTAGAGTTGTACAAACTGGTGAAAAAAACAGAAGATGCTTACATTATTAACATACATGAAAAGCAAATAATGAAACATTGAAATAAAGTAATAAAAGTGTCATAAAAATAGATGTTCAAAAAGAGATAAATAAAACTAAGGTAAGTGGGTAAAATGCACATAACAATGGGTTATACTATAAAGAATGCATGGCAATAAAAAGGCCCTGGTTCCAAGGCACTACTCACAAGAATAAATGCATCCTTAGCCATCAACATTTTGAGGGATTTCACATTCAGTTTACCACATCAGAATTGAATCATTATGGCTTATGGAAATGCTGCTTATATACCAATGAGTTTGTTTTCTGTACAATTGACATGATGTATGTTTTCTGTGAGATCAGTGGATAGGTAATATTTTACACACACACACTCTCTCTCTCTTTCTCTCTCTCAATGTACACATACGCATCTACAAACTCTATGAAACACTCACACAACTCACTCACTCGCCCCTTTTTATGCAAAACACTGAAGGAAGTAAACTGATTTGCCTCTGCAGGCGAGTTATTAAATGTGTTTGCCAATCTCTCCCTGTGAGTGCCCTGGTCCTCTGTGGTCAGCCTCATTAGGATGCAAGACTGAGAAAACTGGGGGGGTAGGTTTGCAGGGGGAAATAGAGCAGTGCGTATTTTTGCAAATGTAAGCCCCTCTTTTCTTAATCTCTTTTATTACAGCTATTTGTAACAGGGTTCCTTTTGGGGGTGGAAGGGGGGGGGGGGGGGGGGGGGACTTGACCGTGAAAAGCGAACTGAGATAACAGTTAATGAAGACCAATGACTCCAGAGCTCTCATCTTATCCATCTAAAATGCAATGAATATGTATTTCTTATGCAATAGTACTGTTCTGGGGAAGCAGGGGTGGTGGATGGCGGATTCATATGGCCATCCTTGCAACTTGCCATTATCACTGTCACATACAGGGAAGCTCTTTGCCAGAAGGCTCTACTAACCAATAATGTGAGCACATCCCTGCTAGTGATAATCATAGGCTCATCCATCATGACCTGGTTGACTGTAACTTAATGAAGTGAAGTGAGATAGACGCAGAGCATGTCAAAAAAAGTATGCTCTAAATGTATCCTTTTTTATTCTCCATGAAATGCAGTTAATGTTGAAATAAAAAATCTAAAGTTGTAATCGAATTCTAATTAAACACTACGTACAGTGAAAGCCACTAGAGAAAAGATCCCATTATAGTTTGTGCACTCTTTCGACAATATTTCATGACTTATGACTTTTACAATCACTGTACCATCATTTCCTGCCCACGGTCAGGACCATATAATATGCATGAAGCATGCTTGACAGACTACACTAAAATATTGTGAATAGTTAGAGCGTTCTTCATTAACATAGATCCTGTCATGCCTTGTACCTCTAATTGTGGCAGTGGCCCGGTGAGTCTAACTCAAAGAGAGAGACCAGCAGAGCGCTACGGCCATTTTATGCCACACAAAGCAGATGACCAGCCACACATCTGCTGACTTTATTGATTTTGTGAGGGCAGCTGTCACCACATTTTATGGCTTCAATAAAAGGCAAATTATGACCGTTAAATCCAACAATCATCCTGTAAAACACACACACGTCCACCCCAATCACAAACACACATACCCACACACACTTAGGCCCAGATCTACAGTTTCCACAGATCCACATATATTGTATTTATATAAGATTCATATGGGTGTGTCTGTGTGTGTATTTGTGCGTGTGTATTGAAAAGAGAGAGAGTGTGTGTGCTGTAAATTAGTGGGGAGAAGTGGAAATACACGAGATATGTGCTGTTACAGCACCTTCTGTATACTGATGAAATGCAAATAAAACCCAGCAATGTTTAAACACATAATATACAACTATTATGAAGATGTTCGTGACTGTATATATTTGCATAAGATTTTCTTGGTCTCATTATATTCCTCATTCCAGCCCTCTTCTCTGCCTTCTTAAATATGGGTCCAGGTTGCTTTGGCATGAATTCAGCATAAACAATTGAAACACTACTTGTAATAACATATGGTGATTTTAGTGTGATGTGTTTTGATTGGTGATGCTGTGATTTTATGATTTTCCTATTTTACATGTATACAATAACACATAACAATAACACAAGAGCATTGTCAGCCTTGGGCTTCATGCCAACACAACGGCACACTGATGTCTACACCCAATGATAAAGCACAATCTTTAGTGTATTGCTGCTGTAATATCTTTGTTGGAAAGTTTCTTTACATTCCACATATTGCTCTGTAAAGGGGAGGGATAATTACTGTCATGTGGTCAAAGAATCAGTATTTTGAGATAACAACATCGAAATGCCCCTCAGCCAGTTCAAACGCAACAATCAACATATAAAAAGTCTCCTAAACATTGCAGTCCATCCAGTGAAGTCATTTACCATCTGCGGGCCTCTGAAACCTCTGAAACCAAAGCTCATGGTATTTTCAAGTAGGCTACTTGCTGTGTTATTTTTCATGTTTATGTTTTTTTCAGCCCCTGATTAAAGGTTCACAGGGTATACAAAGCAAACTAATTCTGATAAATCTGTCCTTTTTCCTGCTTCATTAGATAATTATCTTACCATAGCAGGGTGTAATGAGATCTCCTGAGATGAGCGAGTTGCTTTATATTTGCAAGGTAGCTAGCATACGTTCATATTAGGAAGCAAACAAGTGACAAGGCAACCAAATTTGCGCCTTGGAGGAATCTGTTTGGTCTCTTGCTCTCCAGGGCTTCCGTTGGAGCTGCAAGACAAATATGTTCAAAGAGGGGATCCTGGACCCATTTAAAACCATCTTAGTGTATCATTTTGGGTTATTTCTCTCTTCCTACACCTATATCCAATAGTAATAAGGTGCAAGGCGTCCAGTAAATAAATCTCACGCTCTCTTGCAGTCATTGACCATTATAGCCAAAAATAGCCATATTTATATGCAAATTATAGCCAGGCAAATCAAGTATATATTTCTCCCTTGGTCTAAGAAACAAACACTGAAAGGAATAAAGCCACAGAATGAAGTCTAAACAGATCTCGGTTGGTAAGAAGTGCTCCATTTCAAGTGAACAACTAATCGGGCTTGTGCCACTTCAGTACAATTTTGAGACTTAAGTACTGTTATAGTTTAGGGGAAAAGGTGATCACTGCAGCAGACTTTTGAGGAGTCCACTCCACATGCCAACAAACACACACACACACACACACACACACACACACACACACACACACACACACACACACACACACACACACACACACACACACACAAACATTCTTCCCACTAACAGAGGTTGACAGTGTTGCCATATTTCTTAAACCAGTCATTCAAAGTAAGTCATCCACAAACAGTATTTCAGAGAACAATAGCAGATGTGAGGAGAGACAGTTCCTGTCTCCTTGAAATCTAGAGCATCTTCTGACTTGCAGTCTGACTACATATTTGTCAGAGGCAATCTGCCGTCATCATGTCCAAAATAAGGCAGTCACCAGAAAAATCGCCTGAATCCATTGGCTTCACTGACCTACTGAAATCTCTGTGTCCTGCATCAGACTGCCTCCGTCATCTGATTTCCAGAGTGCATCAAAGATTCACACTCAGTTAAAATGACATGGGAGTGAACTTAATCCTCCCATAATCACACTTTAACTGAGGGACCTACAGGAGTGTGTGAGTGTGTGTGTGTGTGTGTGTGTGTGTGTGTGTGTGTGTGTGTGTGTGTGTGTGTGTGTGTGTGTGTGTGTGTGTGTAGAAATTCAGCCAAAATGGGTGCCAGAGTCTATGCAGTAAGTAATGTTTACAGCCAAAGCATGAGTAGTAAACTGAACATTTGATCATGTCCACCCAGAACCGACGATATTTGGCTAAATCCCCACCAGTTTTAAGTTAATTCCGATGGCTTCATTTTCGGCGTATGCTGTCCATGCTTTTTACACTCATTGGGTCACACTGACTCCCTATGAGATCACACTGTACTTACATAGTACAGTCATGCTACAAATGTTTTGAGGCATTTTTGCATTGTTGTTTACTCTGTTCAAGGCACATCTGATCCACTGTGAGTTTAAGTTTTACCCTTTTTGACTGGGCTAATTATGCCAACTGAACATGGTGATTAGATCTAGAGAAGAAAAAGATTATAGATCCAGAAAAAATCTGTTCAGTGATGATTATGGTGCCAAGCCTGGATGACCTGCAAGTGTTTTGATTCTTTCATTTCTTATCAGCATTATAATTATATAATTACTTTGAATACAATTATATAACCATTGTTTTGTTTTATAACGATCGGTAGTGTTACAGGTTCAAAACTTAATTAAATGTGTGAACAAATTAAAAACGTATTTGGCTTGAATTATTTCATTGAATTTTAATTAGATCGGATTAAGAACTTATGCAGTGTCTGTGGTGGTGGCTTCCTCCCTCCCTGTTCTTTTATTCTCCACCAAACCACCGGACCGCTCCCGTCTCCACCTCAGTTTCACTGCTCTGTCTCACAGTCATGGCGACCTCTTCATGCCATTGTGGTGGACAACCCCGGTTGTAGGTTTTGGCCTTTAAAGCACCCGGTCTTCAAATAAATTAAAGATCACAGTCTCTCCTCAGAACACAAAAGCAGTCTACAAAGCTACATCAGATGGGGAGTGAAAAGGACTCTCGCATCACCCTCATTTCATTAATGATTCAATAAGCCACACAACTGCCGAGAACACTTAAGTTGCCAGCCAACAGCTCATCTAGGCAGGCCAGACAGTCCATTATTGATGAGGGATGGATAGTTTAAGATGGCCCGTGCAGTAGGAGAGCAGGATTTATGCTCAACAAGGCAAAACCACACGAGCAGAACGATAATTGCGTCTAACATACAATGAGACATTACAGGACTGAACAGTGCATGGTTTATCTCAGGCTATGTATGAAGGTGGAGATAGAAGTTTGACATCCAAGAAGGCCATTGCATCAGGATACTCTATACCACCCAAATCACAGAATTACCCACTATAGCCAACTGCTTCTGTTAATGTGGTTTTAACCTCCTTGCAAAGTGCCATATTGAGAATCACTAGGTTCTTTGTCTTAGCCTCAGACCAGCTCCCACGTGTACCTCCCTTCTTAATAAGCTGTGACCCAAAGAACACTGTCCTTAATTGGTTCCCCATAAAACTGGTATTGTAGTCATAAATCACCAACAAATGTGTGGCCTAGGAGAGAGCAAACCACACAATTTGGTTCCCAAGGTTTGAAAAAAAAAAAAAAAAAAACGCAGTCAGAAACATCATTTGAACTGTTTTAAATAAAAACGTTACCCTAAATAAATCTTTGCCCAGAAAAAAAGTCCATGCAGAAGACTTAATATGAAAAGGCATTGCTCATAGTACGGCTACAGGGGCACTTCTATAACATATACTGTACATATAGATGCCACTTCAACTAAAGACTCTTCAGGTCTAATGGTGAGAATGTAACAGATGCGGCTGAGAGGCAACAGATACTCAGTCCCAAAGTAAACAAATAATTTATATTAAGATATGGTAATAAACATAAATAAGGTATTAACAAATGGTTAGTTAGATAACAACACATTCAATAACATTAGTAAATTACTTACAAATAGTTTATAAGATGCTTATACATTATGTTAATGCTAAATTCATGTATACCACCCATGTTTATTAATGGTAAGCCCACAGTCAATAAAGATGTCAAAAACCGATACAAATTAAAAAAGGTACAGTTCATTATTTAGAAAGATCATAACAAACAGTAAGATGATCATCTACTTCATTTACAAGAAAAGGCTAAATTATTTATACAGCGTAATTCATACATTGGTAAAGTACTTTATAGTGCAGAAAAAAAATGATAAAATATAGAAAGATAAGAGATTAAAACACTTAAGTGCATTATAAAAATAGAATAGAAAAATAGAAAATAATAAAAATAGAGTTTATTCGATCAGTTAACAAAAAGCATCTGAGAACAGTTGGGTCTTCAATTAAGATCTGAAACTGGCTACAGTTCGACTACATTGGATGTCATTAGCAAGTTGATTCAAGAGCTGAGCAGCATAGCAGTTAAAATCTGCTTCACCATGTTTAGTTCTGACAGTAGGTATTACCAGCAGATTTGTATCCAGTGATGTGAGAGATCTAGCAGGTGTGTACTGCTGAAGCATATCTGGTAATTTGGTCCTGTCCCATTTAGTGACTTCTAACAAGCAGCAGTGCTTTAAAGTCAGTACTGTGACTTACTGGCAGCCAGTGTAAGGACTTATGTATTGGAGAGTTATGGTCAATTATTTTGGTTTCTGTAAGAACTCTAACAGCTGCATTGTTTACTATCTGAAACTGTTTAATAGTATTTTTAGGAAGGCCTGTGAAAAGACCATCACAGTAGTCAACCCAGGTGGAGGTAAAGGCATGAATTAATTTTCTTAAATCAAGTTTTTTGAGATGGTGAAAGGCTGACTTAGTTATTTCTTTCACATGGTTGTTAAAAATGCAATCCCAGTCAATTAAGACAATACGTTTTTTTTTTACAATGTCCTTAACTGTAAGACCTTTTGTGTCAAGATGAGTTGTAATTCTAAATCTCTTATTATTTCAGTTTTGTCCTGATTCAGCTGAAGGAAATTATGAGACATTTAGCTGTTAATTTGGTCAATGCATTGGCAAAGAAATGATTAGATACCATAGTCATTAGGTGAGAGGAAAGTAAAATGGCATAGCTATGATAAGAAATCTTATCATCTTTAATGATTTGTCCCATGAGGAGCATTTAAAGATTAAATAATAAAGGCCCCACAATCAACTCCTGTGATACACCATAGGTCAAGGATGCTGGGGATGAGGTATAACTTCCCGTCTTGTAAATATGATCTTAGCCACTTGATAACCGTACCTGAAAATCCAACAAATGATAGATTGGATATGGGCCGTTAATTGTTAAGTATGAAAGAGTCTAGATTATTCTTTATGGGCTTGATAACAACTGTTTTTAGAGTCATAGGAAATGTGCCAGACAGCAGTGCACATCTGCTGCTAAGAGGTGAAAAACAGATTTGAAAAAAAAACAAGTTGGAAAAGAGCTAGTGTACTGTTTTTTTCAAAGTTGAATTGTCTATTGTTGAGGTGTTTGTTATTGAGAGGATACATTCTACCTTTGAAAAAAGTAATTACATTTATAAACAGAAAGAAGTTCAGATACCACCTGAGAAGGGGGGTTAGTTAACCTCTCGACTGCTGAAAATAGTACACAAGCAGTGCTTATATTTCTACTGAAGATTTTAGAGAAGACTGTCTTACTTTGCTTAATTGTGCGGAGCATCTGTTTGTAAATTTGATAGTGGATGTGAAATGTATATTTGCACCATTTTCTTTCAGTCTTCCTACACTCATTTTTAAGTTGGATTTTGTTTCCATGGTGCTTTCTGTTGGTCAGTGACTGTCGTATCTTTATCTATAATATTTAGGAATTGTAAATTTAAATTATTCAGCAAGTCTGACAGCTGACTTAAAGTCCTTGAAAGGGCCTGCTTAAAGAGAACACTTTTGTGATCATTTATGACTCTCTTACAGTCATACATCTGTTCTGAATGTGTTGGGACACAAGCACATCAAAGAACAATAAAAATGATCAGATAAATGCCAAGTCCTTGACGGTGCTTTTCTGCTCGTAGAGCACTCAAAGCGCTTTACATGTTAATGCCTCAGACATCTACCCATTCACACACCAATGGCGGAGGCTACTATGCAAGACACAAACCTGAGCAGAGGCGGCTCGTCCATAAGGGCGATTGGGGCGACGCACTGCCTATGAAAAAAAAAAAAAAAAATCCTGGTATAATTAAAATTTCCTTTAAAATCGCTTTTGATTAAAGCGTCTGCTAAACGGTTAAATGTAAATGTAAATGTAAATTTCATATTTGTTTTCTGTCGGAGTCTACCACTAGACCGTCTCTTATGCCTTTGAATGTCATTGTCGAATCAGGTAACAGCCAGGCAGTCAAGGCAAAAGTCGTGCTTCAAATGGACCCGTCCCTCGGGGCGATTTCGGGCAAAATGAGAATCGCCCCAGACCTCTCTCATCGACTCCCAATTAAATCAATCAATCAATCAATGTTAAATCAATTTTTTTTTACAAAACAGAGTTCTCAATGCATTCATTATGGCTTCCGGGAGGGCTCGCCCCTCCATGTCGTGTTATAACTAATGAACGTAAAAGCCTATGGTAAAAGCCAATAAGGACGTCACACAGTTTCGAGAGAGGCATGTCAAGATGGCATCTGTTCAGTACAACAACTCCATCCGCTCTTTGACAGAAACTTCTTTTTAGTCAGCGTACTAATGAAGATAAATTGACCAAAAAAACATTTAGGACTTCCTAGACCAAATGTATTCATTCAACAGGTTTCTTCAAAGGGAGGGAAATTGGAACGAAAGAAAATTGCGGTCGTGAAGTGGCTAACGCGTCTGTATTTCTATATACTGCTGTCACTTTTCATAGGTTTTACAGTGTGAACTAACTAGGAATTATTTTTTATGTGATGACTTATTTTGCTTTTGTAAGCCAATACTTTCAAGATCAGCCAATAAATATTGTTGGTTTTGATGTATGTTGCCCCCTTCTTTATGTTGTAAGTGGTATATCATGTGTCCTGTTCAGCTATGTTGCATCAGACAACATTTGAGACGTGTGGATAATGAAAAAGTGGGATCATTTAATGTGGAGCCACATCATGTTTGCTTATGAAGGCTCCTGAATGTAACTGACTTCCATAGCGTTCCACCTGTAACTTGCTACTCTAGCTATGTAGACAGAGGGGACATCACTGTTGGCTGCTGCCAATAGTGGACAAAAAGATATTGCTGTATGAGTAAATCGGCTAACTTTATGTACCTACTGAATGGGTCGCCTTAATCATTATCAAAAAAAATGCAAGCACAATTGAGAAACGTTTTCCACTGATGCACAATTAGTGGCGATATCCAAATCAATATAAACAAATATTAACAAAGTTGAAAGTGTCCCATTGTCGTTTTTGTTATTTCAATGGCAACTTTATAAAATGAGCAATGTGAATGAATGAGATGGTGCAAATCAATGTCGATCTCATAGCTAATCATCAACAAACTTTTGGTGCTAGGCTAACAGACGTGATGTTCCCAATGCTGTTTGTCTGCATAGCAACAGCCACAGAAAGGGGGACTATTTTCTCTAGGCTACTGAAATGCGATACACAATGTTTGGTGGCTACAACTTTTTTGTGCTGAAAGGCAACTTACTATTTATAATTACATTTTAATTATTAATATTTATAATGTCGCTGGCAACCGTGTTATAAAAGCAATAAGGTACTTGCTATGTGTCAGGCCTAACAACACCCTCAAACAGTACATTATTGACGATACAGTACTGCCTCTCGAACCTTATTGCTTAATTAACACACCTTATAAAGCATTACCCAAATACGTTTTTTAGGATCAGGATTTACAGAACAAACATTCTACCTTAATAATGTACTATAAATACAAACTGTAAAGTACATTTTCTTTCAGACATGCAGCATTCAGAATTCATTCTACATAAAATGCTATATGCAATAATAGTATGCTTTGCTAAATGTTTTAACAACAAACAAACCTAATGCTAAAGTTGCATGTTGCATGTCATATTCTGAACACTATATGCATGTTATGCATATTATGCATGTTGCATTTCTCAGTTGAGGATTCATAGCAACAGGAAATAAGTGAGACATGTTTCCTCTGTTTGTAATTTCACAGTCCAAGATGGAGTGCTTTCTTTGCTGAAATAATAAGCAGATAAATCAGAGAGATTCTGTTTAAAAAGAATGATTTTTTTAATATACACAACACAACACCTCTACTGTATACACACATAGACAGTATGTATAACTCCCACTTGAATCTGCAGCCGAATTTGACTAGGATTCAGAGGGCAATTACAAACGTGTATCATAAACACAAATTACACCTTCATCCATGAAGTCGCAAGAGGAAAACACTGATGTAGCCTGTGTGCCAAACAGCTAAATTATCTGGGAAGAGGCAACCATTAGGGTGCAGCCGAGGGGTTTATTGGTATAAATTCAGCGGGCTGAAATAATGTTTACATTGTGCCTTAAAGGGACAGGAGAAGGCAAACTCTCCACCATCTTTCAGACACTGTGTTGGAAGGCAAAGTTAAAAAGCATTAGCCCAGTGGGTGGGTAATACAGTGATACTGTGAGAAAATATTCAAATCTTTCAGTGACAACTGTAAAATACTAACATTTCAGCAAACAAATTAATAAATCACAGTACTTATATAATGCTGTTAAATACATCCTGAAGATGTAGATGATACTGTCATTTGGGACTGAGCTGTAGTGTAGATTGATTCTGCCAGTCAAATCTGAAGAGTTACACATGGATGAAAATTGCGTCGCATTATAGTTGTTGCTTATGCGCATGTTTTACATACAGTGCATTCAGAAAAATAATCACACACCTTTAGCTTTTTCTCATTTTGTTATTTTGCAGCTGTATGCTTGCATCTGAGACCACTTCCGGTAGGAAAACCTACATTGGAACCAATGCTTGGTAGCCAAGACGGAGATCTGATAGAGGATGGATGTAGAATTGGTAGGCATCAGAGGACCAGTGGCCAAGCATTTGATTTGCTGCTCAGATAGGCCATGTGTTGCCTGTGTGTCAGCAGCTCCTGTCCTAAATTAATCACAACGTGCCCCTCCCCCCCCAAATTTTTTTTTTTTTTACAATAAGGCTCCATTTTGCCAGTTATAAATGTTTGTAACTGATTACTAGATGATGATGTATTTCACACTTTACAATAAGGCTCCGTTTTGCCAGTTATAAATATTAGTAACTGATCAATAAAGGGTGATTTGTTGTGTAATGAGTAGTAAGCAGTAACTTGATCTTGGACGGATGGATACTTTATTAATCCAGAGGTAAATTTTAGGACATCCAGTAGCATCCAGACACAACATCCACAAAACACATCCACATAGGGAGAACACGTTCAAAAGGAGTGGGAACAGAACCGAAACAAAAGAAGCCCCCCCCCCATATAGGCAAGATATAAAACTCAAGCTCCCTATTTGCCGTGGGCGCGCTGGTCTGTGACCTTCCGACGTATGTCGTCACGTCACTAGCTAATAAAGAAAGCACAATTACAAATATTTTTTTTGTTCTGTATCAGCTCTGGAAAATCAGATAAGACCATAGTGTGCATCCCATGTAATTCAAATTCAAATTGAAAAAAAATAAATGGTTGTTGTGTCTGAATGCTACTGGATGTCCTAAAATTTCCCTCTGGATTAATAAAGTAAACCCCCTCCTGGGGTTTAATCTCTATTAACAGATACAAGAATGATAGGGAGTGTGCAATTGGGCTAGTAGAGCAAGTTAAGGAATAGACAGTGGGTTGCCAAGATGGGGATCTTCCCAACTAGTGAGCCTGCATCGATGTATAAAAACTGTGTTTATAACTCATTTGTTAGGGCTTATTAATGACGAACAAAGGGTTTACAACCTAATTAATAACCTATCTATAAACCATTTATAAACCATTTATAATGGAGCCTTATTGTAAAGTGGTTCCGCGAAATTAAGGTGGCTCTGGTGGGAAAGGGTGTCTATCTTTGAGTGAGATTGGGAGTCTAGGCAGTAATCAATGATAACGAAAACCCGGAAAAAAGCTTGTATCTAATAAGATAAATTAGAGTTCAAGCCAAGATGATGATTTTGTCCTCAAAAAGGGGAGCTATCAGAAATGTACATCCGGTGGTGGATGACTCAGTATAAGGGGACCACAAGGAAACCATCAACTAGGTGGAGGAGAGATTTTAAGGTTAAAGTTATTTTTAAGGATCCAGCAAAGCGCAAAGAGTGTAAAATATTTGGGGCCTATTGCGACAACAAATTCTAAGTGGACTGCAGAATAAAAGTTTTATTTTGTTTTGTTTTGTTTGTTTGTGAAGTTAACATAGATAATCTTTACAATTTAACTAAATTCTCCCTGGTTATTCCAAACTATATCTCAGCTCAGTTAACTAGTTTTTAAAATCGTGTTGCTTTGTGATTATGGGGTATTGAGAGTGAATTGATGATGGAAAAAACGAATTTTAGCTCAAGACTGCAACAACAGAATATGACAAAGTGAAGGGGTCTGAATACTTTCTGAATGCAACATATGCTGTGCGACTGCTGTACTGAATGGGACCATTGGTCTGTAATTATACACCATGGGCCCTGTGCTCAGTTGAGTTGCTCTCCTTCTGCACTGAGGCAGATCAAACAATCCTTTTCAGAAGGTTTATAGTTCAAGTTCAAGTTCAAGTTCAAGTATTTATTTGTCATATACACAGAAAAACAGAGTCAGACTGGGCATTGAAATTCTTGGGACAAGACACCGTACAACAACCTACCATAGCATAACATAAAATAACATAACATAACATAACATATAAGTACTCTGAACATAAATTCCACATATAATAAATATACGAAATAAATATAAATATACAATACCATCTGCTAAACATATAATACACATATAGTAACCTAATCTAACCTAATATACCTATACTAACCTAAAGACAAGTCAAATGTGTATCAAACTCTATCACTGTCCATTTAAAAGCCTGATGGCCCTGGGAAAGAAACTGCTCTCCAATCTACAGGTGCGAGACCGAATACTTCGGTAACGCCTACCAGATGGCAAAGGGGAAAAAAGTTTATAGGATGGATGGTAGCAGTCTTTAAGGATCCTGCCAGCTTTCCTGATGCATCGTGTATGGAAGATGTCCTGCAGGGCTGGGAGCTCCCTGCCTATGATAAACTCCGCAGACCTGACCACACTGCGTAGGGCCTTACGGTCCTTGGCTGTGCAGCTCCCGTACCACACTGTGATGCAACCAGTCAGGATGCTCTCTATAGTACACCTATAAAAGTTAGTGAGGATGACTGATTCCATACCAAACTTCTTCAGTCTCCTGAGAAAGAAAAGGCGTTTCCGGGCCGCTTTCACCACCTTGTTCGCGTGAACAGACCAGGTGAGATCATCGCTGATGTTCACCCCAAGGAACCTGAAGCAACTGACCTTTTCCACTACATATCTATTGATGTATAGGGGTGCATGCTCTTCCTCCTGCCGTCTCCTATAATCCACAATCATCTCTTTTGTTTTACTGATGTTAAGAGAGAGGTTATTAACCTGACACCATGTTGTCAGGGTATCAACCTCCTCTCTGTAGGCTGCCTCATCGTTGTCAGTGATGAGGCCCACAATGGTTGTGTCGTCAGCAAACTTCACAATGAGATTTGAACTGTGCGTAGCCGCACAGTCATGCGTGAACAAGGAGAACAGGAGGGGGCTGAGCACACAGCCCTGGGGGGTGCCTGTGTTGGTGATTACTGTGGATGAGGTGCGGTCACCGATTCTCACCACCTGTGGCCTCCCCGTCAGAAAGTCAAAGATCCACCTGCATAGGGAGGTGCTTAGTCCCAGTTCTATGAGCTTGGCGATGAGTCTGGATGGGATGATGGTGTGGACCTATGAACTGGTATGCAAACTGCATAGGGTCCAGGGAGGGAGACAGTGAGGAGCAGATGAAGGATTTAACTAGCCGCTCGAAGCACTTCATTATGACAGAGGTCAGTGCTACAGGGCGATAGTCATTCATGCAGATGGCCTTGGTGTTCTTGGGCACAGGGATGATGGTGGTCCTTTTGAAGCAGGTGGGAAGTACAGACATGCTGAGGGAGAGGTTAAAGATGTCGCTGAAGACCCCTGCTAGCTGGTCAGCGCAACCCCTGAGGGCCCTACCTGATATGCCATCTGGGCCCGGTGCCTTGCGAGGGTTGATCTTTTTGAAGCAGTGCCTCACTTCAGCTACAGTTAATGTAGGCACACCAATGGATAGGCCTTCAGGTAACTCCAAACCTTTAATACTTATGGTCATAAAAGAGGTTTTAGGTTTTATATATCTTTTTTTCTGAATGACAACTTTAATTCAGCATACAGACAACAGGACAGTATATGGTGTAGTTTCAGCAAAATGTGATGAATATAAATGTGGTAATGAATATATACACAGGAAAGTAGACTAGAAAACTGCTTGAGGCTGAATCACATTCAGCTAATCCACATGATGATAAATGGAGCACTTGAAGTAAACAGAGCTAGTTTGGGATGCTCACTGTTCAAAAGTAAACTTACACATAAATAATCCAGAGTTCCATGTCATAAAATCAATCATGATCATTCATATTCAAGAGTTGAGGTTAACAGGGGCTGCTGCTTAGCATTCTGAAATAACACTGGTAATCCACGTGGATGCAATGCATTCGGGGCAAGCAAGGTTATCTACCTATTAAATAAAAAAGGTCAGAGGATGACAAGATGCAGCAAAAACATGTCAGACCATGGTTAATAGGTAACCTTTATATTCATCTTTATAGAAGACGACACTCTGCATGACATTCAGGTAGATTTGCAAAAAAAAGATATGCTAACCAATTAAAAAAATTGCAAAAGCGGAGTTTGTGCAGTTTGGCATTCATGGTTCACAGCAAGATCAGGTGAGCCTCATCATAGTACTCCGTCTAGGATTGCACTGAAGGACTGTGAGAGGCTTCGTCAGTGACAAAGATTCTTTAGAAATCGATTTAATGGCCTCGTTTCATCTATCGGATACAGCAGTACTTTAGCAGGCGACCCATGGTTGTTATTTAACAGCCACTCCTCATGCACATAGACTCCTTGCAGGCCCCCAGACATCATGTTGCCAGCAAGCTGAAAAAAGACAGACTGCCTGTGAAGTCTATCAGATCCTTATGCTCATTCCTTGCTGACTGTGGTAAAACATAAGAAAAAATATGCATAGCTACTGATATTTTTGCATGTGTCATATATCAAGAAGCTAATGACTTTGTCAGTGTTTTAGTTATTCCTCAAAAATGTAGCATACCTGCTTTGTGATATATTTGTCTCCCTCTTTGTTCATTATTAGTTTAGGTTGTCTTGCTCATGAGGTCTGCTTCAAGCCTCGGTAGAGCAACCTACCTGCTAACCAACAGCAAACTACTACTCAAAGTGCTGAATATTTGTCATACCATCGTCATACCTTGTGTACTTTTAACAGCAGCACTGACAAATATTTCGGGATCAAAACATGTTTGTTAAATTAAGGATGCATTAAATCCTTCAATGCAAATGTAGCTCATGTGATGCAATAAGAGGGTAACTCAAAAGGGCTAATAGGATTTCCCCCGTATGAGACATTTTGACAGCGGCAGAAAAGCTGAATGTCAGAGGTCTCACTGGGCGCCTGACTGCTGTCCACTGATGGCTGCTCCCTGGAGATGAGTTTCACAGACAGCATTGGAGACAGGGCGCATGATGCAGAGAAAGTGGACCTTCATTACAATTTCCTCTCTTTCAGTTTCTTCCCTCTTCCCTTCCCCTCTTTCCTGAGTCACTCTCTCTCATTTTGGCTTCTTTGCTGTGAAAGGCCACAGTGCAATTGTGAAATGTTTTTTTGGGAGGGAGCTACAGGTTCGTCCCTTTAAACATCCCCAAAATGGAGCTCACTGGCAATATTGGACATCTTTATCTTCCATTCCCCTGTTCTGTGAAAGGGCATACGGAGTGGGCAGATAACGGAGGGAGAAATCTCCACCATGCAGTCTCCCTTCTTAACAGTAAAGCGGAAGTTTTGAGCCCCCAAAACCGCACGTATGGCTGTAGCCTTTGTGTGACTTGTGTGCCTGGTTGTGAGCTTCTGTTTCTGTGTGTGTGTGTGTGTATGTTTGTGTGTCTGTGTGTGTAGGTGTGTGTATGTGTGTGGGAGTGTGTGAGTGTGAGTGAGAGAGAAAGAGAGTGAGAGAGAGACCTGTGCATGTGTAGGAGTGTCTGTGCATGTGTAGGAGAGAGAGAGAGAGACCAAGAGATGGGGTGCAAGAGACTATGTGTCTTTTTCTTCTTTATCTTGTACACTTAGCTGATACCCAGTATTGGAGAGAGGGAGGCATCCACATTTTCACACCCTCTTTCCTGTTTGGCCTTGAGCAAGCATTACCGGCCTGGATTTATCTCCCAAGCGATAGGAAGCCAGGCTTCCTCAGTTGAATCTGTCTGCATGGCAGTCTGTGTTCTGCGCCCTGTCTGTTCCCTCTATCTCCATATCGGGCTCTAGCCTTATTGACTTTAGGCTGAAGACAAGCATGATTTGTCTTCATGCTTGGCGATTGCTGTCTCAACCCTGAAACTGAGGAGACAAAACATTGGATGTTATTTTGTCTCCTCGTCTGTTTTACTGCTTTCTAAAGAACAACACTTAAAAAACATTCAAAAACATCAACGTGTCTGATGTAGGCACATAGATCATTTTGCACCCTGTCGTGACTTGTGTAAGGTTACTGACAGGAGAATAAATTGCGCTGAGTTTGATGTTGGCATTCATTTTGTTTGTTTGTTTGTGCTCCATGTATCAGATTATTTTGTTGGATAGTACAAAGGCAATTGGATGCTCTGTACAACACGAGAGATTTATACTAATTCTGGGTGCAGAAATTTGTCAATCATTCTTGTTTTTATTTTTAGGTTGCACCGAGAGACGCAAATCATACTAAACAACCCGTCACCAAACTAAGCACTACAAACAAAGCTCAAGCTTCCAAGACAAACAGAAGACATTCTTATTCAAACAAGCTAGTACCAATGTATTATTATCTTTGGTAGCCTTTATGTTAAAGTTACAAAATGACATCACAAAAACAATGCTTAATTATTAGCTTAATATGTCATTCAAGAGTAATATGAATTTGAGTAGATCTTTGGAAACCGTTCTAGATAAACACTGGCAGAACCAGCTTGGAATCCATGTTTTCAGTGAGAAAACATTATTGTCTGCTTTAAAGGCATTAGTGCATGAAACTCAAAACACAAGGGTAGAATGTACAAGCTTCTTATAGATGTTTCTCATAACCTCCCATACACACTGGGGAAGCAGAAGCTCAATGCTCTTCTCACAGTCGTCGCCGTTTCCACCCAACTTTTGGCATGGCTTTACTTTACCAGTATGTGAAATAGCAGTGGAAATGAGAGAGAGAGAGTGAAATAATGGCATGGAAAAGAACTAACAGCATAGGGGGTCTAACTATGTAAGCAGGAAAACAATTAAACAAACTCAGGAGACAGACCGCTTGGAGAGGAGCTAAATGGAGAAGGACGATGAGAGGGAAACACAACCCCTCATGTCTCCTTTGGATGTATACATAATCCAATCAGATAATGAGGGCTTAGAGGTTCATATAGCTCAGAAAGCTCACCGCAGCAGAGAGAGGCTGACGCATGGAGAAGGCTTAATGATTTCAGTTTTTAACATTCGTCAGGGATTCAAGTCACAATCCAGGGTAATTTTGCAGACTGAGCAAAACACAATATTGACTTAATTATCCCAGAGTGGTGAGTTGTTAAGACTCCATTAGACATGTAAGTTACAAAAGCCTCTGTTCTTCATAGTCAAAAGACAGCAATCTTTTGTAGTCCAGCAGAAATGCTTCATATGCAGTCACATTGAATCGATCTAATATCAAGTCAACAAATACTCCTGAGGACACATTTGACATTATCATCACATAGGCATACTGTAAGGGCAAGGGAACTTGGAACAAAGAGAAAATATTTTGGTACATTGCAACACTCGCACCACTCTGGTTTGCACACGAGAGTTCAATTTTTTTATTTACATTTTAATGTAAAGACTACTTTGGTGGAGCACCCCTGACGTGCAAAATGCGAAGACTTGTTAACAGTCAGAGAAGTTGTTGTTTTTTTTTTTTTTTTATATATATATATTCATAACACTGCAATATTAAGAGACAGCAAAGCAGCTTTACCTCATAATACAAAAAAAAAACATTACTCACAAAACACCATGTTAATAAAGTAATACAAATATTGATTCCATATAATTCACTGACTTTAAATTAGAGGATCATTGATTTAATTTCTCACCAAACATATAGTCTAGCCTCAGGACTTAATCAGGACAACTGCGATCAAGAAATACCCTTCGTCAGGAATAGAAAGTCGTCTGTGTTATGAGACACTGTTCCAGAGAGGATTGAAGTGGTTAGTATTCTAAAATTTTCGGTCTTGTCTGATTCTTGTCATTGCACTCATTGTCAGGAAAGGCAAGCTATTTGGTTAGTTGTAATGTTTCAGCAAAACAAAGCTGTGTGTGCGTGTGTGTGTGTGTGTGTGTGTGTGTCTTTTATTTAGACTGAGCCAGTGTGTTCAATATACTACTTCACAGGAGGTGCTGATTTTTTTCCCACTATGTTCTCCTCTCTTTAGAGAAAGACAGGCCTGACCAATTTAAAAAGTGTTCCACTGTCCATGTTTCAAGGCCATAATGAAACATCACAGTGAGCACCAGCAGGCTGAGAATAGGTTTGCATGCTGCGCCTCTTTTCAGACTCTCCAGCAACCGTTCTGTAGATGCACTAATAGTCTCTCAATCAGTCATGTTTCCCTTTTACAAAGACTTGATAAAGGCCCCCCCCCCTCATCATTACGTCAGACCGAACACTCAGCGTCTGTAAGAGAAGCTGCTTTTAGCAGTCATTATCAACAAGCACAATTTCTCTCTTTCTCTCTCTCTCTCTGCTTCTCCCCACTGTTTGTTGCATGTTTCTGTGAGTCAAACCTCTTTAAAAAAGCGATAAACCTGAGTGAGACATTTTCAATTGAAGGTATGATGCTCAGATCACCACACAACAAGCTCCATTAAGCCATCACATAATGATGCCATATTTCCTTTACATTCCTCAGCCACATGTCAGTGGTTCCTAGGAGATCTCACCCCTCTGAATAGATGAGATGCTCCAATGTGGTTAAGACAATCTCTGTCAAAGCCATACACTTGATCTATGCTTTGAAAAAAGCAGGGAATTGACCTCAGTTAGCAGCCCTTATGCACAATGCATGCCATCTCGTTCTGTCAAAAGCAGTGGTAATTATTGGAAACAGGGATGCCACGGAGATTGCATGTCGGGGCCAGTGAGCTTAAATTAGGGACGTTTCTGAGGTGATGACATTGTGGCGTCGGAGGACCAATCAAGTGCGGAACCATCGGGCTGTAATGAGGAGAGAGGGCCAGGACCCTTAATCCCTGCTCTCCCCCTAATGGACTCTTAACAAGGCGCTCCACACTCCAGGAAGTGCAGTGGTCCCAGACACTGTAAGGGCCCTTGTGGCATGCCTGCAGCTCTGAGGCCCAATTCGGCATGCTTATGTTACTTACTTCAGTATGCCCACTAATAACCTCATTATGAGTGCCTCTTAAAGAGGCTGTCTTCTCCACTGTGTGTGTGTGTAAGTGTTTGTGTGTGTGTGTGTGTGTGAGTAAGAGAGTGAGTTGGCGAGACTGACAGACAGTGAGCAGTGCACTAACAGACAGGGTTAGTTTAGTGAAACTAAACTAATCACTAACCCCAAATCATGTCGATTAAGTTTTATATCTTTCAATGCAGCCCAAATTGGTTCTGTTTAACTGGACCATTGCCATTCGAGGGCTATTAACCTCACAACCGCCGCAAAAGAAAGAGGTTGAGTTCAAAAACAGGTCAAGCCAGAGCTAAGCTTGCTTTTCTGTGCTCATAATCTCGATCGAAACAACTAGCGATGAAGTCATTAAAGCAGCTGGTAGCCATTTGGCAACTATAACTGCAAAAGCTGACAGCTGTTTAACATGCAGAGGCCAACAGCTGAATATATTTGAAGACAACAGACTGCAAGCTTCTGGGTGCACCAGGTCACACAAATAATACAATAATGCCTTAAAAACAGCCAGAACTTTGGAGCGGATAACCAGAAGTGGAAACATTGGATAGCGACAGGAGGGAAATGAAAATCACAGCTTAAATATGTATACTGCTTCCACAGGGAACTGTGTTCAATTTTGCATGCCTGCAACCTGAGTCATAATGCATTTTAGTCAAACAGGGTTGCTCGTTTCTGAGGGCAGAGGAGGGGAAGGAAAGAAAGAAAGAAAACCTCTCATTCACCTTCCGGCTAAAAGAGCACATGAGAAAAATGTGTTTTCCTCCTGCTTTTATACATAGCACACCGCAACACCGGTATCAGGTGCCAGGTGTCAGATTTCTTCGTGTTTTGAAGAGTCCTTCTCTAAGTATTACATGCATGCTTCTCCACAAGTGATGCTGCCTCTCCACTCTTCAAAGGGGATGTTAGTTTTCAGGGCAACATTTTAGAATCTGCAATTTTTTCTGTCCCCATCCACAGCCAGCAAATTCAGGTCAAGTACTGCTCTAAAGGCCACACAGTAGTAAAGCGTTTGGGCCATTCACACTCTCCCTCATCCCAGCACTGAGTGCACATCTCTCCACAGCACATCTCCAGACCGGCTCAAGTGGTTTTATTTAGACTGAGCCAGTGTGTTCACTAAATTCCCCAACGTCATTAGGATGCATTGCCTTAAAAACACAAAAGGCAGGGTTTCTAAATGGGACTACTTTACAAGAGGTGCTGATTTTTTCCCACTGTGTTCTCCTCTTTTTAGATCTCTGTCTTTTGCTTGCCCTCTCTTTCTCTCTCTCTCACTCTCTCTCTTTCTCTCTCTCTCTATCTCTCTCTCTCGTGGTGCCCTTTTTCACTGTGCCACATTCAGACATTAATGACGTGAGTGAACTCTCAGCGCTGCCATGACGTGTGATGGATATGAGACGCTGTGGCAGTGCAGAGCATGGGGCTGCTCATTTGCCTTTCAGACAGCACTCACCCCAGTGCACACAGAAACACACGCGCTTGCTCTCATTATGTGCAGGTCACAGGTTAATACGGGAGATCTCTCTCGCCTCACACCCTCCGCCTTGAGAAAGTAAGCATCTGAGCACGGCCCATTTCGTTGAAAAAAAAAAAAACGTTGTGCACCTTTAAAGCCTTTCGTTTCAATATCGTTTTGAGTTTGAAAGGGAAAACCCTGGGAGTTTGTGCAAAAGAGAAAGAAAGAACAGCTGAGTGAAAGAGGGGAAATGATAAAAAGAGAGAATACTCTCACACTCTATCTATCACAGTCACCCCAACAGACATGACACATTACGTTCTGTGGAATTACCTGAACTTGACTGCTGATGCAAGCAAACGGGGCCGTTCTTGACATCACTGTTCCTGACCTGTGGCGGGCCTGACAGAATGGGGCCATCCTACACACAGGGAGAGGAACTGTAACCACCATCACTGTAATCCCTCCACCATATGCTTTCCTTCAGTCTCTCTCTCTCTCCCTCTAGCCTTCTCTTTCTCTCTCTCTCTCGCTCTCTTTCCTTCATGTTTTCATAATTGTTCCTGGTAATTGACAACAACAGCTTCTCTTCTGGGAAGTAGTCCCGACTCTGAGGGTGCAGGCGACATTTCATGCAAGGTGAGGGGGGACCTTGGGTAAGCCATTTACTAACGGGAAGGAGCCATAGAACAGTGGCCTTGGGGCTGGCTCACTCTGTTCTTATTTCTGCACCATTGTTTTCTCTTGATTCCCCCCCCCCCCCCTTCAGTTATATACACAATGACAAATATGACCCAAGTGAAACTCCAGCTTTGCAATTCTATATCCTAGCGAGTGTTTGACAGTCAAGCCTCAGGGGTGATCAACACCAAGCTTCATCTACCAGCTAGCCTTGAAGCGAGTATTTTTAACTCAAACAAATACATTTTGCTTTCAAATGGACTTAATGTTCAGTGAAAAAAAAAGATTGTGTCTTCACAGATGTACAGTCATGGCTCAGTCAATTACTTTGTCCAAAGGTCTACAAGGTTGCCGAGTTCATCTTCCTTTTTTTGTTTTGCTGTCTCTCCTTCTGTCTTTGTGGCCCTACTGTGACTGGAACTTTTGAATATAAATTAGTCGGCCGCTTTGGGTACAATGTATGTAAAAATGTGACTAAAAATAAACTTTTGACTGCAACAGAAAAAAGGGAAAAGATGCTAGTCATGCCATCTGACAGTATAAAACCATTTTTATCACCAATGAGGAAAAGAATTCAAATTAATTCAGGGGACCACAAATACAGAGTCCACTAAAATCTTTGAGGCTAGTTGAGAGAGTAGTTTGACCACTAGAATGCAGGTTAAAGCATCACACTGTTTTTTTCTTAGGAGCTGATCAACATAAGGGATGTTTTATTGTGCATCAAAATGGCCATTCATCTTTTCAGCAGCATAATAGCCCGCATTATATTGTGTAACTACGATAAGCCATGCTGTTTGTTATGCATGTCTCCCAGAGTCTGTCCTTGAACAGCATAGAGGAATCAGTGTGCATTTCAGTAAAGCCCACATTACAAAGCCAGACCTCTACCTCCACCATTTCACTGTTTCATCTGTTTGGATAGGACTCCATGCAAGATGATGCAGTTATTGTTAAACTCATTTTAAGAGTGAAGATAAGAAAATGCATCATAAATGTGAATCAAGATAGACGCACAAGTTCATGACCTGTAATACATACCTGCAAACACTCTGTTTTGTCCTGGTTTCTCCCAATTTGTTATTGCTCCCGGGAACCTCCTGTTATTTGCATGACCCCCACACTTTATCAGGAATGATCATCATACACGGACAAACATACAAGGTACACTGCAATGACATCTATTTCTTCACTCTATCATGATCTGTTTCTCTCTCTCTCTCTCTTTCTTTTACCCACTCCATCTCTCTCTTTCGCACACATTAATTTCTCAGAAACCGAAGGGAAGCAGGTCAGGATTACCCAGTTAGGGGAAAGGAAAGGAAAGGAAGCCAGCCAATTTATGAATACCCAGATTTAGCCAACATGGATCTAAAGGGTGGCTTCTGTAATGGGATTAGAATAACTGCCTCCCTCATCAGAAAACACTTCCTCTACGCAAATCCCTGCATCGCATCCAAGAGAACGATTCTTCTCCCAGATACACACCTACACAAATACGTTTTCAATGAGGCACATAGACATGGACCTTCTTCAGGAATGTGCCCGCTCAAATCCCACACAGGTACAGGTTCTTTGTATAGTATGTTACACAAAAATAGAGAACAATTTATAAAGCAATTTATAGCCAGTTGTACAGAGAATATATAAAGCTGAGACTCAACATCATACTTGGCAAACATCATCGAGGCCCTCGATCTGTGAATTTGAAATCAGTGAGAGCTTTTGCTGTTTATTATGTGGTTAAGTGGACTGACATTTATTGAGTTAAAACTGGAATTCACAATTAACCCTTAAATCATTGCTGCGGGTCATCTTGGGAGATCATTGTTTTAAACATGCCATTTGTAAATGTCTGAATGTCAAACTGACTGCTACACTGGCTCACTTAAAGGACTTACAATTGTAGCGAACAGTCATGTACATGATAATTTAAGGTTAAAAGAGTTCACTAATTAATTATGTTTTGTGTGTTTTTTCCATCTGCCCTGTTGACCTCTCCCCAGCAGTTACAGTCTTACAATGAGTTCTCAAATTAGTTTTCTCTTTCTCTTTCTCTCTCGCTCTCCCTGTCTTTCTCTCTCTTGTGTTATTCCACTGTTTTTGTTTATCATTCAGGGAGAAGAAAGTGACAGCACCCCAGAGATTAACTCAGCTGAATCCCGGACCACTCCAAAGCTGGAGAGATTTCTGCTGGCCTGCTTCCCTTCCTGTGCCTCCAAAGGCAGAGCAGGAATTAAAAACAAAAGGAGAAAAGTGTGTCTTTGTTGGGATTACGGGCCACAGCAAGAAAACTGCCTCTGAATGCCGGCAACACGCGTCTTTGCGTTTATTTCAATAATGTGTTGTGATGATGGCAAGTGTTTTTCCCATAATCATTGGCCTCCTCAGGCTCTTCACCTCATCTACGGTGATTCGAAACTCAAACTTTGAAAGTCAAAGTGATAGGAAAGCACTGAGATGCGCCTAAAATGATTGTGGTAAGATGTGATTAATTGTGGACAATCAAATGAAGTCCTCTATTAACTTTCTGATATTAGAAAACAAAACTCATGTGCAGAGCAGCAAAGAATTGTATGGAGGAAAGCAAGCGATGGAGGGAAGAGAGAGAGGAGAGAGACGGCGAGAGACAGAGAGATGAAGATGAGCATTCATCTTTCTGACAGAGTCATCCAGTGTGTATGAATGACTATTTATGGAAATGAAGCCCCCTGACAGAGATAGATTAGAACAATGAATGCGCCTCTTTGAGTTCCCTAATGACTTTTTGCTCTCTCTCATGTACTGCAGTATAGCTGTACAGATCCACTCCCATTGGATTGCATTCGCTTTCTTGAAAAGCACCAGGGGTCACATCTTTCCCTGCAAAATAATTTTCTTACAAGTTTTCAACAGAGGAGTCTTAACCAAGGGCACTAAACAAAATCTTGTTTCCTTGCATTTACCTGCAAGAAATGCAAAATCTTGCATTTACCTCACTTTAAAAGAATCTTTTCATGAAAGATTCCGGAATGAAAGATTAGTCCATCAACATTAGCAACTGTGCTGAAATAAAAACTAAAACATGCCGCAGCCAGAAAACATCAACTTTCATTTCCAGCAGCTCTCTGTGCTGTGCTGTTGACAACCCATATTACCAGACTACTCAGTTCTCTAATGTGCCTCAGTGCTTTTCTGTCTTACTTGCTTAAGGGGCCTAAATTAAGACGATTCTGGACAAAACTCAGAGCAAACACGTCTTCCCCCCTGAGGAAGGTGCTGTGGTGTCTGACAGCCTTGTGGCTTACAGGGTTTCCAGACTGACCAGGCTGGCCTTGCTGTTCTTATGGATTAGTCAATTGCACATCCCCTCCAGTAATGAGATCAGAAATGACCCCAAGTGAATACCCTTTAAGAGTAATGTGCACAGGCCATTCAGTTACAGAGGGGCACAAGGAAAGATGGGATGATGCAGAGGAAGAGAAAGTGAGGGAGCGTGGAAAAGAAAGACATAGAACTAGGCTAAACAAATACATTGGATTTAGGTGCCCGTGTTCTATCCTACAGAGTGGATATCACAAGGCATGATCTGTCAATATGCCCAGCTGTCCTAAGCTCCCCTTCAGTAGGATTCCCTGAGCGCCCTCAGTGGGCTGCAGTTGTATTGATGTGAGTTTGAAATACAAACTGCTTGCTCTAATGAATCGCTTCACCCAGATGCCAAATGGCTAGTCAACACAGTTTGAGACGTGGGGGCAACTCTTGCTGGCCAGACACTACAAATGGCTTGACTTGAAATGTTTGGACTCAGGAAGTGTTTGGGGATATCATCTCTGACCTTCCTCCAGCAAAGGCTATTTGGCTTAGCTCCATCAACAGCAGACCACCAGGCACTTTCACTTCCTCAAGATTTCTTTCACCTCTAGGACTCCCTACCCTCTTCCATCTCTCTCTCTCTCTCTCTCTCTCTCTCTCTCTCTCTCTCTCTCTCTCTCTCTCTCTCTCTCTCTGCCTCTCAGATCACAGATCAATAATGTAAATATGCATATCTTAAGCAATATAGACAACAGAAGAACTAGGATATTACAAATTACATCACAACTATGATCTAGTCATTGGAAAAAGCGTTGCTGTAGGTTGCTGTAGATTGCTGTAGGTCATAGTTTTCTGTGATAAAATACAACCTTTTATGTTCTATTGCTTTTATACAACAATATTACAGAGAAAAACAAAGAACCTTTTCTCAGATGATGTAGTATTGCCGATAAAGACAATGGGCCTCCTTCTCGAACATTTTTCACATTTGAGAAATGTCCGGCCGATTTACGACTGCTATTTTGCGTTCTCAAAGTCTTCTGAAGTTCAGAACAAATCCCAGATGAGAAAACTTTCATGAATGCCAAATGTTTTTCTAAATTCACTGGAAGTGGAGTTCAGAAGAAATTCTGTCTTCAATTCTTGTGTAATGTATGTTATCTGTTGAAAATAGACTTTAAATTTAACAGTTTGTTGCTATGTGACAAACAGCGTCAACAAAGATAAACTTCAGTTCATAAATTGTATGTAATCTACAATTATACAAAAACGCGGGGCCTCATCCTCTTTCATTTTCTGAAATTCTTCTGAAATGTTACTTAAGCGACTTCGTAAAAGCAACGTAAGGGAAACGCTTCCACTGCATTCACGCACGCTTGAAAATCCATTCAAAAGCAGCCGAAGTCTTCCCAGCTGTGTTCCTTTGGATTAGTTTCTTAAATTGATGCGCATTCTCGTGAAAGTGGATTTGCATACATACACGCCCCGCCAGCTCCTTATTAGGGTCGCAATCGTAGAAACGTGTGCTGTCGGAATCTCCTGAAAGCACCTCGTAAGGCAAGTCATGTCTAAGCGGAAAGCGAGCAAAAAACGCAGATATAAATTAACCGGTGCAGACATGGAGGTACTGCAGGATATGTATATGTGTCCATTCTATTCCACTATGGCTATTTAAACGCGATTGGGTTTAGTGTTTATTTATTTATTCACTTACATTTGCAGTGTTCGTGTACATTTACATTCACATTCAGTTATTTAGCAGACGCCTTTGTCCAAACTGACGTACAAGCGAGAGAACAGTCAAGCTACGAGCAATAGAGACCTAGTGTAACAATAAATACTACCTCATAGAATTATGACTATCATTCCTCAATGCGATTCCTCAAATAACCACAAGATGGCCGACGGGGCCATCTTGTGGTTATTTGAGGAATCGCATTTGAGAAGATTCCGGCAGAGTTAGGACTGCTATTTCGCGTTCTGAAAGTCTTCTGAAGTTCAGAAGAAATCCCAGATGAGAAAACTATGGAGAATGGCCAAAGTGGAGTTCAGAAGAAAGTCCTTCTTAAAGTCATCTCAACTGCTGTCGAGAATGAGGCCCAATGACCTTATGAACCAAAGCCAGATTACATTCCACCCTGTGAGATGTGTGGTCAAAACTAGCTGTCAATAAGTCACATTAGTCAATAACTCCCTTCTGTTCTCCATTTTATTATTTCAGTTGGATCATCAACAAGCGTGGATGACCCAGGAGGAATTTCTGTTCTTCCACAAGGACTGAGAGCAATAAACAACAGTTGACATTGGAATGAATATCCTCAAGATCCAACATCAAATAACATACCCTGACCACTGCGCTCTGGGGAGACACCTTTTAGAGGCAGAGGCACAAGGGAGTGAGGTAGCACCTTGATTGTAAGAAGGGTCAATCGTTAAAATACTTGAAATACCCACAGGTATACTTTTCTGTGTGCACCTTCTACTGTTACTTTAAAAGTTGTATAGGGAGGATGTTGCTGAAGCACTTTGGTTTTGACACACAAGAATTACCTACGCCTATTTCTCGACCTTTTCAAGAGAACATTGCTTTATTTTCACCACAGGGGATTGTAAACCTGGGTATTTTAAGTTACCTCTTGAGATGTGGAAAAAAGTTCCCAATAAACATAATATTTGTATGTTTCCTGTTAGAACTCCCCAGTTACAAAAGTTGCAAATGAAAATGTCTGATGCTACAAGACGTAGCGTTACATTTCTCTTCTGCTATACATTGGGATGATTATGCCCTAGGTGATTTTTAAGAGCTTAAGTGACCTACAACGCCTAGTGGGGGATCGTTGCCCCCCAATGAAAACCACAGAGGGCAGCAGGTGTTTTGCCTGTTCGCGAACAGGTCCACCTGCGCTCTGTAAAATCGCTGCCATATCTGGTCGACCACCTGACGGTGGAGGCACCAGTCTGCTGCTTGACGTAATTGAGGTGACCTGGAATGTGAACTACTTTGAGAGAACGAACATGGTCCGCTGCCCACAAGAGCAAGCAGTTTGCCTTTTGATAAAGCTCAGGGGAGCGCACTCCCCCCTGGCGGTTTATGCCATGGCGGACGTGCTGTCCGTCCTTACCAGGACATGCTGCCCACTTAGTGTAGGCAGGAAGTGCCGAAGCTAGAAAAATTGTTCGCATTTCCAATACATTTATATGTGACTCGGCCTGTGCTGTAGACCAGCGACCGTTCACAGATTCCACTTCGCAGATCGCCCCCCATCCTGTAGTGGAGGCGTCTGTGGTTACAACAATGCAGCGCATTACGTACAGTGGCGGTGCGTCAATACAAGGCGCTGGGGCGCCGCCCACCCTACAATTTTGAGATGAAAAAAATAAAAAAATAAAAAAAATTAAATGTCAAAAAACTGTATCAAATAATTTAATAAGAAATGTACCGTTTTAAAGCGTTAAATGTGTGCCGGAGACCGTAAGCCCCTGTCAAAAAACACTTAAATGTGACCAAATATAATATATTGCCATTCGTTATCATTGAGAGAGAAGCCACTCCTCCCTGTGGGCGCCGGCCAAGTGGAAGTCTATGGGAGCCAAAAAAAGGGGCAGGAACATTTGAGCAAGGACAGCTTCTCATTGGCGGATGACAGTTCGAGCCCGGGGCGCACATCACTTGCGCCCACAGCCAATGACAGGGCTTCTTATATATCATCCTGACAGGACTGTCCAATCAGAGACCTTTTGTTATTCCCTCACATCTCATTTAAATATCACATATCTACCGGAGCAGATAGCTAGCAGAGAATTGGAATCTGAGAGTATGGCGACTGAAAACTCCTTAGTATCTATTCGTGGAACACCTTTTAATCGACGATCAGATGTCGATAAGAAGAGACTAAAAGACATGGGACCAGAATGTATGGATTTAAGCACTGACCGCGGGAGGACGTACCTCGACCGGAGCTGGGTTGTTCAGTGAGTAATGTTTGTAGCGACGCTACTAGCTTAACTAGTAGCTTGGTTGGCAGTAACGTTGATATTTACAAAACCAAGTAACTTTTCAGTAGCTAAGCTCTTTTATTGATCAAGTAGCGCAGTAGTGTCCTCGAAAGAATGTATCCTGGACCTTTCTAATGTTCATACATTCCCTGTATCCATCAAACAGACAGATTAAGCAGTACGTCACTTTAGTGGAGACGAGTGAAAAGCTAGGTATCGTAATTTCAAGTACAACAGACGCTGCTCATACATTTAGAATTAATTCATTTTAAATGGGTAGTTTGCATGCACATTCTAGACAACCGGATAACTAGAATGCTGTGGATATTCAGATACAGCTAGAGATGATGAAAGTTAAAATAAAATAAAGTAGAAATAAAGGAAGTCCGTGCTGTCTGCTCAGGGAGTCGAATTGGGAAAATGCCAAAGAAAAGTTCCTGTCAACATAATGACATCCAACACAAACATACGAACACTCGTACAGGTGATTGAATTTAATTTACCGTTTTTATCTGACTGACAGTTGTGTTGATCACTACAATTGCATTGACTTGGCATGCAGTTTGTTTCACTGAAAGTAGCTACTAAGTTATCAAACTACTTTTGACAGGTTTTTGTAACTTAGCTTGCTACTTCTTTATGAGGTGTAGCTTCTGTGTAGTGAAGCTGAATGTATTGTAGAGTAGCTGATAGCTTCGCTCACTACAAATATCAAGAAGCTTGCCCTTCACTGCAAATATTCTACTCAAAACCTGTTTTCTTCTCACTGTGGAGAGCTATTTAAACCGCGCCGCTAAACTGCGCCCCCCCTCAAAAAAATGTCACCAGCCGCCACTGATCACGTATGCCTAGTGGAGCCGCTGCTGAGAGGAAATTCGGTGTTCACCAGATGGCTAAGGCTTTCCAGCATCTGCGATCTACCGTAATCATGTGGAACTTGTCCTTGAGGGCTGAGTCTCAAGGAAAGATTCCACCCCTGAAACGGCCGTGCATGCAGCATTCCCAGAGGAAGCGCTATAGCGGCGGCCGCCATCATTCCCAACAGTTTCTGGCAGCAAAGAGACGTGACTTTGTGCCCTAACCTGAACTGCTGTACACATGCCCTGATGGCATTTATTCAGGCCTGAGACAGACTAACCGTCATTGAGACGGAGACTAGCATCATGCCGAATGCAAATCTCAGATATCTTTGATGTCGGGGATGAATCGGTATGTGGAAATAAGCGTTCTTTAAATCTACTGTATCGTGATTAACCAATCGCTTGGCTTTATGAACTGAACAAGACTGCGTGGAGTCAACATTTTGAACTTCAACGGCATCAGTGCTTTGTTCAACACACGTAGATCTAATATTGGCCGGTAATTCCCGTCCTTTTTCGGGATGAGGAAATACCTGCTGAAGTGGCCGGATTTTGCCTCCTCTGGTATAAAACTCCCCGTCCAACAATGCAGTACACATGCTGGGTGGGGGGGTAGGGGGAGACCAAGACGGCTCGCCGCCCTCCTCCATACCTTGTGTAGCTGCTGGCCCGGGGTCCAGGAGAGCACCGAAGGCTACGCAGCCCCCCGCTCAAAACCATGTCTGTGTCCTCCTCGTCCGAGGCTTGCTTGAACGAGTCTTCCAACAGACTCTCTCTCTCCAAGTCAACGTCCAGTTGAGCTTGAGCTGTTTGTCAAACCCAGTCGGCAGCTCATCTGCCTCCGCAGTCACCGCGACTGGGGCAAGCGAGCGTGCCGTAGACGGGCAGGGGGACACCTCTCCGGAAGGCATGGGCTGCACCGTCGTAATGTCTTTTAGCTCCCAGTAGCTGAGACGTTTTGTGACTCATGCCAGCATCATGCCGGCACAGAGTGCACAGGAGGCGGGGATCTCACCCGAGAGAGCCGCTTCTGCATGTGTCCTGCCGAGGCAGAGCATGCAGTGGCGGTCCCCCTTGTCACGGGAATGCCCACAGTTCAGGTAGGTCTGTCTGGACATTACTTGAAATGAGACAAAAGTTAGTAAAGATAACTATCACAACGTAGCACGTTGAATAGCAATGGCTAGCCGGCAAGTCGAAGACAAGCGTGGTAACCAGCCAAGACAGTAACTTTACTTGGGCATTGAAATTATCCTTGTAGCACTCAGAGCTAGTAAGGTAATTAAATCCGACAACTCACCAACTCAACCGAGTATAAAGCACACCAGTGACGTGCGGTGAGGTTCGCAGCTGGTGAGGCACAGAAACCGGAAGTGATTACGTCATTCCGATCTCTAGTTGTTTAAAAAAAATAGAAATGTATACATCATATTTGTATATGCTTATGGTTTAAGGCCTCGTAAAAGTCAGTTGACTATTGAGCCGCATAACTTCTTATAATAATAATAATCGTTTAGCATAACGTTTTTTCAGTTCTGGTGAGATGACAATTTTTAAACCATAAGCATATATACATGTATGATGTATACATTTCTATTTTTTTTTAAACAACTAGAGCAGCTAAACGTACAATCGGTGTGGTAATTGAACTTTTACACCGTGTCAAATAAGATATTAATAGTGTAACAGGTTGCAGGGTGGGCAGTGCAGTAACTGAGGAATCAGGTCACAACTGGCAGTAAAAGAGGGTTTTTAATAAAGTTTGTCACTCAAAACAGGTACAACTCAGGGGTTTCCATAAACTCAGGCAAAGGATCCTTCAACACAACTTAAAAGTCCAAAACACAAAATGTTCTTGTTCCCTCTTCTTGCAGGGTTTTCCTAATAAACATAAACTTAAACTACTTTCCTTGTAGTCGGTTGCCAGTGGGTCAGTCCAGGCGGTTTCCGGCTTGGGGCTATCCTTCCCCCTTCCGGTTGTGGCCTAGTAAGCGCTTCACTAAGCGCTTCCATGCACGCTCCCAACGCACATCAGGTGCGCTCTGCTCTCTCTGGCTCTCCCCCACACAACAGGCATCACCTGCCTTATCTGCTCCTGCAATTAGGTGCCTTAAGCACCTACACCTGGTTGCCTGCTGCATTCTGGGGCCTGTAGTCATTGGACCAGCGGCCATCTTGTGGTGTGGCAGCCAGTCCTCCCGGGAAATGCCACACCCCACTATAAGCTGGCCCACCGTGATGCCACACATCCTTCTCCCCGAACCTGACGCCCTCGGCAGGATAAAATCAGTCCAAAAGGCATCACAATGCGACAGGTCATATGCTTCTCCAATGCGCCATCCTGGCCTGTGAACGACAGAGACATTAAACAGATGGTGGTTTAGAACCCATCTACTCACCCTGCTGTTTGTCTCTTTTTCACCCTGTTTCTTATTCTTCTCCTTTGGTGCACTGTCCTCTGGGTCATCTGCCTCGACCCCGTTGTGGTCTTCCCCCAACTCTTCTTTAGCAGGGGCTGCCTCGGCAGCAGACTGGGCTTGAGCTTCCTTGTTAGCTGGTGTGACTTCTTCTGAGTCATCAGAGTCCCCTTCACCTGCTTCGCTCTTATCAGGATTATCTTCATCCTCAAGCTCTTCCTTAGCATCTTCATGATCAACCTCTTTATCACCATCACCCACGTCTTCTTCATCACCGTCATCTTCACCCTCGTCATCACCTTTGTCTTCATCATCTCCAACATCACCTTCTTCATCACTGACATCATGGTCCTCATAGACATCATCATCTTCGCTGACATCTAGGACCACCTGCGCTTTGAACGCCTCTGCTGGACGCTTCCCTGTGGCGGTCAGCTCGGTAAACGCTCCAGCGCTGCGCATCTTGGCTAGCCTCTCCTCGGCTCTCGCACACAACTCACCAGACCAGGCGTTCTTCTTAGCAGCCTCCTGAAGGTCAGCCTCAGTCGGATGGTCCTTCAGCCGCATCTGCAGTAAGGCTCTACTGGTCTCAAGCTGGGCCACCTGGCTCTCCATCAGCATCCTCACCAGTTCTTCCATTTTCTGTTTGGTGCTCCTTTGCGTGAAGTATGTACTCCTGTTTGTCCTCTTAAAAAGTTGAGACAAACCTTCACCGTCTTCTCTGCCACTCGTCCACACTTAAGCCCGTGTTGTCCCTGCCCGCATTCTCCACCATGTGTAACAGGTTGCAGGGTGGGCAGTGCAGTAACTGAGGAATCAGGTCACAACTGGCAGTAAAAGAGGGTTTTTAATAAAGTTTGTCACTCAAAACAGGTACAACTCAGGGGTTTCCATAAACTCAGGCAAAGGATCCTTCAACACAACTTAAAAGTCCAAAACACAAAATGTTCTTGTTCCCTCTTCTTGCAGGGTTTTCCTAATAAACATAAACTTAAACTACTTTCCTTGTAGTCGGTTGCCAGTGGGTCAGTCCAGGCGGTTTCCGGCTTGGGGCTATCCTTCCCCCTTCCGGTTGTGGCCTAGTAAGCGCTTCACTAAGCGCTTCCATGCACGCTCCCAACGCACATCAGGTGCGCTCTGCTCTCTCTGGCTCTCCCCCACACAACAGGCATCACCTGCCTTATCTGCTCCTGCAATTAGGTGCCTTAAGCACCTACACCTGGTTGCCTGCTGCATTCTGGGGCCTGTAGTCATTGGACCAGCGGCCATCTTGTGGTGTGGCAGCCAGTCCTCCCGGGAAATGCCACACCCCACTATAAGCTGGCCCACCGTGATGCCACAATAGTTACAAGGTAGCGTATGTAGCCCTCCCACCAATGATATGGCTCATTTCAATTTGTCTAGGGAAATAACCTTTTACACAACTCGGCAGTGATGGGCAGTAGCGTCAGTACTTGTAGCGACGCTACTAGCTTAACTACATTTGTCAGTAGCGTTGCTATTTACAAAACCATGTAACTTTTCAGTTGCTAAGCTCTTTTATTGATCAAGTACCGCAGTAGCGTCCTCGAAAGCTAATTTATCCTGGACCTTTCTGATGTTCATTCATAACAGGCTTCCCTGCAGCCATCAAACACAAAAATGAAGCAGTACATCACTTTAGGCGAGACGGGTGAAAATAGATAGATAGATATCGTCATTTCAAGTACACCAGACGCTGCTCATACATTTAAAAGGAATTCTCCCCTAATTTTAAATGGGTAGTTTGCATGCAGATTCTAGACAACCGGATAACTAGAATGCTGTTGATATTAAGATACAGCAGAAGATGATGAAAGTTAATAAGTGAAAAGTCCGTGCTGTCTGCTCAGGGAGTCGAATTGCGAAAATGCACGAAATAGACGAAAGATGAAAGTAGGCGAGGTCTTCTGCACTCATTTGTTTTCATCTGCGTTTGAATACCTGACTCAACAGCCATACCTTCAAAAGTATGTCACGAGTGAAACTAAATATGTTTTCAGATGCCTTCTTTGTAATCCAAAGAAAAAGTTCCTGTCAACGTCAATGACATCCAACACCAACATACGAACACACGAATTTCATTCATTCAACCATTTTTATCTGACTGATAGTGTTGATCCCTAAAATTGCATTGACTTGGCATGCAGTTTGTTTAACTGAAAGTAGCTTCTAATGTATCAAACTACTTTTGACTTATTAAATTCAGCGATTTTGATAATAAAAATGCTCCAAATGATCGGAATCATGCAGAAATGACACTCGTAACACAGATAACAAGAGAAATATGAATATTTATTTTATAATACATACATATATATGATTATTATAATTTTTTTTTTTTACTTTTCAAAATGACAGGCTCTGCCTCCCCTGCCTCCTATGACTGCACGTCCCTGAAGCACACAAAGAAATAGCAACGCTGAGCGTTAAGAAGTGCAGAGAGGTATCGAGGTCTTAACTTCAAGAAGCGAAGAGTCGAAAGAGGCAGAGCGATGTCATCACCCCCTATTTAAGGGTACCTTAGGGGGCGGGCTCAGGAGGGTGACGCGCCGCATAACAGAGTCATGTCCCATCCGTTACATCGCAGTCTACTGCGATAAGGAACTAGCACTGAAAAAGACTGACATGAAGAAACAAAGAAGAGATTGGATCATCGAAAAGTCAGTGAAAAAGAACATCAGAATAAACTAAAAAACATCAAAACATCTTTTCAGTGCTCAAAGTTCATTTCAAGAGAAGTGCTTCAATGCCAAAGTCCTATTTTTCTGTTTATTTATTTTTTATTTTTCTAATCAATGCCAAATTCTGCTTTTCTCAATGCCAGACTGAAAGTCTCTCTTTTATCTCCATAGATTTGTAGCCTCCTTACTGTCAGAGAGAAAGCAAACATTATCTATTTGGATGTATTCAGACAGTTCATCCGATATAGTCCGTGTAGCTCATAGGACATACTGAGTATATTACATTATAAGCACAAAGCCCTGGCTCATTCCAAGCCACTTACCTCCTCATGAAGGACATAATTGTGTTATGAAGCACTTTTAAATGACTCATTGCTTCAGTCTCAGTCTAAAAGGGAGGTCCTCTTTTCTAAACTTGTTAGGAGACATGTTTCGCAGTGCATAAGGCTCCACGGGAACGACAGTTAATGAGAGCTGTCTTAGGAACCTTATTGTGTACTATATGTGTCAAAAACCAGAAATAAAGGAATACTTTGATAACTCACCAGAGAGACTAGTACTATCAGTTGCACAGGGGTGCTGTACCCCTTAAGAGGCATGTGTGAGAGTGAGGAAAGTACAGCCCGCTTTCTGCCTCACTGCACTTCATTAGCACACTGAATCCAGGTGACATTGATTACGCCACAACACAACATTTTAGAGCAGTTAAACCACTCACTTCACCTCAACCCGTGGCTAATTAACAAACACTTATTTACCCTGGCTAAAAACTATGGCATTTGATGTTTGATGTGCAATATTTTTTTAATTCAGTATTTACAGACCTTAAGATTTGAGAAATGAAGGATGATTATTAGACACTTTCGTTTACATCTTAGGAATGTAATTGTGCTATTAAAATGACTGACTATGATTCAATTGCTTGTATATGTTTTTGACATGTGCTTGGCTAATCTTACTAGCAACATTGTATGGTATTAGTTCAAGAAGATACTAATTTTAAATTAAGCATTAAGCATTTTGATAGCGCTTTGTTTAACAGATCAGTAATAAGTGTGTAGTATCGTGATAGATATAAGTGGGTAAAATCATAGTAACAACTCATAATAACCCACAAATTACTTCATTTCTTAACAATAATCCCCCATTTATTGATGAAATACATCTTTAGCACAATGGTAATATCCTGTAGTTCATAAGTAATTACGTTGCAGAAATGGTGAGATTTTAAATAAAGTAATGAAATGTAACAGTATGTTTCCAGTTATTACTTTTTTTAATGGCAATTACATCATATCATTCTGTAAAATACTGAATTGCCTGTTTCTATTGAATTTATCTGCAATGGCTAAGACCACAAACTGATGGCATCACAGACGTTGAAACTTGAACAGTTTAAAGTGATGGAAACCTGGCAATGAGAAATAAGCTTAACATCATAAACAGAAATATACACAACAATTCAACAAACCAAATGTCTTCAGCACGTTGTTACCCACTTATTTATTACCCACTTATTAGCATAATGCTTTGCACTTATTACCGATTTGTAAAGTAAAGTGCCACCGACATTTCTCTCACACACTGCTGGATCTCAAACAGTCCAGTTTAAAAACATTTGCAGACACATAAACAAACTATTAAAACCAATATAACCGCAAAGTTATTTTGATTGCAGACTAGAACATGTCACAATGCTGAGCTAAATTACTGGCAGCCTACAGCAATATCTCACATCCTATCAGCTTCTCTAAACTTCCAAACCATAGAGTGTCTCACAGCAACCTTGCAATGCTCATAATCAGATATTTTGGCCTTGGTGGAGTGTACTTCAATATAACCAGTGTAGCACTGACATTTCTGTATCAAAAGCAAAAGAAGAGAGCCATTTCACCTTCTAAGACCTTAATGAATTTTACCTCTTGGAGCCTCATGTTGATGGAAGGCCTGTTGATATGAAGATTTAAATATCTCCAGCCTGACGGCAGGGTTGAAAACGCTGGTTTGTTTGTGTCAGGTGCACAGAGAATCCAATTTTCAGTCAGATATAATTAGGAAGCCCGCCAGTGACACCCAACAAGTGGACTGACCCCGGGGCCTGGCGAAATCAACACTCTTTTCCTAATATCCACAATCTCGCCATGCATTTTGATTGCATAATTATGATAAATGCGTAGTGGAATAGACTGCATCTCCCTGTGCTGTGTCTGTGTCAACTGCTCAGTACTTCAGCTCAAGTATAATTTTATTCAGATAAGGTAGCTCCAAAAACAAAACCAACTGTATTAATTTCAACAAGTAGATAGGCCTACACTGGGCTGTTTATATTTACAAATAAATTATTTTCAGAATTCAATATTAAAAATATTCAGAGTCTGGACAATCCATTGCTGTCAAAATTTGTACATGGTAAATAAGATTGAATATCTTTCCCCCCCTGCATCACCTCCGAGTCCTAATCAGTGCAGGAGACTCCATTTGCCAATTACTATGATGGCAAAATAAGCACACAAATAAATAAATAAGTCACACAAAAATGTTGTTACTCTTATGCAACTCTTGAGCACTCTACAGCCGTCAGCTCTTACCTTACCAGGGACGTGCAGTCATAGGAGGCAGGGGAGGCAAAAAAATATAAAAAAAAAAAAAATTATAATAATCATATATATTTATGTATTATAAAATAAATATTCATATTTCTCTAGTTATCTGTGTTACGAGTGTCATTTCTGCATGATTCCGATCATTTCGAGCATTTTTATTATCAAAATCGCTGAATTTGAGCATTTCCGGTTCCCAGTGACAGTGATCAGCCAATGAACATGGGCGTGCCGTCAAGGAAGGCAGATGCATTGGAGTCTATGGGCAGGGTAGGCAGTACCTCCCCTAGGATTGCGAAATCACTCCAAACTGGGTTTTACGCATGCGTGCGCAAGCGTAGAAACTCTTGAGTTGAGCTGAAAACGCATTGAAAAATATTGCAAGGGAGGCACGCACTACCACTGCTTCAAGAAGGGAGGCGAGCGAGAGGGCACTTGTTGGGTATATAATCTGACGTTGGATTTCTTCTTCACTTCTTGAGCTTGACAGCGAAAATGGAAGATTGCATTGCTAACCTGATGCAGTTCTCAAAACTGGACTTTCAGTCCAAACAAGAAATGATTGATAATGGGAAACCAATGCCGGAGCTAAAATGTTTGCTTCAAACGACGGGACCGAAGGTATTGACATTGCATTGGAGTGTTTCATGTTTTCCAACGGGACATATGGGCAACACAAACCTCGCTAAAGGCTGCTAGGTGCAGGGGAACCGTGAATGGATTACGAGCTTGCGAGTGCACCAACTTTAAATTATACCGGTCAGTAGAACATTTTGGTATTGTACGTTTAGCTGTAGGCCTATAGCCTCGTAAAAGTCAGTTGAATATTGAGCCGCATAACTTCTTATAATAATAATCGTTTAAAAGTGTTTTCAGTTCTGGTGAGATGACAATTTTTAAACCATAAGCATATATACATGTATGATGTACACATTTCTATTTTTTTTTAAAACAACTAGACATCGGAATGACGTAATCACTTCCGGTTTCTGTGCCTCACCAGCTGCGAACCTCACCGCACGTCACTGTACCATACGTGTGGTTCATATCTTAAGTGACCCTAGAAACCTGCAAAACATTCACAGAAAATATGAATTGTGCATATTTTTGGGTGATAATCAGCTCCCACCTCACTTGCTCTTTAGGGAAAGTACTTGTGTGAAGTCAAAAGCTTTGTTACATTTGTCAACCCCAATCCAAATAGGCCTAACAGCTGGGTGGATTCAACAGTGACGTGTCTGCATTGTGTAGCCCCTGATATGAGCACCCATTGTCATTTCAATGGTATTTAAAGTGACATTTGGCAGTGTTTTACGTTTATATTACTGTTGCTAATTATAATCTTTGTATCATCCTCAAATTTGAATGGCATATGGTGAGGTGAAGGAGAGCTAAACACCTGCCACTCACACTATCTGCCACTATGTACTTTTACTGCGCAATGCTGCCAAATATATTACAGCAAAACATGGTCTTTGTTCATGCTTGCAAGGCAAGACAGTAGTCTGTTAGCTAGTCGGCATGCTAGTTTGCGGTGGCGGTGGACCAAATAAGCCGACCGCCATTTATTTAAACAGTACACTGACAAGCAGACTCTCAGGCCAGTATGCAGAGACTGGACAGTACAGTACAGTACAGTACAGTACACTGTGTCTTCAGGTCACAGCTGCAGCCCAGATGCCCGTCTGGCTGGTACCGCAGCAGTTAATGTATTGTCATTAGTTAGGGCACAGGGCTCTTTTCCAACATGTGGCACCATTTACATTTGTAGGGAGAATTATTCTGCTCATTAAAATGGGCATTATTCAGATCTGAGTTCTTTAAGTGGGAGAATTCGATGGGATTACAAACCCGCAGTTTGAACTTAATGTGGCTGTAATGAGACATGAATCTCATGAATGTCAATGCTGTTGTTTTGTTTATTTATTTCTTTAAACACTCCTAATAATTTAGTGTTGGTGTTATACAGTGGTTCGGGGATAACATGACGCCCATAACAATCCATAGAGGCTTGAACAGAAAGCCTCCATCGTCAATGGGGCACAAGAACCTAGCTTGCTAACACGAGTTAAGCAATTACACAAATAAAAGAAAAGCAAAGTATTTTACCACAGATTCATAGGGTGGAATATCAGAAATGTTGGTTTGAAAAGTTTTTTTGAACTGCTTTTGTACAGTATTTTTGGAAAAATAAGATTGTCAACAAATGATACCAGACCTCCAGCCATTTCCAGCCTTTGACTGAAACTGCTACTGGGGGTTAGTGCTATTTACAGCATGATAGGTCTGCTCAGTTAGCTGTAAACTGACTAGCACATCTAGCCTATACAGACTGCAGAGATAATCCTTTATAACTTAAACATCTAAGCTGCAGTGACTGTATTAGCTTTATTCCATTTTACCCAGCAAGGTGCAAATTGTATTTTTCCTCATCCACAGTACAGAAGATTTTTCCTTTAAAGACATTTTGTTTTATTAAGCCTGGACACCTTTAGTACCTTTCAAGTGTCATCACCTTGTAAACATGGGTAGCACAAGAGAGGCCATCCCAATGAAAACAGGTGGTCATGAGTCAGAAGAGGCATTTACACAAACAAACATTTCAGTCATGATACCTCTTGCACTTAAGCCAGTCTATGCTTATGTGTGTAGCCCCGTTTATGGAAAGATATAAATATTTACTCAGTACAAAAAACACTTCACACAGATATATAGATATCTCTTCAGATTTGTGCCTTGTTGCATTGTAATTTCAGTTTTCTGTTGACCGTAACCCACCTAAAAGTAAAATAAACCCTGTACTAATTCACTGTATAGGTCCATACCAACAATATCCTTCCCCATCCAACAGTCATAAAGCTTGGATAGAGAAGACTAATGATGCCATTACACCTGAGAGTGACAGAGCGAAAAGAAAGGCTTCAGCCAGGTGAAAGAAATGATTTAGCTAAAGAGTGAAGGTCTGTCTCTATTGATCTCCATCGCTTCCTTTTAAAACACTGAACAGAGCATCAGCATTGCCGGTCCTTAAGGCAGTAATCTCCCCCTGACCTTCCACACTAATAGAGACCACATTGAGAATCATCCCCAGCCCAACACACTCGAGCCCACAGGACCAGCGAGTTATGGAGACTTTTATTAAATCACTTTTATGACTTTTATGATTTATATTCTTCACTTTTATCCTGCCAACTCCCCCCACATTTGATCAGTCTTTCCGTACCCTTCCCTTACTTTAACACTTCTGTGATCTACCGTTCTTCTCCTGATGAAAGTTTTCATGTCTCCTCTCCCTACCTATATGCTTCCTGATCGTCCATGTGTCCACCTTACTCAGGTGGGATGGCGTCATGTTTCTGTCATGGCTACTCTTGAGGTGTCAGTCAGGGAGAGCTTGGGACCAGCTGAACCATGGCACATGGATGTAAGCTTCCATATCCTGTCATTCTCCTCGCATCCATACCATCAGCCCTATCACAGTTCACCAAGGCAGACTTACTGCTGGGTTTCTACTGACAGCCAAAAGAAGGGTGTCGACAGCAATTGTACTCTACAGAAAGAGAGAAGAGTCTAACTCTCTATAGGCCTTCTAAATACCTGTGTTTTTTTGTTATTCTTCCACTGAAATGAGAAGAGGGAATAACCATTTGTCTGTTTTGTGTGTGTTTTCAGTAATAAAAGGGATAACATTTCATTGTGGGTTAATGTACAGGCAAACTGAGTGTCACTCCATTCTTGCTCTGGCTGAAATGGGCTCCAGTATACACTATGATGAATCTGTGGTAGAATTAGTGAGTTACAAACTTTAAAATATGCTATGCTGCAACTCAGAGAGACTGTTAATCGCTGTTAATTGCAATTCTAGGTATATACAACACAGGTATATTTTCACAGGTGGATGATGAGATAACACCTCTGGCAGGCGCTACAGATCCCTGCACACCAAAACCACCAGACACAGGAACAGTTTTTTTCCCCTTGCCGTCACCTTAATGAACACTTGACAATGTATTATATTTATTATTATATTTACATTACATTATATTTATTTATTTGATCCTTAACTGTTGTGATATATTGCACATTTTCAGTTAAAGTACATTGAGAGCAACTAAACACCACAACAAATTCCTTGTATATGAAAATGTACTTGGCCAATAAACATGATTCTGATTCTGATTCTGATTCTGATAACAATCCTTCATGACAACAGAATTGAAGAAGAAAATCCAGCCATTTGCTTACTATCTTAATGAATAATATTGTGTACATTTGACCTTCATGGAGATATACCAAGGTGGTAAGTATTTGTATAAATGCTCTGTGAAGGTATACCATAACAAAGATGCACAGAAATGTCTTCCATGTTGTGGTCATTCTGTGCAGCCTTAGAAACAACCACAGTGATTGAAATAGATACAGTTAAAAGAGTTTTTGTCCAATTTGTTAGAACATATTTTATTCTGTCTGGTTTCATAAAAACTGCTTCGAGGAGAAGATACAAGAGAACAAGGCGTTCTACAATTCCTTTGAGCTTACCACAGATTCATGGCATGACTTTGAATGAAGGGCGGTCAGTTTTAAGTCCATCCATTGACTCCCTGTGGTTTCCCTGATATCTCCCTTTTGATTACCTGAAGAGGCAGACAGAACTGCAAGTTAAGTTCAACTCAAGTCATGTCAAGTTCAGCTTCTTACTTTCTCAGTTGAGCACACGGTTTCTGGGGCGTTTTGTCATTCACACTGGAGCATCTCTCATTCCTCAGAGAACAAAAAAAATCCAGCATTGAGGAATTCCCATGGTGTGAGAGTGCGTACGTGCAGCTCTGAAAAGCTCAGTTTTATCTGACACCATGAGAAACATCGCTCTATTTCAATGGCAGTAATGTTGCACAATTAGCAGAAATAACCTGAAGGAGGGGTTACCACCTTAGTGGTAAGTAGCAGCAAGCACCTGTGGAAGGCAAGTCAGCTAATGAAGATACTGTTGTCAAATCTAAAGCATTACCAACTTGCCATTTCAATTCAAAATTATATTACATCTGAATGTAATTTTTTTCCAGCAAAGTATATGTTTTACTGGTTTGTATTGTATTTATATTCATGTACATGCAATACAATGTTAGTCTGTCACAGAATAGTTAATTAGTATAATATTGTGTTCAGTATGTCTTATGTCTTTTGACCTTCTACTCTTGTTGATTTGGAAGAGCCCAGAAATGAATTGGCAATAAACCACACATAGACAAAGATATTTTAAACTGGAGAAGCTTGAACTCATCTCTGAAAGGCAGGAGAGCTGCAGTCATTTGGGACTTCAATCCCAGAATGGGGGGTCTGGCCCCAGGCCCGGGTGCCGTCCCATGCATCCACAAGTGCTCCAGTGCCCCCAGCTTTCCATATGATTCCCCCTCATCTCGACCCAATCAACCAGTGGCACAAAAGACCACCTTTGCATCCAAAAGCACTTTTCTGTCCTCTTCCTGAACCACTGGCTCATTTCCCAAGCCCCACACTGATAAAAGCTCTTCAGTGCTGGCTGGACAAATTAACATGTATCTGCTAATTTTGCTCCACTTTCATCAGCTTGGATAGAGAGCGACACTGTGCCTTCAAGGTTTGGGGGGAGGAGGGAGCAGGGAAGAGGGGGTTAAAGCAGGGTTCTAACTGGAGGGAAAATGGGGGAGCAATATTTGTCTGAAACAAACTTGGGCTCCCTTGATCAGCTCTGTCTTTTTGATCAGAACTTTTCTGATGTCCTTAATTGCATCGCAACTTCCTCGCCTTCTCCACAGTCTCCATCCCAGTCTATCTGATTCTGCAGGCATCCTTCACCTTGTACTTTTCTACTCAGACACAATGGAATGTCTTCTCTTTTAATTGCAAGAGAAGACATTAAAACACACACTTCAAAATCATTCTACCATTTTAGTCAGCCCCTTCAGAAAGACAAGATACTTCATGTGATTGGGGGAAAGAAGTCCTTGGATCCCCAAACCTCTCCCTCAGTCTGTCAGTATTCACTTTAAAACAAATTTTCATGTTTCACATAAAAAACTGTTATTCATTTGAAAAATTAGCTAGTTTAATTTGCAGTGGCAAAAAATCCTCAGGAGTCCTCTCTGTATTAACTATGCATGGACATCCAACGATTGCACGGTAATAGAAGTTGCCTTACACCTATCCCTCTTTAAAGCTTGGTCTATAGATATCTTGAGGAGAAGGGAAGAATACAAAATTGAGAAAGTACTCCTTTCTTCAATAGTGGAAGGCATCTTCAAAGGTTTTACTTAGTTCAAAAACTGCGTCGTTCAGAAATTAGAGCCTGTTAGAACTTTTAACAGCATTTAAGTATGTCAAGCATATGCAGGTATGTTGTGCAGGCAAAACCATGATCTGAGCATGGACATGTTTGTAGGCTTTATGACGCTGTCAGTGGTCTAGAGAAGAAATCATGAATGCTCTGATTACAGTCTTCAAACACCACTTCACTGAAAAGAAGACCCATAATATAAGGCCAACATAGTATCTACAAAAAGGCCATGAATGTAAAATGAAAGCATTACATGAATGTGTCTGGAAATATATAATTTTGAGAAATGAACAAGAAGTAAGCATGTGATTTTGACTTGATTCCACCCATGCATCCACAAGTGCACCCGGCCCCCGGGAACAGACCATGTCAACCACCAGCTAGAGATCAAACACTTTTCTCCTCCGCTTTACACTGCAACCATGGCACTTCAGTCTTCCTATTAGGCTTCCTTCAAACATCAACCTTGTAAAACACGGTTACACAGCATGATAGATGCACAGAACAAAATGCAGAATCAGCTTTCACATGGCAGACGAGTCACAGCAAATAAAGATCTGTTTTAAAACACCCCATCATTTTTTGTTCTCATGTTCTGGACCATCAACAAACCTATCATGTTGGGATGGCAGTGATTAAACACAGGTTAGGGGGTTGAGCCAAAAGCAGTAGCATGCTGCACTGTGCACTGAAAGTGCATCCAACTAGTGATGGACATTGTGTAGCAGTGCAGCCCAGTAAGCCCTTGTCTGTGGCAAGACAAGAGTTCACACTGGTTCCGTCAAATGCTGCCAAGGCCGCTGCTGGACGATGGAACAACAGCCAGAATAGAAAGCATTGATTTAAAAGGTAATAATTGGGGTTTCATTTGGCAATACAGTAAAGTGGGTTGATGGAAAAACACAAAAACTAAGAACAATTTTGCGGTATGTATCTATTTCAGAATTGTTGGTATTTAATAAAGAAGGAAATTGCCTCTGGCTAGGAGCAAAGAAGGAGAGATACAGAGTGAGGGAAAGATTGAAATATGTGCATGTGTTGCCTGCCTACTCAATGCAATACCCATGCCTTAACAAACCCTAATCAATTCATCACTATTGTATGCCCTGGTGCAAGGTTACTCCTCACTCAATATGTGTATGCATAAGTATGTTCCATGTAATTCACAGGGTAATTAGTGACATGAAATATTAATGATAACCCTGCAGCCTCTGGGTCTGGTATGATTTCTCGCTATTTGGTCCCACGAAATGGCTTTGCCAGTAATTTTTTCATTTACATTATTTAATGATGACACTGGAGATTTATAGCGTATTGAAACAAAATTATTCTTTGGAGAGGGGACACATCAGTAAATACTGTCCACTTTATGTTGACCACCTATCATAAGGGTAACAGTGGAGCCAGCAGTCTTATGACTAGCTTACATCACAAACCTACAGGGACGAAATCAAAGCTCCATGTGGCTCGTCATCATCCTGTTCCTTTAAATCAGTCTCTTCCCATCACCAGGTTAAGTCAGTTACATTGGACTGCCTTTATTATATGGTTATTACACAGCAAACCATATTTATGAAAAACAACAGCACAGCACACCTTATATGCAATCGCCGGGTAACAGTATCAGGACATGTATGAAGCATATCGCTGTACGTAAAGATGCAGTTGCAGTGTACTAAGGGTTGTTATATAAAGCAGCACCCAAGCCCTGCTCCCAAATACTGGTGTATAAAGTGGTGTCTGGGCATTGTGTTCTTTCATATACATATCGAAATGTATTATAATCTGGTTGATGATATTAATATTATATTATTGGAGTCATATATAGTCATAAAATATTATTAGAGTAAAATATTTTATACCACAACCAATGTCATCTTTATGTATGTGCCTCAGTGGACCCTAGTGTCTCACTCATAAGACAGTTTAGACATCTGACATAGGATCTGAATGTGGGAGAGCTAATTCATTTACAAGTAAATGCCAACACTGTCTGATGGGAAATTTGGCACTAAAATTGGCAACCTTTTTTGTACATCTTTAACTCTTGAGGGAGTTTGCACTTAATTATTATTATTTGGCAAGCTGACAAGGTACTTTAGTCTGATTCACCCTTTACTGTCATCACTTTATTTTCTAAGGGGAAATGTTGTCACTAGAACCATTTTGTCAGGTTGACTCACGGCTTTATAATCATTTATGGCCAACAAGGGTGCAAGTTGTTCGACGTCTCAGTGGGAAGTGTTCTTCTCTAGTGACAGAAACCAACTGGGATGCATCACATTTGGAGAAAGGCCATTTGTATGCAAATACAACTTACCATCCATACAATCCATAGGTAGCTTTTTTGTTTTTTTGTCCTCAAAAATTCACTTAAATAATGGATGAAGGGAGCTGTGATGCATTAGTGAGCACTGGACCGAAACAGTTCCGAACATCAACAGTTTAAGAGTCACTCTCCTTTACATTCATACATTAGCGTAGCGCTCGTTGGCCACCTCCCTAAATTATATTGTTGACCATATTAGTGCAGCCTTCTTCATTTGGGCAGCTGATGTTTAATTGGAGCTGTTCAGGTTGACTGCCCCTCTGCCCCAGGGTGCCACATCAGGAGCAATGGGGACCAGAATCAGTATCCCACTCTGGGTCGGGCTTCATGTTTTTGGCTTCAAGGTTGGCACTTCCTCCCCAAAAAGAGACAGATGATATAACACAACAATGATTTGTTGACCAAAACGTAATACTTTAAATTATAAAAATGTAATGCTTTAGCAGCAAAACGTCATTTAATAAAACATACTTAAACGTGTTACTTATTACCTTTGCAAATATTTCAACTCTGCATGCCATTCTAATGTCATGCTAGTTTGGGATATTACCCACAGACCACGACAGAACCAGCAAAGCCAGTAATAGAGCCAGCTCTCCTGGTTCAGTACTTAATGCCTCATGAGTTAGACTTAGGACACTATATCTAGGGCTTTTTCTTTCAGGACAGGATCACCACTGATGCGGCCTTGCTGTTGCCAGCGCCACTAGAGAGTAACATCTGCTGCCTGAAGACTGAGACTATGTGAGTTCTTTTAGATGAAACAAACATATATCAAAGGTTACAAAAAACTGCAACAACAGCAGGTCTTCTTATTGCTATCTAAATAAATAACAAAATAAATAAAACAAGTAAAAGCATGGTGGGTAGCTAGATCATAATTGTTGAGCAATCAGTTGCAAGTCTGTGACAGATTCCTGGAGTGGCATTCTGTCAAAGTTATGTCCTTACTTCAGTGGCTGTCAGGACGCTAGAATAAAGAAGACTTTGAGGTGTCTAGGTCTGTACACATTATGAACGCTTACACCAAAACAGACCACGATATGGAAGCACTTAAAGTCTAACTAGCAAAACGAACTGCCAAAATGACTCAATAGCAGAAAATATAACCATGTACATGACCAGAGAAGAAGAAAGAAGGAAGGAAGAATTAGGAGAGGGAGAAGGAGGAATAAAGTGTTCAATAATTGGTCGTGTTCACAATCACCACACTCTCTTCTCTTCTACTGCCTAATGCAGCCTTTCTCCTTCTCTCAATCCCACAGGCTCTGCTATAGCAGCCTTGCTGTAGTTAGGTTCAAAAGTTAGACATTCACAATCCCTCCAGTGTTTTGGACGGCACTGGAGAAGTATAGTGTCACAGGTGGGAGGCGCTGGGGCCTCCACTTAATTTATAAACTGTCACCCTGACTGAGGAGCAAAACCGTATCCCCACCCCAAAGATGATGCCAGACTGCAGGAATCAACATTTCAAAAGTTTAGTTTATTTAAATAGTTTTAAAAAGAAGAGTCTCTATAATGGTGGTGTAGAGGGCCGAGGAATGGTGCAGTGGGTGCCTAGTCCGTGGCACGGCGGTCGTTCACCATGCCTCTTGTAGAGGGGTCTGGGGCAGTTGGTGCGTGTTGCTCCTCGCCTCCTTCAGCAGGGGACCTTAGGCCGTGGAAGATTAGCGGAAACAAGTCATCAGGCGAGCCCTGTATATGCATTGGTAACACCTACCCAGGCTACGTGTAGCCAGTCACCCGGAACTGTAGTAGAACGACAGTGCAGGGACTTGGTGGAAACTTGTAACAATCACTCTTACGTGTAACTCAGTAACGTCACTCCAACAGTGGCACTCAACACAGTGAACTCACGTGACTTAAGTAAAACAATTGGAACAGTTTCGGGCAATAGGCTTCAGTGGCTAGCTGGGTGGTGCACCAATGTATTTCTGGGGAGCAGGGGTAAAGCGAACGCAGCAGCAGACAAAAGGTAGCTTCTGATAGAGATTATTTCCAAACACTGTTAATGACTTAAGAATATAATAATCAAGTGACTTGTTTGAATATATTCCTGTGAATTATGTGCTTATGAAAGCAGGAGCATGGCTTTTCTCTCTGTGTGTGTAACTAGAATATTAGGTGCCACTAAGTCTGCATATGAACAAGAGCATGTTTAGACCAGAGGAGATAAGAAAGGAACTGTGCTTCTTCCGACCTTGTGCAAAACTGCCATCCTTGCAAGACAGGGAGCCTCGGACGTGAGAAATCCACCACGTGATCATTCCTGCTCAAAGCTAAACTTCTGACTATATAAACTTTGTGCGAAGAGTTTATCAGGGCTTCACTGTCAGCCTCGGCTGGGAGGGGAGCCCAATTGCAATTGTTGTTGTTTGTTTGTCTAATAAATATACTTTCATGCAGCTACGGAGTCCTGAGGTAACTAGGGTGATTTTTCACCTATCAGCTTCCTTGAGAACAGTACAGGTTAACCGTTAGCCAGCGGCTAACCTGAAGTTGACAGTCTGTAAAACAACAAGGAGGTAGGTTACTTAGCGTTACAGGGGGGAGCTCGCGACGATCAGCTCCGACACAATGCCGGTTTCTGTCTGGGGAAGACCACGATGTCCAGCTCCGGCAGTATGCCGTTCTGTGAGCTCCGTTCCGTGGCTTGCAAGTCGGTCTGTCAGTCCGTCCGACCTTCCTTGGTCGTCTGGGACTGAGGCGCCATACCCCGTTCAGATCCAGGCCTCTCTGCCTCTCTGCCTCTCTGCCTCTCTAGCTCCTTCACCTCCTTCCTTCTTCCAAATCCTTCCCCCCTCTACATACTGACGGTTACCTGTGTATAAAAGCACTCCACTCCTGCAGTTACGCCCGACTCACATTGCTGCGTTGGAAGGCGTTGATGCGTCAGGGTTAACGCATCCCCATTCACTTTGCATGGGGTGACATCATCCTTTGCCGAACTGAATTGTGGCTCCGTTTGGTTCGCGTGCGTTGCGTTTCATGCTTTGCTCGCGACAAAGAAGGTTGAAGAAGGTTCAACTTTTCAACAGGCAATGCATGCGTCAGCCAATCATATTGCCTTTCATCAGGGGCGTAGCAAGCTTTTCAAAAGTGAGGGGGATGGATGTGATTTGTTTATTACCTCCGCCAACGAGGTTGTGTTTTCGCCCCTGTATGTTTGTTTGTTTGTCTGTTTGTTTGTCAGCAGGATTACGCAGAAACGCATGGACCGATTTCCATCAAACTTTGTGGGGAGATTGGTTAATATAATGGCAATAATTGATTAGATTTTCAGATGTCAAGGTCAAAGGTCAAGTTCACAAGGCAGAGGTTTGCATTCTCTGAATGCTCCCATTCTTGTTAACAATAGAAATGATGGATACAATGACAGAGGTGTACAACATGTATAACATACAAGATATAAAAAGCATCCCATTTAAATGAGTGATACTGACATCATTGAAAGACAGATGCTATGATTAATGCATCCATGGCCAGGATATTTATAACATGCTAGTATGCCTAATGAGTTCGCGATTCACAACTTCACCAGGCGTGAAGAAGCCTCGGAATCTGAATGTAATGCTCAAGCAAACACATTTTCTAAATAATAATCATTGAATATTAAGGTCTGCCTAATATTCGTTCGAATTATAGGCTATATATATTTTTAATAGGCCTAATCGAATTTATTATAGCCTATTAACGAAGTTCGGAGTCAAAGCTATAGGCTACTGAAAAGGCAGGCTGTCGCCTAAAACTGTGTTGGCTACAAACACTCATTAAAAACTGATGCTAATTATCTTGGAAAATTATCCAACTGCAGTCAAGTTGTCATTGCTTGTATCAAACCATTGTGAATTTGTCGTAACATTAAAACAGGAGACGACTTACTCCTTGTAGAAGACAGATGCTCAGAGCTCCAGTGGTTTCCTCAGGTGAACGAAATTTTCAGAAGATCAGTCGCGCGCAATGCCAGGATGCTTTATTTTCATTGGTTGCGGGTTAAAATCTTACCCAGATACAACAGATACGCTTTTTCTGATTGGCTATTGTTTAGCCCATTTGTTTTTTTGGATTGGCTGATAAGTGGCACCGGATTCGGGGAGACGTGCTTGATTCCTGAGGTTTTTTTTCAGCGTGAGAAATACGATGTGTGGCGGGAGTGCGTGATTAAAGACCAAAATTAGTGACTCTCACGCTCAATACGTGACACTTGAGAGTGTGCAAAACTGTGGAAAAACTGAAGAAAAAGTGTGGGTGTTGAACCCTCTCACCGGGAAAAGTGTGGGTGTTAAAACACCCACATCCCCCACGGGTGCGACGCGCCTGCCTTTCATGCATAACTGACAGCACAGGCACTAGCCAATCATATCCCGTATATGCTCACGTCTACAGAGCGGCAAACTCAAAAAAAAAACATGGCTGCCAAACTCCGTAGATGGTCGTATTTGTACCTACAAGTTGGTTGTTTGACTTTTTTTTGGTTAGATGTTTTAAAAGTTACCGAGAAATAGACACTGTACAATGTAAAAACCCCTTTATTGTAACTGAGAAATACGTATCATAGGATTTGCAAGGTGTCGGAGCACACTGTCTAATGATGGGTTAGGGTTAGCATGCTACTACTCACAGGGTAAAAGCCTACTAGTGACGTGATTGGTTTGTTGACCTGTCAATCTCACTATAACGTCTCCGCTATCAACAGAACCGCATGCGCCAGACTCCTCCTCCACCGTCCGTTGCATCAACGCCTTCCAACGCAACAATGTGAGTCGGGCGTTAGCCAATGACTAGCTAGGTTATTCTCTGCTTTGCAGCTGTAGCTAGTTTGCTTGATACGGCAGATAATGGGCTACACCTGGGCTGTTGTTTCTAGGTCCAGGGTGCTACGCTCAAAGTGTTCCCCTGGGGACCCAATTCCCGAGGGCGTGGTTCCTCCCCCACAGAACATAGTCACCCCGTGACAATAGTATTTCAGTTCTGAGCTCGTCTGTCTCCGTGAAATTATTGCCTGCACCACGTAGTAACTCATCCCGAGGAAGTTTTATACTAGCTCTGTTTCGCTCAGTTTTTAGTAAGAGCCCTTGGTAAACAATGGGAAGGATGGTGACAGATATCAATTGTTTGGAAGTCCTTTGATAAGACAGAAAATGGCACATATTCTACTCCAAATGCTGTTAAAAAATAAGCGTGCAGCCATTGTGAGATGTGGACGGATTTCTCATTGATGGCTTAAACATCCTTTAGGATTCTACACAGCTAAAGGTCAAGCTAAGGTTGTTAAAAAATAAATAGAAGAAAATATGACATTCATTATTAAATCAGTCAGGCTTGTTGACCAGGTAAGATGTCCAGGTTTCACTGAATTTACAAAAGGACTCAACCTAAACACAATAAAAAAAAAAAATCACTTGAAAAATCACATTTTTAATCTTTGGCTACTGTAGAATGTTTGAATAACGTCGATTTCTAGAAGTACGCTCTCAAGCAACCCTTCTTGCATATGAAGCAGGCTATCAGAAAGCAGGCTGATGCTTCCCCTGTTCCCCACCTAATTTGCATGCTTTAAAGCTTTTCAATAAACCTTAACCTGTCGATGTATCGACTCTGAGATGTGGACAGATAGTGAGAATTGACTCAAGACTGAGACAGGCCCGGAGCTCGCATAAATCTTACTGATTACCTTCTGAAAGAACAAAAGCTCCAAATCATCTTCCACACATGCTTGCATTACCTTGCCATGTTAACCTCAAACACACAGGGTTGTCACCTATCTCTAATGATCAATGGCACAGCTGAAAGACCTCTTTGTTTGCCAGCAGCCATTGTTTTTCTTTGATATTGTGTGAGTCTTATATGAATGGCCAGAAGCATAAAAAGTCATTATGGAGGCCATATGTGTTCAACCTTATGATGTCTCATAATTCGTTATGCCCATGTGAAAACAGGAAATAGCTTACGACACCCAGTGACCTGCGGACCGCTTACTCTGGCCTCAAGACAAAATAATTTGTTTGTGAATTAAGGTTGTTAGTGCCCCCTATAACCCCAAATTGATTTCTCAAGATATCATCACTACAGAAATCATACACAACAATTGCAAGGGTTCCTCTGCTCAAAAAGACAGCCTCAAGCAGGCACTGGTGCAAAGAGGAAATCACAGTCTAAACACAAACATTTGCCATCAACCATAAAGCAGAGTAACACTATTTGGCTTCTGTAACTAACACAGTTAAGTGATCACGAAATCACACATGTCATGCATCATCAACACTGCATGGAAAAAACACAACACGTCAATCACTGTCATCTGGGGTGTATTTAAAGACCACTAACTACAGAGTCAAATGAGTTACATATTGCACACTAACACACAGCTTTATAGAGGGTTATACAGAAACAGTTCTAAAGATAATCGTTGTGTGTGAGAGCAGACGAGCGTGGGTGTTTAAGGATATTACTTAGGGGTTGCTGTGGGTTGAGAGAAGAAAATCTTTCTAGAACAGATCTGGTCCTTCTTTATACCAGGCATGGGCCTCATCTGCTTGAGCATCAGCTACTGTCAGGGTGCGTTGAAAGGGCCAGAGCTGGATGAGATACATAATGAGATGGATGAATGAAAGACTGAATAAGAAGAGGTCAAACCATTTCCCTCCCTAGATAATGCGGAGGTTTGGCTTCAGAGCCCTCAAGACCCCAGATGAGTCATGTGCACTCAGACACCCTCAACATCTAAGTACAGCTCCTAAAGTTAGCAAAACTGGAGGGAGGCAAGAAGTGTGTGTGTGTGTGTGTGTGTGTTTGTTTGTGTGTGTGTGTGTGTGTGTGTGTGTGTGTGTGTGTGTGTGTGCGTGTTTGTGTGCGCGTGTGTGTGTGTGTGAGTGTGTGTGTGTGTGTTTATGTGTATGCGTGCACGCCTGCTTGCTATACAGAGTATGATTCTTGAAGAAATGAGATGAACTCACCAGTGCATGTAAGAGCCGGCTTTGAAAAAGACTAAAGGGTGAACCCATTCAGCCAGATTAACTTGTTAAGTTTGGTTCAGTTTGGGTTCAGTGATGGATTGTAGGCGAGGTGTGCTGTGGTTAAGCCTGCCCAGCTGTGGCTGTGACTTTGTGACGGTATCTATACATGTGATTCAGTGCTTCTCATTGTTCCAAGGTGACAAAGAGAAATATCTGTTCTTTAGTCCAGGCTGCTGCTGTTGCTGCTGCATTCACTCATTTGAATGAGCGAGACACCAGTGCCATCTTCTGTCTGCCTCTCTATCTGTTTTTAGTTCCCCTTGATTTCTCCCACGCTCGCCTGGCTTCCCTCAGAAGAGATCAGTTACGAGGACCAACCGCTACTTTTATGATGCAAGTCACTTTCTCCAGCGGCAGCCCTAAACTGATGCCACATTCGCTGCTGCAAGGCTTGGCTGTATCATCAAAATGAACAGCTGGGTAAAATTAACACCGAATGAGGATGGTGGTGCAGTTTCAGGCTCATTTCTTGCTTAAAATGTGTGTGTGTGTGTGTGTGTGTGTGTGTGTGTGTGTGTGTGTGTGTGTGTGTGTGTGTGTGTGTGTGTGTTTGCCCTTGTGTATACAGTATATTTCATCATGGGTAAACACTGAACTAAGTTGCAGTGTAAGCACATTTGTTTTCAGTTCTGCAGCTGTGATGACTCCTTGCTGCAATCTATTGAGTACAATGTCCAACAGCACCACACACATTCTCAGCTCCTTGTTCAAGCAGCCAAGATTACAGAAAATTACAAGTGAGAGGAACATGTAAGGTCAGTCTATCTTGCTATATTTCTAATTATTGAAAATGAACATAACAAATCTAAACTTTGAAAATTCTACATGCAGCTGATAGGCACCAGGATCCCCAGCAAACCTAAATTCACATTAATCAAGATTAGTATAGTTCATCATCAAGATTAATCAAGATTAGTATAGATCATCATCAAGATTCATCAAGATTAGTATAGTCCTTTAAGTTTTAACCTAAAACCAGACTTCAAATGCCTTTTGAATAGCTGCAAAATCTTTCATCATCCCCAGAGGACCTCTCCGTAGCTGGATTTCACAATTTGACAATTTTCTTGTGACCCCAGTTTTTTCACATTATTGACATAGCTGTTGTAGTTGTAAACACATTGCCTGATAAAACATTTGTGTAAACATCCTGTGATAAAGTCCCCGATCAAATGTCATCCTGGATTAAATCTGTTAAGAAAACTTCTGACGAATCGAGACTGCAATCAATGTAGATAAATAGCCACCTTGTATTATTGTGCTAAGAGTGGCCTCCTGGTGGCTGGTTGCCAGCAGATTAGAAGATTGGAAGAACAGACTAAAAGAGAGATAGTATCAGAGTCTCAGATCTGGTTCAAGCAGATCTAACGTTTTCCTGGATGTGGACTAAACTATCCAGCATTTTGCACTGAACAGTTTTAACTGGCAGAAGATTTTTTTGGTGATCTAGACAATTATTATTTATTGAATGCTATCGTGTCAATCTGGTTAGTCATGTACATTAAATATGGTATACATATTGCATGCTGTGGAGATATTTTGCATTGAGTACAGTACTAGACAATGCAATTAGTCTTGTATTTTTGTTTTGTTGATGTGCACCGTAAGCTGAGAAGAGAAAGCTGATATTTGAAATATACTACATTTGACTGCTAGAATACTTTACCCTGGTAGTTTGGGGCAATAAGTAAGAGTTACAGCAGCCGCCTACATTCGCACAGTGACTAGAACAAAACATCCTGTGTGCTCTGACAGAAAGACAGCGATTGGCCAGATTGAAGGACAAAGCAAAGGGATCAGAGACGGAGAAAATAATAATGAGGAAAAGACCGGTCGGCTTCGGAATCGGCATTGTGTGGTAACTCCTCATCGGTTCCTCCCCTTTAATAACTGCGTTTGAACCTCCAAACGCCAAGATTCATTCATCAGACAGCAAACTATTAAACCCTTTATTAAGTCATCAACACTACCCTTTAACCACCATGTTCCATTCACAATTGCTGCATGCTTAATTGAACGAACAAACCTATTGCATATTTTCCTTGATGGAATGAGAGAGAGAGGGAGAGAGGGAGAGAGAGAGAGAGAGAGAGAAATGGGGGGTGGAGTTTAGGCTTTAATTTGAATGACAGCTAAATTAACTCCCCTCTACTCTGCCGTATGAATTACTTGAGACATAGCAGTAATTATGTCCCAGATAGTTCCCGTTGCAATCAAAATTACAGCACCAGCAAGGCTTTATTCTAGACATGTTCATTAGGGGGCTACTGGGGATGCCTGTCCATACCAGGGATTTCTTTACCTGAGGTCTTACTCCAGGGAGATGAAGACCAAATGACAGCATAAAAGGGAACAGGCTAGAGTTGGCTCCTCTTTCGAAAGGCAGTAAATACACTTTATGTATATAATGTGACTTACCAGAGTTTATCAGAAGATTTCCACAGCTCACTAATGCATTTACATGTAGATTATAATGTAGCCAAAACAATAAAACAAAAGTATGAATACAGCAACCCAGAAGCCATGTGATACATTGACGTAGAATTGTCATGGTAAGCTATTGTCCCCAGCAGCAACATCATATTCCTCAGTTTGTTATGAGTCATCAGAATATAGTGAGTCATTTCTGAATACTCTTTGTTTGTTGAAGATCATCCAAGATGCAGAAGTTGAGTATTTATATCGGACTTTCACAATTTAACCAAAAACATCCCCCCAAACCACAATTTCAAAGTTGATGGGCATTCTTGGAAAAAGCCCTTGACAATAACATGCCAGAGAACCACCTCTGCAGAAGACATAATGTTTTAAAAAGAAGGAGCTACAATTGATCTAACTACAAAAAATGACAGGTCCAAATTCAGTTGAAGTAGAAATCGGGATTGATAGAAACAAAGGTCCTCTGTAAAATCTGCAGCAAGGAAAACTAATCCTCAAAGCAATAACGAAATACTTGTATGCTACAACATTTCATATTAGAATGCAAATTAGCAATTGAAGTGAAACGTTGAATAAAACAGAGGTTACCCACTTAAAGAACCATCAAACAATGCCTGCCTCTGGTACCAAGAGACACACAGGGATGATTTTTCATCAGAGCCAAAGTGAGTTCCAGTGAGAGAGAGAGTTTTACATGCCTACAGCAAGTGACCCAGACTGTTGCTGTGATGACAGCCATCCAGATTAAATAGTCTCTGCGTGTGTTTGGGGGGTTGAGTTTTAAAAAACAAACTGAAAATTTGGAGGAAGAGGGAATAACAATAAATGCACAGATAAATGCCCTGGAATGAGTGTCTTTCAAATGGTGTTAAACAGGAAACACTTAATTAAATTGCTGTCAGCTGCGTTCATCAATCGCGTGGCAAGATTGCTAAAATGCTACTTGGTGCCTGCAGGTAAATGCCATGGGTCAAGAGGGCAAGTCCATTAGCATAGCGCTAGCTCGGTCACTGTAATTACAAACACTCCATTTGACTGCTGCTCACGTGGCAGAGACGAGTGACCAGGAGCTTGGAGAAGGAAAACCAAAATGCCACAGAGCTTTTGAGGCATAATCACAGCTTATCCATTCATGCAGCACTCATTTAATAACTCATAGTTTACCTCCTTGACAGAAGTAAAACGCTCAGTCTAGTCTGTGCAGGGTTAAGTCGTGTGCTATTTTTTTACCCTCTGTCATTTTTCATTATTGGGCAATGAATGTGATGATGATAACTTTGCAAGGAACTCACAGGGTAGACGATTATTTCATCAAATGTAATTGGACATGTGTCGTTCCCTAGGACCCTTGAGAAAACAAAGGACTAAGGTCAACAGCGGGGAAATCGAGTTGTGAGCAAATCCAAGGCTGCGGTGGGAGCAGCCTCTCAGGTCTGAAATGTCACACGTCCGGCCGTGCATTTTAATCACTGTGACCATCCGCTCAGCACGGCCTGCTCGTCTTTATCAAGATGCACCCCAAAGGAGGAAGGGTTTCTACTTACCTGTCACTCACAACATGTGGACAACAAGTTCTCACAAGTACACACATCCGCAGACAAAGAGGCGCGCGCACACACACACCTCACAGACACAACCACCACCACCACGTCCTGCTTCAATACGAAGTCCATCTCCCTCACGTATTTCCTTTGCTATAGCTCTGCTTTGAAAGGATCACACTGCTCAAAACGACTCAAACATTGAGTCCATATAAGCTCTGTGTAGTTTAGGCCCCTGCAAATATCAAAGACTGGCTTCAAATCGCAGCTAAGAGCAGGATTACCTGGGCAGCAGGTAGAAACTCCCTCCACCTTTTGAGTTTCTACTGGCCCTGTGATGGGGAGGCAGTTGGCAGGATCTACAAAGTTACTGAAAAAGGGAAGTCTGCAATCTTCAATTTTCTTTTCTCCTCAAACTCTCCCTCCTCTGATAATGTTCCTTGAGAGAGAGATTGGAGAGAGGGGTAAAGAAATGAAATGTAAAAAGAGAGACCAGAGTGATGGAAAAACTCTGAGAAAAAAAAAGAAATGATATAGCCTAGTGTATGTGTGAAAGGCATCCAGAGAGGTGGCAAAGAGTGGTCCTTAGAAAAAACGTAGGAAGGTAAATGCATGAAAATGATGAGAATGCAAGTGTAAGAGTGTATGATAACATAACATAAGTGCACACACACACACACACACACACACACACACACACACACACACACACTACCACAAAAACACACACACAGACATACAGCCTGTCACATTGCAGAGGTCCAAACTTGCCACCCAGCCTTGTTAGTGCCTTACCTCTGAGCGGGCCACACAGCTAGTAAGTGGCAAAACAGCGCTGACACTCTCAGCACCCCCTCCAGAGTGCCCCGCTTTGATACGGTGCCATCCACTGGCAGGCTCCGCAGGCACCCCTCTGAGCCGCGGTGCCGTGACGCCTCATTACTGAGACTGGCAGGAGGAGAGAGAAGAGGAGCACAGTCCCACCATCGTCCTCCTCCTCCTCCTCCTCCTCCGCCTCTCCAGCCTCTACCCCGTGCCCCCTACCTCATCACCCAGCCCTGACCTCCACCGAGTCACACAGAGTCAAACAGACCATTACACACTCACACACATGCACACGCACACACCCACACAGAGAAACACACACACACATGCACAAGCACACACACATGCACAAGCACACACACACACACACACACACACACATTCACTGATGACATCAGGTGCATTCCCTGGCATGGGTCGCTTTCTCTTCCTGTAAACACAAAGCAGAGCTACATTTACCAATAGCATATTTGTGGAACTAGCATCATACCTTGAAGAGAATGTGTTCAATGATTGATTCTCTGATTTAATGGTTTTAGCACACCAAAGGTTTGGGAAATTGTACGTGCATGATTGCACGTTCACCATACATTAAAGCTGTGTTTATCAATTAAAAGGACAGACATAAAGTGGGTATGCCTGTATGTTCTATTTTGTTCCATGATCATTTCTGTCTCTCTCTGGCATGATCTCTCTGTTTCTCCCCCTTTCCCACTCTTAAGAGTGATGGACCCAAGCCACTTCTGTTCAACTCCTTGGAGCCATAAATAATTCCCCTGTTTTGAGGTAAAAGAATGTCCTTTTCAGCTGTCTTCTCAGCTCCCCAGGCTTTTTCCTGAGGTGATGCCAAAATGCCAAAATGGTTCTCAGAAGGAGAGATAGCCAAAAAGTATGATACTCTAATATACAATCTATACTGGATGTTCTATGCTTGAGACTAGAATTCCCCCTGTCACCAATGTACCATCTGTGCAGACGTCACTCATCTCCGTCTACCTCATGACTGACTGATTTATGCTGACTGAAGTATGCATCATGCTGACTAATTAGGCTGTCTTCACATGCTGACTTTACTACCTGCCTGGTATACATTTCCACTGCCAGTCAGTCACTTCCTGAATTTAGGCTTGGGGTGGCTCCCTATGCAGGCTGCATGCTGAAATAAGCTTCAAACCTTTTGACCTCGTCTCCCTGGTCCTTCTTCAAGTGTTTGGACTCAAAATCCATCAAGACATATTTGACCAGATGACTGTCGTTAATGCTGCGTAATCAGATTCAAAGGGAGAACTGCAGCAGTCTTTCTCTCCTGTTGTCAGTTTACAGAGTGCTGCATACTATAGGGAACAGCTGTGAGAACATCCCCAGGTTGCGTTAAGCACTTAACTGAGCCACAAAGCATGCAGATGGATACATTGTGAAGGAATGTGCAAAAGTGCCAAAACATCTTTTATACCATTTAAATCAATGGTTGCCTGATCATCAGTCATCACAGGTTAAGTTGAGTCTTCACATTTTAGTTGATACATCATCAGCCTTTTAACAACTGTCAAGGGTTACTACCCAATTTGTCTACATTTGAGAAGTCTAAGTCTGACTTGACAGATGAGAGCTCATGTCTAAGGACTACTCATTTAAATTCTGGTTGTGGGCTACCGCACAATTCATCATGGACAAAACTGGCTTTCCTTCTAAAAACCCACCAGTTGACAAGAGTGCCATTCATCGCTGCAGTTTTTTGTTTCAAATTAGCACTACTTAACTCCTTCTCTCACTGTTATTCACAAGGTGTTGTCATTTCCCCCCCCAAGAATGTTGCATTTACGTCCACAAGCTGCAAGAACAGTGTGTTGCCTTCTAAGAAAGCTAGTTTTAAACATGCTTCCAAGTTAATAAACATAGTAAATATACATGCATATCAATATAATTGTAAACACATAAAGACAAGAAAGGTTAATACATTCAGTCCCAGATATGAAGAACGCCTTATACTATACTCTATGAATGTTGAATAAGTGTGTGTGCCACAGAGCAAAGGTTTATTTTCTCAACAACAGAAGGACAGATTGTGTCCGAAACAGCGCATCCTCAACTGTGTTGTCTGTACAGTGAAACAGGTAAACAGAAAGTGTATAGTCTGTATGTCTTAGTGTGGGCTTAGAGATCAGCAGAGAGAGAGAGAGAGAGAGTACTCAGCCCGACACCTACACCTCAAGCACGTACTGCAGCAGCGCGTGTCTACCAGGACTGTCACCGCTCATCGCTCACTGCTAAGCATTCTTTAAATTGATTTTACACATAGCTCTGATGAGGGAGTCTTGGGGGGTGGGAGAGATCTATGCCTGGCAGAGTTGTGTGAATCAGAAATCTGTCTCTGAGCAAGCAAGAGTGAGTCTCTCGGTGGGGGTGAGGGTGAGGGCTGGGCTGGGCTGGGCTGAGGCTGTCAATCAGCTTTGCAGCTATGCCCACAGCATCACCACTGCAACTTCAGCTAGCATCTTCATACTACTGCACGTGCACATCAACAGTATGTGCAGATGTGTGTGAGCTCACTCGCTCACTTTGCTTGGATCTAAAAGTAAGGCATCCCAGGCTCAGGTGTAATGCTGGCACCCTTTTGGTGCATAAGCAAATACATTTGGACATAGGCAAATACACAATGCACAGAGAAAGAGAAAGAGAAAGAGAAAGAGAAAAGACTAAGTTAACTTAGGTAAATGGATAACAATGCAGGGGGAAATAGATCAAGCCTGGCTACCAGACTCATAAGCCATTCACAGCATGTCAGTTTAGACAAAATCCATCTGGTTTCAGTCTGCTGGGTTTTCCTCATTCCCTCGTCCTTACAGCCCTCATCTTCTCCTCTCCTGCTGTTTAACAGATTTCTCCACATCAAACATTTTGCTGTGTGTGATTTCAAACTGACGACAAGGGGCCCGCCAATACAACACATGCGTATATGGCCGACCCCAGACCAACCCCTCTGATAGAGACACCGTGTGTGCAACTGAAACACCAGATCCCGCGTTCATGTGTGTGTGTGTGTGTGTGTGTGTGTGTGTGTGTGTGTGTGTGTGTGTGTGTGTGTGTGTGTGTGTGTGTGGTAATTCTCTGGCACAACTCCACTGGGCTCCAGTAAAAAGTACCTCCTACGGTTTCCTCGGGGGATGTCTCTTTAGTTTAAATTGCTATGTGATGACTAACACGCCCGTGCGTGTGCGTCTCTCCGATGCCGTATGTAAACACACAGGCTCAGAGAGTGCCCTCAGGCACCAATCACGGCGGATTAAAGCAGACGGGCCACTCGTGCCGCAATAAGAGAACCAGCTGTGCGCATTCTCTCTTTTTATCTCCAAGAGTGTTTACCGTCTACTAATTTGTGGTGGTTTCTTTGTGTGTGCATTTGATGGCATATGGGGAAGCTGAGGAGTACCTTCTCCAAAGAAAGCATCAGGTAAATCAACGGCTTGACCAGGAGTAGGAACAGTTGGCTAATCAGCTCAGGGCATCGTTGTACCTTTGTCAACTGAGCAAAAGGAGGAGCCTCTGGGAGGGTGGGGGAGGATGGGGGGGGGGGGGGCGGTTGACTTCCATGGAAGAATGAACAAGGAGCCGCTTGATGGAGCTGAAGCGGATGTTCATATTCTCTGGCAAAGAGGGCGGCTGGCCTGGGGTCAGTTGAAACACACTTCAGTGACCCCGGTGTCACATGGCAGCTGGACCAAGTGGCGTTCAGTGACATTCCACTGCACAGCACAGCATTTAGAAGCACATTCAGAAAAGGGTTGACCACTTATTGGAGAGAAATATGCATCCATACACACTGACTTCTACAACATGTGCCTTTATCTGGTCAGTCTCCCCTAAACCCTGGGTATCATCCTCATAATCCGATCATGAAAACCATGATGTAGATGTCAGACAAAGGGAGAGAGATAACCAAAGACAAAAACAGGAGAATTGTAATACTGATAAAAATGAAAACACAACAATTCAAAACAATAAATAGTTTTGGTGACATCCACAAAATCCCCCAATCACTTTTCCTTGTACAAAAAAACCTCCAAAATTAAAAGCTCAACTATACAACCTAGGATAGTCCTTGGTTGCTTTCACAGGCTGGTGAGTCGATATTTTTCTCGTGATATGATTTCCAACAAAAATGACAAACCTGTTCTTTTCACATCTATTAATACAGTATTCATATCACTGCATGCTGCCATTTAACTGTTGCTATTGTGTTGTCATGAACTGTTATAAATCACTTATGGCTTATTATTAGAATAATTTTGTTTGTTTCACCCCTCCGCCCATATTTGGTCCCCCTAGTGTGAAACGCCTTCCTACACGGCTATGGCACATGGTCCCCCTCTGTTTTCTGAATCCAAAGTGTACACAGCTGTATATCAGATCCTTACCCTTTGATTTTGTTTTAGATTCACAAAATCTGAATTAATGACAGTCATTTAGGAGTCTTGCTCCATCCCTTATCTTGCTCCATACCCTGGGATGTTGTCCATTATCTTAATCAATCTCTGAGGCTGCTGATAAATACGCTATCTCCCACCCTAATGGTACAAAAAGAAGAACCACTGAGGCATACATTATTTTCATTTAGAAGACAAATCTAGCGACTGTGTCTGATGACAAATAAATATACTGTATAAATAAAAGATTAAACAGAATTTCACCCACTGTCAACAGCATGCAGATCCTGGTTCAGTATTACCATGGCTTTTAGGTGAGCCTGCATGGGGCTCTGCACAAGTTGGCGAGACTTCAGGGTGTTTTTTTTTTCATGAATGTGGCGTATAATCAGTTTAAGAACTTACAGGGCATCCACACAGCATCTTCATGTCATATGGAAATACTTTTTGCTCCGGCAAAATATTAAGTTCCATGTAAAATAACTGCAGAAATGGAGTGAGGGAGATCTCTGAGCACAAAAAACGATTTTTAATAGAGCCCAGAGTCATTTTAATATTGAATGAAAGTGATTGCTCCAGGTGCTCAGGATGAAAACTTTACAGATAAAAAAGTATCCCCTCAGCTTTTACTTCTAGCGAATTCTGCCCATGCACTAAACTGTATTTCTCGTGGCTGAGAATGAGGCAAGGCATTGATGACATTAAGGAGCCGTTCAAGAGGGGACATTTTACCTCAATTGACCACATGTTCTCCTGTTGTGGGCGTACTGAAATATCACAGCATTACAATCTTCTGTCATGACTAACAGTGGAATGTGTGGAGAAAGTGTGGTGTGAAATCATTCTAGTTAGCATTTTATTTTATTTTACAGTGGCCTTACTAACAATGCTCTACATATGGAAGTGGACCTTGCCTTAAAGTCAATGATTTATGACTAATTGAAAACTAATTGTACAATTTCCAATAACCATTTCTTGTACAATCAACATTTTAGTACATGACCACTATAAATTAAAACTTTAATGTGTTGTATTTCATGAGGAATCCATTATTCTTTCACCATTACCCATTTTCATTGAGTAGGGAACAAATTATTGATAAGCCATTAGTAATATGTTAACCACAGAAGCCGTCACACAGTACAGATTAAAATACATTAACAGTAGAAGAGTTCCTACAGGATATATATTTCTTGTGTTTGTATAATTCTTGTTCATTCTGTGAAAAATCACAATTTGAACTACAAAGTACTTGATGAATAAAGTAGAGGATGTTTATACTGTACATGGAAAAATCTGATTAGAAATCAGAATAAACCCAGGAAATATATTAAAAACATGTCTCTGGATCAAGAACTATGTTTTTTCCAGACTCAGCAAAGGCATAATGTTAATAAACCCAGAAACCATATTAAAACAGTGAAACCATATTTAAACAGTGGGTCAAGAAATATGTTGTCCAGGGCCAACAAATACCAATCCATTCACAAACTCAGCAACTTCATTAAAAGCATGAAGACCCTGGGCTATGGCTTCAACAAACACACATGGTAACTAACTAACCCAGGTATCATATCGCAACAGTGAATTTCCTGGACCAAGCTAGCTATGACTTTCCAGGGACAACTAAGACAAATGTTAACGCTTAATCTAGCCATATGAACCATATTCAATGCATACTTTGTGAGTAATTTTTTTCCGGGTCACAGATGGCATAACTTTAATCAGGTAACATTAGTGATGTAATCAGGTAATTTGTCTAAGATTAGTGAGCTTAACACCTAAAGGGCATGATAAACCTTGAAAAAACCATCAACAGTCAAGTTAGCCCTCATAAAAGCTTGCTAACTGTTGTTGATTGGTGATATAATTGCCAATGTTGACCTTGAACTTATTTATAGGACAAATGATACACTTTTTGCCTTGATCTGGGTAAGTTATGTAGCTTATTGCACACAATAAATGAAGACTGTCAACTCATTTTTAAATAGTGTTCTATTAATCATAAAGCCTACAGTGTGTTGTATGGCCATATGCTGGGCAATGGTAAGCTAACCTTGACTGCTGTTGAGCAATCACACTTCGCAAGTCACTGCATAGTGTTGTTTTTGCCTAAAGAATTTAGTATATGAAATATAGGTGAGCTTACCAAATAAAAAAAAACGTTTTCTACAGAGGACTGGTACGTTTTTATAGTATTTATAGTATATTTATATTTTGTATAGTTTTTAAGAAATAACTCCCCTGTTATTTTTATTTTGCAAACTTTTTCTATAGAAGGTCATATCAAAATGATGGAAGAGGGATTGTTTATTGGGTAATACCATTGATTATCCTGGTACATATTAATTTATGATGCGTTGGGAACAACCAATACCCAAGGGTATCAAGTTGACCGTAACAGCCCTACTGAAAGACTTTTGGGGCCTATGCTACCACAAATGAAACCCGTGGGTACACTCAGAGTCATTAGATGCTCAGTCATTAAAATGCCTCTTCCAGGGCCGCTTAAAGCTCTCCCTCTCCCCAAATGCTTGGTTGATGCTCAGCTTGGGTGAAATACTGTCCAGGATATGAAGGTCAGGGAATAGACTCCTTCTACTTAGTGAACGGGATTTAATTTGGGTACATCAACTCTGGTGAAAAACAGGAATGCAGTCCCCTTGTGTCTTTTGTAGGATAATGTATTATGGGTATGTCAGACTGGCTTAATGGTTGTGATCATCTCTGGAATCCTTTAATGTGAAGAGGAGGAGGGTAGATGGGGGACTTTGACCTGTGTAAGAACTTGTTGTACTGAGTGCAACACTCATCCTTAACCAGATGCTGTCCGAAGGTCATTCCACTATGACTCCCTACAAGCATAAATGCATCATGCAGAACTGCAGCCAGGCCTGGAGGGTACGGTTGTTTTTCCCCTTTCTCTTCCATGAAAACCATGTGTCAGTCAAACCATTCAATCACCCCACTTGTCAGACATTTCCTGTCAAGGCATTCTGACACACCGCCTCTCTGCAGTGACCTTCACAATGCCTTACATTAACCCTTCAGTGAGAGAAATGGACTAAGTGTTATGCCCACAGCTGTTGATACAACCATATGTGAAAGGGACATAGAGGAAGCAGAGGAGAGCAAGACAGAGAGACAGAGAGAGAGAAAGAGAGAGAGAGGGACTGATAGAGATAATGAAAAGAGGAAGAAGAAGAGAGCCAGAGAGGGCGCAAGAGAGAGAGCGAGACAGAGGGAATGAGAGAGATAATGTAAAGAGGAAGAAGAGGAACATTCTACATGTCTCTTTCCCTGATAAAGTATGGAGGAGGTAATCAGGTAAGTTACTAAGGTCTAGTGTGCTCAACAGGCTAGTTTCCTGTTAAGCCGTACATCACTGAGTGTAGAGGAAAGTGGGAAGGGAAGTGAATGAGAACAGAGAGAATAGATTTAACGGATTACCTTGAATAATTGTCCTGTAATGACATTGCCAGGAATGAATCTCATTCAGCTGTGACAACACAATTACAGGTTTTCAATTGATTTTTTTCCTCCCCTTTAATGGAGTTCTTTGGTTTCCTCTTTATTTTTATGATTAACCCAGATACGTGGGTAAACACATCGGCCGGCAATCAGAACCCTATCGCAGGACACTGTAACTTCCAACGATGCCTCAGTAAACAGAAAGCATCAACTGCAGAGAGAATGCGGTGATCATTAGAAGAAGAAAAATAACTTTCATTTGCAATGCAATCATTTGCATATGAATGAGTTCCACTCACCTTGAGTTACTTCCCAGCATTCAGGTACTCGGTGACATCACATTCTCTTTTCTGCCAGAATAACCACTTTGTGCGGGAACGTTCCTCCTCTAATCCATATAGAAGGGCTGAGGAACTGAGTCAGCTAAGCTTAGGCGATTTCCATTCCATTTCCCTCTCCAACTCATCCTCAAAGAATATGCTATGCGACAGTGTGAATGTGAGCACACTAATGCATCGACACATTTACAACTGAGTCCATGATTAAAATGAAACAAGACTACAAAATGTCTGGCCATCAGCCAAGGCCACAGGGACACACTTCATTTTGTTGGGGAAATATGCCACACCACTGCGCTCATGCTTCTGTTGGTCCCGTCATAAGAATAGACGTCAGTATTTGCGAATATTTCATGTGATTTGGTCATTCTCATGTTTGAACTTGTGTCCTGAGATATTCGCTCATACTTGTATTCAGGACCGGAATGGCAAAGCTGCACTGGGTTGACCCTGGGATAATCATGGATGCAAAGCATTAATACATTTGGGGTTATAATTCTCAAATTATATAATGGCCCATTACAATCACTTCTATGAGACAGCAGACACATCAATACATACATGGTATATGAGAACACAGAACACACAAAGAGAGTGTTCTCCTCTGTCCAAAGTCTCTGCCTCCATATCTGCCACTTGTTTCTAAAGTAAAGTTGGATAATTCAGCAGACTGTAACGTCTAATCTAATGGATGTTAGCCAGTCCCTTTTATCAGGCCTCAAGGGGAAAAACTCAAACTTTAGTATGCTAATATTGACCGTAATAATCTCACATGTCTCTCACAGAACCTCACCATCATATATTGACATAGTGCCAAAAATGACTCTGTCCCTCAGGAATGTCTCTGTCCTGACACCATTTCCCAGAATGCATCCCTGGCAGGTGGGCTCTAGAGGAGAGGCCCTGATCCATTTCAGCTCTCAGATGTCACCGGGGTTGACTGACGCTGGAGCCCATTTTCAGCCCCGCTTGTAGTTGTGTTTTTTCATCAGAGGCAAGAGAACCAAAATGTGTGAACATAATTATCTTCTTTTGTTCTACATGATTTGCTAATTATGAAAAATCAAACATAAAAATGATCTGTTATGAGGCAGGGACTGGTTTTATGGCCATTGTTCTGAGTCAGCGGGGTTATAATGTTTTATTGACCATTACGTTTATCAAAAGAGTGAAAGACCTCATTCATGACAGCAGGGGGATGTTGAAATACATGTGCATTACTAAAACCACATGACACAGACTCAGAATTGTAAAAAATTCCCTTCCCCTTTGTTGTGGTTTGTGTGAGCGTAGACAATATGCCAAGGTCATTTGCAAAATTAGAAAAAAATTGTTTTGTGCCAATATGGCAATTCTTGTTAAGTGTCTCCATTTATTTTGTTCCTAGAACAGACTGCGGAGACTATAATACATTATCCAAATCTACTGTGCGGAATCGATTCCCTCTCCATTTGGCCTTTCATGCAGCACCTGGAGATCGATACACATCTGAAAAGATTTCTGTGGAACAAATGTGAAGTCACGTGAAGGAGAACATCCCCACCTGCTGAGTTGTCTGAGACGGGATCAGACCTGTCTGTGCTGTCCGTGGTCCTCATCCTGCTTCAGTGCCCCCAGGAGTCCGCTGAGAGAGGCCTGATCTCAGGTCAGCTTTTTGTAAATAAGATTTTTTTTTTGTTCTCTTCTTTTTTTTTAACTGAGCCTGGAGTCTGTGCTCAGGTTGACCCAAAACTTCCTCTCTGGCTGCCACCTCCACCGGTGACTGAGTGTCCTCCTGCCACCCGTCTGCAGCCCAGCTGTGAGCACTTGACTAACCTCAACCCGGTCTGCGACTCCTTCGGAATGCATCGCTCCTGTCCTGCCAGGAAAAGCAATTATCTGACTGTCCAGGCAGGCGGCTGGATAAAACAACGTCAAAAGAAACAATTCTAGTTTCTGCCCGTGGCCATTCTTTTTCTCTGTTTCTCTGTCCTATTTTTTAAGCTCCTCTCCTTGTGCTATTTTCGACCATCACCTGTCTCTTCCAATCTCACACTAATGCCTTTGTCTGCATTTTCAAAGTGCTGCAGTTGTAATGTCTGAAGGTTATCTTTTTTGGACGTGAGTTGCTGTAAATGTGCCCTGGATGATAAGATCTGTTACATCTGAACATTATAAAAAAAATGCCCTCTTTAGAGTTTATAGGGTGTTTATGGTGTGCATTGTTCATATGGTCTCTTCTACCGCATTATGGAAAGTCTACGTTTGTGATCTAATATACAGTAGATGAGTAAGATATCTAGCCAGTCCAGATGAAGAGATATAAAAATAGCGTGATGCTCACTGTGAAAATAATTAAATTAAAATTATGAAGACATCCCTTCAGAGTAAACATATTCCAACACTGCATGTTGCCATGTGGGTACCCCTCGGACTCTGAGTCAAAACTCAACATCACAAAATAGCATCAGGGCTCTGTTCTTGGTCAGGTTACCTACAATATAGCAAATTAAAATGGAACTGATTTCCTCAACATGACCTTGTGTGATGTGACAGTGCTGGCATTGCAACCTTTATTTACCAATAACATCACAAAACCTTTCACACTACTCATAGCCTGCAAAATGCATGGATTTGCGTGCTTGTGGAAGGTGCCACAGATTGCCTAAACTGGTCTATCTGGAACTTCCAAGATTCTTACTAGTGGCATGAAGTTTGAACAGATACTGTGTGTCTGTGTGCCCAAAATAACATTTTTTTTTTATTTCAACTTTTACTTTTCCTGCTCAAATGACGAATACTTGATTTTCTTTTGCCCACACTCTTTTGCCTTGCACCTGTAGCTATTGAAGTAGGACCTGAAAAGGGCAAACTATTGCTTCATATACAGTGCTCGAATGTATTGAAACTAGACCCTTCGAGAAAACTGTAATGCCATCCTAACACCTTCTCACATAAAGATGTCAGTAGCGTTTGTTATGCAAGAACTAGTTTTGAGAAGTGGAGCGGGAGAATGGTACGAGCCATCTTCTTCCAGGAATAGTCCCATCAGTCTGTTTAGAGAAGCACTCCCAGCATCATTATGCAAAAGTAGGTTAACAACAACAACAGCTATGCAGCCAACTCAGTAGACGTACACTCTCCTATGAGGATTCCTTGGAACAGCAAAAAAAAAAGCACAGCTTGATAATAATAAAAACAAATCCTTTTGGGGTTTCTTTCACTGTGAGGAGTGTATGGCTGGATACCTCAAACCCCTCACCCTGAGATCTGGGCGCGGTGTAATCTTAGAACAAAAGACAGGGGGGGTAAATAAAAATAAACCCTGAGAAGTGCCAGCGCTTAATCGCATAAATGGCAATGCTGCCTTCTCTGGGTTGCTTGTCAGAAGTGCGGCTGCAAAGACGCGCAAAACAAAGTGGGAACACCAACTCTGCTCCATGCACAGAGAAGGAAACTGGAGAAAAAAACTGTGCCACTGCCGATGTTCAAAATTCGGCTTTGGAGAATCACGGCAGAACTCAAGAGGCACTCAAACAACCTCCACTACTGTCGCTCTTGTGCAAACGGAGCACAACACCAGGCCAGCACCTCATGAATATAGACTCTGCTTTAGCACAATTTCTTTACTAACTTTGTCCCCTTTCATTCAGGTTAATAACAAAACATTAGATTTTTTTGCATTTCTTGGTTTTCTGCATTTCTCTGTTCTTATATTTTCAATTGCTTGGCAACTCCAAGTGTGCCATTTCCTAGAGGGTTCCCTTCAGTGTTCCAAACTGTTTGACCAACTCACGCTAGTACAAGCATGGCATTTTGAAAACAATATAAAACACAATACTGTCTCACTGATCTAACTAAGGATGCCAAATTACATCCTCACATATCTTCAAAGGGTTGTGTATTATCTCATTTCACACAAGCTCATCAGAGACACTGAACAGCAGTATACTGTTTTAATAATGATATCAACACAAGCAGACAGCAGATGGAATCTCATCTCATGGACTACTTTGTAAAAAGCAGACTTTTCCTTCCACCTTTCAAGGGTCTTGGTGCTGGAGCTGTCCTCCATTGACTACTATTTAGAGTCAGTCAGTCAATCACTGGACTCAATTGGTTAATGTCCTATTCGGTTTGATATTGAATATACCATTGCTGGGAACTGAAACTTTTCCTTTTCTAATTCTATGGTCTCACTAGCCCCAGTAGCTTACGCATACTTCTTTGTAACTTTACTGTTCAGTGGAAGAAACATTAAACACAAAGTGTACCTTTACTCACAGGACTGTTTTTTATTCAGCAATAAGAAGAAGAAAACTTCAGAGAGTCTTCCTACCGAGTGCAGCACAGTAGTTTGTAGAGGCACGGGTCAAAGAGCAGCTCCTGTTTTATTTCCTAACATAATGGGACTTAAATTCTAATCACTTGCATGGCTAGTCACATCGACACAAAAGGCCTTTGGGATAGCGACTGATCCTTTCCAGAAGACCAATTAAAAACTATCTGGGTCAAAGAGCTCCATTTTACACTTTTTCCAAATGGATATGCATTTTTTTCTATTTCACCCTGTCTGTCATTGACATGTAAAACAACAGGTTCAGTTTTTTGGACTCCTTCCCTATCTATTTAAACAAAGATTAACAGAGACAAAACAATTCCTTTTATTTAAATAATTACCACAAATGATTTGATTACACTGACCCACCTGTCTCACACTTTTGTAGGTTGTTAGAATCCTCTAGCACACTCTTATGTCTAACTTATATGCTACACATTCTTATATGCTTATAGTTTTCATAACAGCCAATCAGTCATGTGATGTCAGATCAATGACACACATAGCTACTGTATTCACCCTCATCATGCAGTTGCCTTAGCAACACAAAATAGTCTCTAAACATTCTTTTGCGCATAGTTAATAACAGTGGCGGTCCTACTTAAGCAATAAGCCCCAAGAGGCCGTGCTTTGCGCTGATTTTAGAACAGGTAAGGGAGTTGTTAGGCACGACGCGAAGCGGAGTGCCGTTAAACCCCCTTACCTGTTCTAAAATCAGCGGGGCTTATTGCGGACTCGCGGGGCTTATTGCTTTTCTAAACCTGTTACTACACATATTTGATATGGTTTCATAAATAAAGACAATTCAATTTAAGAAACAATAGTTTAATGATAAACCGTCATTCTTCCGCCACTAAAAATTATAGTTCCTAAATAAATCGTTGCCACGCAACCCTTGAAGCAACGCAACAGCCAGATGGAACACTGGGTATTAAATGCGCTATGAATGCCTTGCCATTCGCTGCGCAGTAATATGGAATGTAATCAGGTCAAATTGTAAGGTAATGCTGGATTTTACAACGGCTTTTAGCCAATCACAATCAAGGATTTGAACAATCAGGTTTAGAAACAAGGTTAAACTGAGTGAATCCACCTCTTAATATCATCATTATGACGCCATGGCTCTCGAACCATATATTTATACAGAAAGGTATCACCTTGACATAGTCGAGTACAACAGACTTGATTAATATTTCCGGAGCATTTAAAATCAATACACCCGTATTAACAATACATTAAGAGTAGTAAACTCTCAGTTATATGATCGCTTGGATATTGTCACAACAATAAAAGGCGATTTTCAGGGGTTAGTCTACAAAGTTTTATAAAGTCCACCGAAAGTAGCCTATGTGAGCTTTAACAAGTTTGTCCACTAAACATCGCATTGTCCAACCTGCAAAGCAGTTTCATTAAACTTACCGGATCCTCACGATATCCAGTTTTTCTTGAAAGTTCCGTCTTGAAAATGGCGTTATAATTGTATCAAAAACTGGAATTATCAAGTTGGTGTAAACTAGTTTATTTGAGTTGGTTAATGTAATTATATTTAGTCTTACCAATTCAAACAACTAGCATAATAAGCATTGAAACCGATGTACGTTTTCGCATTAGCCAACTAAACTGAGCACTGAAGCACTACGTCGGTCTGCCTCAGTATCCAATCAAAGGACGTTTACGTGTCACGTTCAACGCGAGGAAAGAAATCTTCCGGGCCTTCTAGCTGGTCCAAAGGCGCCAACTCGAAATCTGATTGGTTATCACAACTGATACTGAAACAGATACTGAAACAGCCAGTTGTGATAACCAATCAATTTCGAGTTGGCGACTTTGGGCCAGCTAGAAGGCCCCGGAATATTTCTTGGGGCCTGGTTAATTCTGAAGGCCTCGGGGAAGATTTCTCTGGCAACACATGATAGCTGATGTATGATTGGATGAAAGCTCTAACATAAATAAAGAACGCTTGAAGCTATGAAATGAAGAGAATGGACTATGGGGAATAATTTAATACATATTTATGAAAAGAAAATATTAAAATTAAATGTATTTTATTAAATGTATTTTCTGATGATGTTTAGGCCAGCAGAGAAGGCCTTGCTGGCCCTGACTGGTACCACCACTGGTAAATAAAAAGAAAATTGAAACACTCAGTTATTATGTTTCTACGTTTTACAGAACGTGCTCTCTCTGTGTCTCTCACATCCTCTTGTACTCACAAAAAACACACACACACGCATGCACAGACAGACAGACACACACACACACTCACACTCACAGTGCTATCTTGTGAACGCATTTGCATCAAAAAGATGTTTTTCTTTTCTTCAGTCAATATCATCAGATGGAGACACAAGGACAAGTATTGCCAATGACACCTCTAAGAAAAACACCTGCTCACCGCTAATGCGTTTAGCATAAAGTAATCAAACTTTCCTAATTATCTCAGCTATGCCATCCAATTAGGCATGAAACATCAACAGTTCTGTAATTATCTCACATTACAACTCATTAGCCAATGATTTACTTATGTTTTAATTAGCATTCTGGTTCGACAGGGTTGTATCCGGTGTTCTGATAGTTGTTTGCTCTTTCGCCATTGCTTTGTGAGCTGGGACTCAATTCGTAGGTGAATTTGTGTCTGTGGTTTCAAAGCAGGAACCCTTCAGAAGATGGAGTACTCTGGCGGCTTTGAGGGAGACAGTTATAACTAAATATGACAGATGTTCTACTACGAAACAACTACAAAACCTACACACACACTCAAATTGACTGCTGGTTCCTACTTTATTTTAATGGGCCGTCATAAATAATAGACAATCATCATGTTGACACTCTGTCAACAACAAGGAGTACAAATACCCTTCCATTTTGGCTCAGGGCTGAGGTTATTGTCTGACAAAATGTAGTACTAGCCTTCATTAACATGTGGTAAAGTTAGCCAACGCTGATAATTAAGTTTGCTCAAGAACAACGGCCAGCCAGACTCTGACTATAACATAATGGACCTTTGCAATAAGTGTTGCCAACTGCTGATTTACATTCGGTAATATAGGAATTAAAACATCCAATGTATAGTGTGTCAAAAGGGTTGACAAGTCAATAAAGCAGCAGGCTTCGGAAGAATAGAGTGGAGTGAAAAAAACACCCTCTAGCAGAATTGATTTTCTCTGAAGGTATTGCCATGGTCTGACTGATGATTTTCCATAATGGTTCCTGTAAAATATTTATTATTAAATGATGCTTTATTGCTGGGGTTTAACTGAACAATTCTGTGCTGACAGCTGGTGTTGCCTCAAATATATGTATGAATGGCCAGAGGCAGATCAACTGTTTTAAGTACTGTAATTGTGAAGAGGGATTGTGATTGGCAAAGAGGATTGCCCTTCTCAATATCAGACCCCTTGCTGTGAGTGAATCTATCAGTTGTTTAACCCTGAGCTGCTCTTATTTCTTCCTTGCAGTGTTTTAACCATTTTTAGCATCAATTGGCTTGCTATGTCATGACAGAAAACAATTTACGCTGTCTTGTTTTTAAGAGGCAATCAGTGAGGTGTCCTTGGTTTGATTAGATTTCCAGGTGCATTTTTACGTTTGAAATAAGTCTCTCCCTTATCTCCTGCCTGTGTTTTTTCTTTCATCTCAGTGTGTGCTTTTGTTTGTGTTGTTATTATTGACAAACCTGCACTCCCACTTAGAAGCAGCTCTAAACCAAGAGTTCCCCACCCCGCCCCCATTTCCACCATACCAATTTAGCAGAAGCAGGGGCTGCTGAGAGTCTACTGTATGCCTTCTGAATGTCTTCTACCATGACACTGTACCCTCTGGAATATTTGGGTTTAGTGCTTCAGCAAGGCGAGCTGTAGTAAACACGGAGCATGTCTCCTAACAAGCGCTATTGGTGGCGCACAGGGACTTTAAGTCAATCGTGTATTACACATTTGTTGGACCACTGATGTTGTTGACAGCTAGCAGTGTCCACTACTGTGGCTAATTGTCTCCCTTGCTGCAACTAGAGTGTCCTGATCTCCCCCAGCCACTCCTCACAAAGCATCTACAGATCACCTCACATGACTGGGCAGCCGTGTGGATAAAGACAAAACCCTAGAGCAGCGAAGGTGACGGCAGGACAAAGAAAAAGTCACAATGGAATGCCATTTTGACATCCCATTCTATTACATCAGAGTCAAACACTGTACAGTTCAGTGTACTGGGCCGTGGTACGGCTCTTAGGTGTACCTTTGGGTTGTCAGTGACGACACAAGCCTTACAGGAAACATACAGTCGCAGGAGGGACTCATGGTTCATAGCCGGAAGGAGGCTATTTGGGGGGAAGGAGCTATTTGCTCTTACTGAGAAAAATACAGAGTACATATCAAGGCGCATGGGTTACAGAGTAAGATGGTACAAAATAATGAAAGCACTCATGTCTGACCCAAAAGGAAATCAGAAATATTCGGTTCCATTAGGCACATAGTTTTATCTTAATAGATTGAGGGTATGGTGAGGGTAAGGTGCTTCTCAGGCTGGGGGCAAAGGTCAGGGTGCGTGTGAGGTGACGGTAAAGGTTAAGGATAAACTACTAGTAGATAATAGGGTTGCAGGTATTGAGAGCACTTTCATTCAGTCACTCCACGATAGATTCCAGAATATTTTTTGCCAATGCTTCTCCCATGTGTCTTGTATCTGTACAGAGGTTATAAGGTTGCCATCCTGGTAGCACAACTATTATACACTGACCCTACATGCCTAGGTATGGAGATGAATATAGTGGAAGTCAAATTATTTGGATGAAGCCTGATGTATAATTAATGTTTGTACAAAGATTTTCATTCTCCTTTTAATAGACAAAAAAATATCCCTCCAGGCTTTTATGGTCTAAATGCAGCTCCGCCCAAAGAACAAAACACTGCATTTAAATCAATGTAGCCATTTTTACATGGATAATTAAAAACAGACCAAGGTTACATTTGCTTTATGAGTCTATTCAATTATTCCTCACCTTGTGTGGTACAATTCTTAACAGACTAAAGGCTCTAATGTAGGACTGGGGGGTCGGCAGAATTCAGCTTAACCACATGCACTCCAACTAGTGGAACCGATGGAAGATAGTAACATTTGCTTGTTCTTCATAAGTTCCTTTCATAGTTCGTCATTTTTTTTATCATTTGCCAACAAGATGGGCTCTACATCTATTTACTAGTGCTGTCAAACGATTAAAATATGTAATCACAATTAATCGCATTTATGTCGTAGTTAACTCAAAATGAATCGCGATTAATTGCACATTTTTCTCTATTCTAAATGTTTTTCAATACTTTTTTATTTTATTTTAATGCTCTTATCAACATGGAAAAGTGGATAGGCTTTCTTTATGCAAATGTTTTATTTTTTTGAAAAACAACATTGCCAAACAGGGCGGTACAAAATAAAATTATAAAGTGCATATTTCAGGTAAACAAGGTCTCAGCCTATAGTGCAGTTAAACCATGGCTTAATATTTTCTTTTTTTTCAAGTTTGCTGGAAACATAGCAGTCAGGACTCTTATTTCAGAAACAATGAACCGTAAAGGTTAGGTTACCAATAAAAGGTAAGCCTACTATTTATTTGCTTTCGGCCAACTGCCTGTTGACATTTTCAGACAACAGTGAAGCTCGTTCTTTTGCACAACACAACTTTTAAAAGTAAATTTTCCATCCAAAGCTTTTTATCATCCATTTCGCCGTATCACGCTCACCATTCACTCAAACCGTAACTTTAGCATACTACACAGTTTGCGAATGTTAACAAAAAAAAAAAAAAAAAAAAATCATAAAAAAAGAGTTAATCTCGCGATAAAAGAGTTAACAGCGTTCAAATGGGTTTGCGTTAACGCCGTTAATAACACGTTAAACTGACAGCACTTCTATTTACTTACCACAGAAACTCTTGTATTCTGTTTTTGTGTCTGTCAATAAAACTCCTCAGTGCCTCTCAGAGATGCTCACTCTCCTTTGTTCTGCTGCCAGCTTGCTGCCTGTCCCCTTTGCTCAAGCGTCCAGCACGGAGAGACCAGATCCCACAGTGCCACTCCACTTCAACTCTGCAATGACTTGTGAAGAGCCCAAAACTAATAAGGGTCAAATAAATATTCAATTACGGGCAAATGGTTATCGTTAATGGTTGGTCACAAGCCTGAACTATAAATGCCCAAATTGTAATAAGACCCCAAAAATGTTATAAGAACATTGTGTTCTAGCATGATGGACAGTTATTACATACCCATAACCTAAAAATGATTTACAGCCACCTTACTGTCTCACTGCTCATCCAATTATAAAACTCCTGTTTCATCATTTATGTCTTTTTAGTCGTTTTCGTCTCCCACCCATTTCTCCTCATTCTTTCACTTGACTGTGAAATGACGACAGGTCAATTACATTATTATTATTATTATTATTATATATATATTTTTGCTATTATTGTTATTATTAGTAGTACAATACCATGTAGTGCTAAAAAGACACTGTCAGGCACTCTGAACTTGTATGCAGAGACAGTGAATGCTGTCGTTCCGGTACTCATCATCACTGATGATGAGCAGTTTTCTAGACATGTTGGTCTTCACAGGGGGCAGCAGCTCTCATCTCATCTTTTGCTCATGGTTCCAGCAGCCTTGCTGTCATGGCGATGAGCTTGCTGCCCACTGAGATTGATGCACAGGCATTGTTCACAGTGACACCCCCCCCCCCCTTTACCCATGACAGGCTCAAGCAGTTGCATCAACACTGTCTCTGACAGGTCTTCATCCACACTGTTCAAAAGGGACCATTCCCCAAATGTAGACAATATGTGTTCATATGATATTACTCACAGCTGCATCTATTCAAAAACCTAATATGTAATTGCATATGTAAATGTATCAAGTGCGCTTGCAATGTACAACACAAATGGGCATCAACAGTTCGTTGGGAAGACTTGTTCCAGCAGTGATATAGCTATAAACATTGTCAGTATGCATTTGCTCTAGCTGTGTCTCTGGCAGCCAGGGACGTGCAGTGAGGTTCGGAGCTGGTGAGGCACAGAAACCGGAAGTAATTACGTCATTTTGAGCTCTAGTTTAAACTATATATATAATGTATATATACATGTATATATGTCTATGGTTTTAAAATTGTCATCTGATCAGAACTGAAAAAACGTTGTTTTATTGTCTAATACCATTATTTTCAAACGATTGTTTTTTTATTGTATTATGATGAGTTATTAATAAGATATTAATAGTTGCAAGCTAGTGTATGTAGCCCTCCCACCAATGATATGGCTCATTTCATTTTGTCTGGAGAAAATATAACTACGGTGGTGGGATGCTAATTTAAATGACCATTTAACCAACTCGGACAGCTTCGAAAAAACAATTCCATATTTATTTACACAACATATTAACATGTTAACAGTTAAACACAGCATACATAGCACACAATACCAAAATGTTCTACTGGCCAGTATAATTTAAAGTTGGTGCACTTTCGTTGGAGCTCATAACCGTCAGTTTGAGGTGAAACAAAATGAATCCACTCACGATTATCAGTATAGATCAGTGGAAATCCGTTGTCCTCTTCTTGAGTGAATGCAGTCAGTGGCTAGTTTAGCTCAGGATTAGCACCTACCTAGTCTGCTCACAACTTCAAGGCAACTTTCCTGCATCAACAGCCTTTAGCTTCTTTAGGTTCGTGTTGCGCATGAATATGTAGTCCCGTTGGGAAACGTGAAATACTCCAATGCAAATGTGTAATACTACTGTGTTAACTTAAAATACTTAAACGCTCTTAGTTAATTCAACATGCCTCAGGTTAGCAATGCAATCTTCCATTTTCGCTGTCAAACTCAAGTAGAGAAGTGAAGAAGAAAATCCAACGTCAGATTATATACCCAACAAGTGCCCTCTCGCTCGCCACCCTTCTTGAATCCGTGGTAGTGCGTGCCTCCCTTGCAATATATTTCAATGCGTTTTCAGCTCAACTCAAAAGGTTCTACGCTTGCGCACGCATGCGTAAAACCCAGTTTGGAGTGATTTCGCAATCCTAGGGGAGGCACTGCCTACCCTGCCCATAGACTGCAATGCATCTGCCTCCCTTGACCGCACGTCCAATGCTCATTGGCTGATCACTGGGAACCGGAAATGTTCAAATTCAGCGATTTTGATAATAAAAATGCTCGAAATGATCGGAATCATGCAGAAATGACACTCGTAACACAAGATAACTAGAGAAATATGAATATTTATTTTATAATACATAAATATATATGATTATTATACAAAAAAAAAAAAAATATATTTTTTTTTTTTTACTTTTCCAAATGACAGGTGAGGCTCTGCCTCCCCTGCCTCCTATGACTGCACGTCCCTGCTGGCAGCAGTGTCATGATATGATAGGACAAGATCTGTAGCAAACTTTTCTGACCAGTACACTGGAACATTCATACTTTCCTACTGTTTTGTAGCAACAGACACTATAAATGATCAATAATCTAAAGCCAAGTGTTATGCTGAATTACTTCTGCAGCTGACTGATCTATAAATCACCAGTATGAAAATCATGTGCCCCACTGTTCCTTCAGCTCTCTCTATACAGTAGCCTACACACTACAAATGATTGTAGGAAGGATCTCTTCCAGGTCCTGGTCACATTGTTCGTCTCTTCACAGAGAGAGCACACTCCATCAGCATGTAAAATGCAAATATTGAAATATGTAAAGTTCTAGCTAAGATAAATCATATGACACAATTATCTGACAAACTAGACATGAATGTTAATAAATACAGATTTTTTTTGTCTCACATATGCAATGTCAAGGTGAGGTAAAGTAACATCAGATTAATCAGGTTTTCAAAAGGAAAATGTTGCTGGTGGTGGAGTTTAGGCTTACTAGGAAATTAGCATGGACTTCTTAGATCCCCACCATTAAAGTTTAGTTCTGTCCATGAGACATTTGCATCTATGGACTTAATTAGCTTGTCGACCAGTTAGCAGACTTGCTGGTTAGCAATGGAGCTATCAGAATCAGTTAACTGACAATATATAACCAAAGCATAGGGAAGTCAAACAGAACTCACAGGTTTTAGATTGGGGGCTATTTTCGCTTCATGGGTGCAGTCCAGTTTTTATGACAGGTGAGTTTAGGCCAACATATCAAACAGAGTTGTGAAGGAAATGTGCCGCTATCTTTACTGACTGTGTTACTGACCAGTGTTTTCATTCCCATAGTTAGTTCTTCACATTAGCATATGTGCAGTATGCACCCGCTGTCTCTACCAGGTGTCCCTGCTCTCAAAATAAAGGCCCAAAGAGTTGAGCTCATTTTGCTTTGCCCAAGCGGATTCTATTATTACTTTAACAGAGAACAATAAGAAAGGCTCATCATCAATTTTCCTAGGACAATCAGTGCCAATTACAGCTTAGAGCAGAAATTAGTTGGGCAGAAAGTACTGGTTTGAATGCAGATGGGATTACAATGATATTTTGAAATGTTTACTTGCTGTCTGTCTAATTAGGATATTGTCTCTGTGTTTGTTTAGCATGGTGCCATATGAAGAAGGGAAAGCTTGGTGCTCGACCATTAGAAGTATTTAATCTTAGAATAAAAAGGAAAAAAGAGGTTGGGATACATAATATTGACCAACAGTGAAGCCAGAGAAAAATAAATATCTGACTGACATAATACATCTGTGGCCTGAATGTAAGTCTTGACATTTCATTGACATCATGATTTTTTTTTCATCCATAAAGGTATGTAGTGTCAGAGTAAATTAGTATTAGTGTAAATTGTAGTTGTTGCAAATTGTCATACTTTCCAAAGAGTGAGTAACATTTCTATTTAAATACACCTACGTGCAGAGCCCACAGACAGACAGAGATGTGTCTTCTCTCGCTCCTCTTCCACAAATCACTTCTCAGACACCTTAAGGAATCTCGATAGGCAAATGATTAATGTGCTGTCAGGGAGAATTAGCCCTGCAGTCATCACAGTCCACTTGGAGGCCAGCCCAGGGAGGGTGTTGTCACGAAAGTGGAAACATCACAGGAAGCCCAGAAACTAGAGGGGAAAGAGCAAAGAATAATAATGGAGAACAACGGAGAGGTTAGTGAGAGAATATTGGGGGAAGAGACAGGGGTGGGATATGCTTGCAGTGGTGAAGTGTGAAGTGAACATATGAACATTTGAAATAGGATTCCACATTTTGAAGGAAATGCTGTCTGTGCTAGATCGTTACATGACAATATAACAGAATTACTTGTCCCCCTGAGTGTCATGAACCTTAGTTGGCCTCTGTGATTTTCGGCTCATAAAAATCGATCGAAGTACTGAGGTAGCATACAGCATGTCCAATTTACTTCCATTTATTTCTATCCAAGCTTTTAATGTTTTGTCAGAGCTTGGATTCAAGGTATGCAGGTATGTGTTTCCATTTGAACATAGCACCCATAACACCTCTGCTGATTGTACAGATTGTGTGGTTGTGTGGGTAGATATGCATTTAATCGCATGCTTTTTCCTCATTAAAATAATTCAAGATCCTCCTTTTGAGCTGAAAACTGTGAGCACCTCTGATCATCAAGCGCTCCCACTGTTGCGTCGTTGTGAGCATGAGCGTCATGTGCCAGATGGAGTGAGTCAGTGTTTGTGTTGGAGCCATTTGTGTCTTCATTTTTGCTTGTTTTCTTTTTCCGTCTGCATTACTGTACATATTTTGGCCCGCTCTGGTCCAGGCCGGTGGCACAGCCTCCACACAAGGCAAGGCTCCATCTGCGCGTGTTTTTGATTGTTAGCGCTCGGGCCTACTGAATAATGGCTCTGCTCTCCCCGCTCCATTAATCTATCTCTGGGAGCATATGGACGTCATTAGCAGCACATCTTCGCAGTTGTCATGGCCCCGCTTCCTGGACTGCTGTTCCTGCCGACGTTTACCAACAAGGCTGTCCTGCCTGGACCCAAGTCTCTCGCCTCCTTGGATTTGAGGCTGGCGAAGGTAGACAGGGGGATGTGGCTGAGAGAAGAGAGGTTCCTTCTCTGTGCTCCACTGCCACCTGAAAAGGGATGAAGGCCCTCACTCACCCTGTTAAGCCTCTCCCTCCATGCAGAGAGCCCCTGCTCCCCAAGCAATGAAAAGCAGAAATCCAGCATGTAGCTGCTAATTGCCCTGACTTTAAAGGTGGCTGAAGATGAAAGTTTATGACTCCAACTGCACGACTTCATTCCAGTGGAAAATAGCTAATAATTGTATTGTGAGAAAAAATAACACAATAACTTGGGAAATGAGGAAATGCATGTGTATGTCTATATATTAATAATAATTTGTTCTCTATAAATTCTCCTATACATTTAGTCTCAAGCCACATTAAAAGTTGTGGGCATGCCAAAAATAAATAAAAATAGGAGAATAAACAGAGTTGTGGAAGACTCTTGACAAGTGCTAGGTTTGTGAAGAGTTGAGAAACAGTGAAGAGGTCTACATGCACACACAGATGTTGCTGAAGGATGCCAGTGTTTCACTTGGAAGGTCAGCAATGGAAAGGGGACATGCATTAAATGGACTCAATCTCAGTCTCAATGTTTGAATGAAGCTGTCTATTTGTTTAAAGAAATGTGCTGTAAATACTTCCCATTGTGGTAAATAAGTGATTTCTTTTGAACACTGCACATGTTATTGCTGCTATAATTAGAACCGTCTCCATTGTGTCTGTTTGCACGCACTTGGCTTGAGGATAAGACACTCCTGTCTGATGGCTTGATTCTCTGCTCTGGCTTGTGTGGGTCTTCTGTGTGTCATTCTGCCAGGTAAGCTGAGCGGATTCTGTCTGTCTTTGATCATCAGAGTTTTGCTTATCTTTGGGGGCTTTGCTGAGACCTTAATGAGACCATGCCGCTCCATTTGAGCAGCAACACAAAGAGAAATGAAGTGTCACTTCAGTTTCTCCCCCCTCCAGCCGGCCTAATGGGGATTTTATACAGCACCTGGAATCTGACCCCTGATAAAGAGGCTGGGGAGTACGTCCCTCAATTTAGACAGCCTTGTAGTTGCTCATAAAAAACAGTCTGCTGTGTGTGTGTGTGTGTGTGTGTGTGTGTGTGTGTGTGTGTGTGTGTGTGTGTGTGTGTGTGTGTGTGTGTGTGTGTGTGTGTGTGTGTGTGTGTGTGTGTGTGTGTGTGAGGTTGTGTGAGTGTGTGCGCGCGTGCGTGTGAGTATGCGTGTGTGTGCACTTTCTTGTGAATTTGTGTGTGTGCCAGTCTGTGTGTATTTTTGCATGACAATACTAGCAAGACTACAGTAGATTTGTGTAAAGTTAATTAACTTCCTGCAGGATGGGCATTTACCATGGAAACCAGGTCACGGCTGTTTCCTTTAAGTCAGAAGAAGGGAAAGTTAATTACTGCAGGTATCAGTAGGACTGGAGGTGAGACTCGAACAGCCCACGGAAAGGAAAAGAGAGAGAGCCAAACATGAAACAAGCTTCAGCCAGTTTGTGCTGCTTCCTAACAGAGAGCTGTCACCCTACACTGATTTGCCCTTTCCTTATGTCCTCAATACAACAGAGAGCTCCAACAATACTTGAGATCATGTCCGGAAGTCAGATTCTACTTTGACCTATAAACAGAAAAACAGCACAGTACAATGAGGCCGATCCAGGCAACGAGGTAGGTGCAGCTTGCTATTAGTCTGGTTCTGTCCCCTGCGAGGTGCCCTCCAGTGACCCTCTTCTTCTGTCATTGGGGTCTTCAGTGGGGTTATTGATTTTCAGCAAGCAAATCCCATGGTTCCTGATTACAGGTGGATCTATCTGTGTCATATCTGTAGACTTAGAGACTCAACAAGTACTGTAGACTCAACGTGAACCACTGACAAGAAACCACACGCAGGTTATGATCGCCTGACTTTTTCACGACTGAGGTTTGGCTTGTTGAATCTCCAGACAGAAGGAAATGGAATCAAGGCCATTGAAGGCTAATAACTTCCACCCCCCTCATCAGAATCTACCAATATCACGTATTCCCCAAGCAGCCATTAATGAAGTCACATGTTCTTCAGCCGAAACACAAAGGAAACTGTTCAATAGCAGGAGGTACAGCAGCTAGATTTCTGTGAAAACAGAAAAATTAGCTTTAAAGGGTCTTTTGTTAACACAGCATGTGAAACAGTCATAGGCTAACATGCAATAGTATTGCTTTGTGCTCTTTGACTTCTACAGACCTTTTAACCTTAAGTAATGATGTCATCTTTCTGGAAAGACTTTCACCTGGCTTGTCTCACATCCCTGTTCATGTGTGTTCTTAACCAAGCTTGATACAGGTCATGAGGTGAATGCATGATTTCCTTGTTGTTTATTTGACTCTCCATTCTACCACTACCCCACTAGAAACCAACGCTGCAGCTTAAATGCATGGGTCTTACACATCCACACTCCGATGCTAAGTATAAGTCCCCTGACAGAACTTAAGCATAGGGCACTTGATGTGCACTCTCTCCACCCTTCTTGAAAGACAGCTGGAGAGGCACACTCTGACCTGTGCGACCCACAGTGAACAACATAACAATACATTACAAAAGAGTGCCTAGGGCGTACACAGGCAAATGGACAACAATTCCAATGTAATAATTGAACCAGTATTAGCCTACACAAAACTAAATCAACACCAGATGTGCTTGTCAGTTTCCTGCGATAGGGACAGTGATAGAAATACAGAAAGACATTTTTGATACAGATGATAATGAAATACGTTTTCTGATACGTAAATGCACTTTTTGACAGACGACTACTGCAGCTGTTTTATTTAGCTTCTTTCTAGGATATCATTGCGTTTCCAATTGGCATTGCCTTTGTCTACTTATGTGACAACCTTTCAAATCATCCCTCCTCATTGTTCCCATCTCGGCACGGCCAGATGTCAATCTTCCCACAAGGCCACAGTCTGCTCACTGTCAACAGCGACTGAGGGAGGAGCAAGCTGTAGCATGGCCTCTAGTGGAAGTCAATCTTTCCATTTCTGTTGTCAGAGATTGGTCTACATCTGGCCACCAGAGTCTTTTAAAAGCCAATTCACGAAATCATCTGCTACTTATTTTTGTTATATATTCTTATATGTAAGGAAAATGACTTTGTAAATTGGGGCAGTGCATGCGAGATTTGGGACCTGCAAATCCTGTTGTTCACTTTTCAATTCATGCCGAGCGGTATTCTCCCCGCTGTGTTTGTGACGTGGGAGCGAAAGGAGGCATCATTAAATGCATGACTTTGTGCTGTTTTTAATGGGAAAGGATCAAATGCAGGCATGGGATAGGATCAAAGGCAAAGATAAACCATGAAATTGCCAGGCCGTCTACCCACTGCAATCAGCAGCCTGTGCCCTTGTGCTCCTGACCCTCCAGTGAACAGCACTGAATTGGATTCTCAGTTCATCAAGAAACGCTGGTTTGACACAGTCACACGCTCAATTCTCGACCACAGAAGCAGGCAAAAAACCCTTTCAGAAAAAGTGTCTAATTATAATTATCTAGTTCTTTTATCCCTGCTTAACTAGGAAGGCACCAGAACACAGTAAAGAGAGACAAAGACAGATGTCCAGATCTTGTGGCTTCTCCACAAACGGGGACATTATAATTCCTCCATGTATTTCATTCAATAGCCTCTTGTGAGCTCAGCGGAGAGACAAATTGCGTTGAGAGGAGAGATATTCACAGATGTCTCTCTCTGTGGCTATTGTGACGGAATTCTTCACTTTCAACAATACAAATGAATCAGAGGAATGGAACTTTCCAGAAAATAAATGAATTTTTGTGACAAGGGTGATAATAAGCTACACCCTCTGTGTTCCCAATACTGTTTCACACACACACACACACACACACACACACACACACACACACACACACACACACACACACACACACAAAGACATTCCGTACATGTTTTTCCTCTCAGAACTACTGCAAGGAATGAAATGTGGATCAGTTTGAGTGAGCACAAATTCCATTCATTTTCTTTGTAAATTCCATTCATTGTCTTTGAGGTTTTAAACAAAGCATTATAAAACCAATGGAAGAGGAAAATGACACACGTTACAAATGTACACGTCTCATGTACAGTATTAGTGGACAATTATTGGTTTGGTCATTCACCAGTCTGGCCACGAGTTTTCCTATAAATGCTAGACTGTTCACCCTAAAACACCCTGAAGCTACACAAAAGACTGTGAAGCTACGCTCAACCAATCACAACCTTCCCTCTCTCTTGCTCTCACTTCCTCAAACACACTCACACATATACACACACATACACACGCACACATACTATCTCTCACTGAGATCCAGGCTTTTGTAAGACATTAAATCGTCTGAGTTAGCATTTGTGCATTGCCTCCTACCCTACTTTCATTTCCCAGAGGGATGTAGTGGGGATCTTGCTAATTTGTTAAAAGGGCCTTGGACTAATTAAGCTAACTTCAGCAGTTTCTGGGAACTACACACACTCAGTTTGCCATCATCCGTCTGTGTCAGTTGCCATCACATCTGTTGCCTTGGTTCCTCAGAGAAATATCAGCCTCTCCTAGGATATGGAGGAAAATACATTTCCAGCCTTGCATCTTGGCACTCAGAATTCCATTGTGAGCACCCTCAACGCTTATGGTACCACTTGTAAGTCTTACAATAACTCTACCGAACAGTTAAGTTAGCATGGCTATGTTCATCTCATCATACTCATTAAGGGCATAAGACTACTGGGGTACTTCTGTACTTGACAAAATAATTATATCTGCTCTGGAGTGACTGATTTTCGTATTAATGCATTCCATTGACTCTTGCACACAGAATGCCAAAGTTTCACAGAGTTCAGTTGTCAATTCTTACACTTTTTACTTAAACAAAACTTACTTAATTACATAGGGACATTATTTCTCCAGCTACTGGCGAAGTATCCATGGTACATGACTTACCAAATCTTCATGTTACCTATACAGGTGTATTCCGTTGTGATAAAACGGAGTCAAGGCTCTAGTTGTTGTCTGTTTAATGCAGAGTGCTCCCTTTAATCTGAGCCACTTTTAACTGTGAAGCATTCAATCATGAGGAGACTCCCCCGGTACAAAATCCTCCGGTATTGAAGTTTGAGTAACACCCAGCATGCTTTGAGCACCCAAAGGAAAACAATGCATGGATTCTCTGCCTCTTAAAAGAGGTCAGTCAATAACATTAATCCATAGACAAAAAACAGAAAACTAAGAAATAAATAAATAAAGTGCCACGCAAGACTCACAAAATCCCCTTGTAAAATCTCCGACAGGCAGCTCTCCTAATGACGTTCCCCCTTGTGCGTCCGAGGGTCCATAGGAATCCTGGGAAGCAATCCCAACACTCAAATGATGCACCCATGCAAGGCTGTCCAGAACAAAGCAAAACCCTGGAGTCCATCAGCCCTGGTGCCTCAGCTTTGACACAGTCCAACAGAGCTCACCATCTACACAACATCCAATTAGGACAAGAAGTCCTAGTCTCTGTTTATTCCAGACACCTGTACATTCCTCTTCTCTGTCTCTTTATTTCTCCCTCCCTCTCTGTATTTTACCATTTAACCAAAGTTTACTTGTTGAGTGTTTGGCATTTTTTATGGCTGAGTTGGTGAATTTTACAGCCTCCTCACTTTTAATTAAGTCAGGAGTTTTCAGCTCATCATTAACTGTTATAAGCACAAATGTTGCATACTCATCTGGGGCCGTATTCACAAAGCCTTTTATCTTACCACTAGGAGTGCTCCTAACTCGCGCTAAAACCTTTTACGTAGGAGTAATTTCTTAAAAGTGATTCACAACGGCTCTGAGACCTACTCATACTAAGGATAATACCAACTCCTAAGCTTAAGATAAAACCACCGTTGCTATGGATGACGTCGACTCTCATGCACGAGTTTAGAAGGGGTGAGGACGGTGATTGGTTGTTGACAGGCTCTCTCATTAAAAACTCATTCGTGACGTCCCTCTAACAATCCCACTATATCAACTGAAAATAAGAGAATAACCTAGGCTTCACATTAAGTCATATTAAATAGTTATGGACAGTGCAGTTAGCAGAATGCACACGCATGATGACAAGTTTGTGCATCCAACGGGAATGACACTTTGCACGTTAAGAGAAATAAAAAACGATCAATATAAAATATGGCAATTGCATGTAATCAAGGCAGTAATAACTAAAGCACCCAGCAAACTGTAAGGCTATTATATTTCCAGCCCTTGACCACTTCAAATATCAGCACACACGGCCCTTCAAGCGAAACGAACGTGAAGCGTATAGCGAAAGCCTACTGGTCCCAGGACCAATAGCCACCGTCACCCCAGCGGCATCCAGCTGGTAAGTTCTTAAAAAACTGCTGCAGACCGCTCTCCGTTGAAATGCACGAGTCGAAAACGTCCTCATCTTTTGATGGGGCAATTATTGTAATGTGTGGACATTCCTGCGATCGCCATGGAATTTACTTTGATCTTGTGTAATTGGCGATTGTCCAAAGGGCAAAGGCAACTGGATAAACTGTTGGATGATGTGGGGTCTACACTACAGTGCGTTGATAGTTTGATGAATTAAACGGCTGACTGATTCCCAGTGTCGTCATTTGCGTTTTCCGCGAAGCCAAATAGGCTATATTTATGTTTCCAAACATTTCACTTCGGGACACATCGTTGTTTAAAGGCGTCATTGCATCCCGCGCTAATTCTACGACAATATTAATACCTTCACGGTTTAAGCAATGTCTTTTATCAATTCCAAGTCGGCTGCAGCCATCTTACGATTTTTTGTGAATAGGTCTTAGTGACTTAGGAGTCCTCATGAGGAGTTTTAAGCTGTCCTAGACTTAGGTGCTACTTTTAGGGATAAAATATTTTGTGAATTGCTCTTAGTAAAAAAAATTAGGAGTCCTACATTTAAGACTGACACGCCCATTATTTTTAGGAGTTTCTCCTAAATTCGCCACTTATGACCTACTTTTAGCCCTAAGATTCTTTGTGAATACGGCCCCTGAAGTCCTTGATGCAGAAGTTACAAGTTACATTTTTTAGAAAGAATCAACAGTGACACATCAAGGTCTTTGCTGGCTAATTTATAATTTGCTGGCTAATTAATAATTATTTTCATGTATTGATCTGGGGCCGTATTCACAAAGAATCTTAGGGCTAAAAGTAGCTCATAAGTGGCGAATTTAGGAGAAACTCCTAAAAATAATGGGCGTGTCAGTCTTAAATTTAGGACTCCTATTTTTTTTTACTAAGAGCAATTCACAAAGTATTTTATCCCTAAAAGTAGCACCTAAGTCTAAGACAGCTTAAAACTCCTCATGAGGACTCCTAAGTCACTAAGACTTATTCACAAAAAATCGTAAGATGGCTGCAGCCGACTTGGAATTGATAAAAGACATTGCTTAAACAGTGAAGGTATTAATATTGTCGTAGAATTAGCGCGGGATGCAATGACGCCTTTAAACAACGATGTGTCCCGAAGTGAAATGTTTGGAAACATAAAGATAGCCTATTTGGCTTCGTGGAAAACGCAAATGACGACACTGGGAATCATCAGTCAGCCGTTTAATTCATCAAACTATCAACGCACTGTAGACCCCACATCATCCAACAGTTTATCCAGTTGCCTTTGGACAATTGCCAATTACACAAGATCAAAGTAAATTCCATGGCGATCGCAGGAATGTCCAGTGACGGGACACACATTACAATAATTGCCTCATCAAAAGATGAGGACGTTTTCGCCCACCGTGGCCTGGATGTACCGATGACTCGTGCATTTCAACGGAGAGCGGTCTGCAGCCAGGTTTTTGAGAACTTACCAGCTGGATGCCGCTGGGGTGACAGTGGCTATTGGTCCTGGGACCAGTAGGCTTTCGCTTAGGCTACGTTTCACGCTCGTTTCGCTTGAAGGGCCGTATGTGCTGATATTTGAAGTGGTCAAGGGCTGGAAATATAATAGCCTAACAGTTTGCTGGGTGCTTTAATTATTACTGCCTTGATTACATGCAATTGCCATATTTTATATTGATCGCTTTCTTTTTCTCTTAACGTGCAAAGTGTCATTCCCGTTGGATGCACAAACTTGTCATCATGCGTGTGCATTCTGCTAACTGCACTGTCCATAACTATTTAATATGACTTAATTTGAAGCCTAGCTTATTCTCTTATTTTCAGTTGATATAGTGGGATTGTTAGAGGGACGTCACGAATGAGTTTTTAATGAGAGAGCCTGTCAACAACCAATCACCGTCCTCACCCCTTCTAAACTCGTGCATGAGAATCGACGTCATCCATAGCAACGGTGCTTTTATCTTAAGCTTAGGAGTTTGTATTATCCTTAGTATGAGTAGGTCTCAGAGGCGTTGTGAATCACTTTTACGAAATTACTCCTACGTAAAATGTTTTAGCGCAAGTTAGGAGCACTCTTAGTGGTAAGATAAAATGCTTTGTGAATACGGCCCCTGTAATTTACAAACCCCAAGCACATCATTTCACACAAACTCTCCTCCATCTGTGGAGGCTGGTGTGGTGTCAACAAATTCAAATTACAAACATTGTTGCAAAAAAAAGGAGAGAATTATTCCTTAGCTGTAGCTAACTTCTTGAATTTACTGTTTCATAATTTAGAAAGAATATCAGGTTCCACAGTGTTGATGATAACATAAAAGAGGAACAAGGATGAATTACACACTTTCTTCAGCAACACTGCATAAAACACGAGTGCAAGACTTTTTTCCTCAAACACTGACAGCTGTTTGTGTTTTCATTGGTTCTGACACCTTGTACTTCTCTGCAGCTGCCAGAACAACAAAGCATCTGACTCTCAGTTATGAAATACTGTGCAGTGGAGAGAAAACAAGCTGTAATATAATACAAGAGAAAATCCAGAAACATTTAATCAGCGTCAAATCTTCGCATTACGCTGTACTTGATGGCAGCTTGTGTCAGAGGCAGAATAGAATCATGTTCCCAAAAAAACTCCTCCCAGGCTGTTGTCTGAGATTTCTGTGCATAACTCTTCATGGGTCATCTGTTTTTTTGTTGTGAACAAAGTCTGCTCACGTAAACTACTGCTACTGGGCAGAGTTCAGATGACAGAATGAAGTGCTGTTATGTCATAATAAAATGTATTTATTGGGATGACACCATGCTTGTATTTTGTATGTTGTGTTAAATCATGGTGGATCTAGGCATATTTGCTAGTGAGAAATAATTTCTCTTCATCATTAATTTATGAAATTATTTATGTAATCTTCTTGGAGAGGATTACGTCAACCTTTTCAGGGAGGCTGCTTTATTGCACAGATGTAATGGTGAACATTCGCTTAACAAATACATAGAGGTCAGTCCATTATAAAGAAACAGGCAGTACGTCTTTTCTGTGTCTAACCCTTATGTCTTGACAAGGCCCAGCTTACCAGTGTGGCAAAAGACTTATAAGTATTATGAGTCTCTCTGAGAGTGCCAAGCCCTCAAACTAGGTGGAACGTTGATCACACACACACACACACACACACACACACACACACACACACACACACACACACACACACACACACACCTAACACACACACACACACGTCCTTTTCCCAGATGCTGTGCATGTGACCTGAGAACATTTGACCAGGCAGGCGTTCCATCAAGTGGCACTAAACAAACCCAGCAGATGTACGCGAGTATTTCCGGCGAAGCCTGAGAAAAACTTCTACCCAATATAAATAAATGAGAGGGTGGGCCAGCCGCTCTGGGGGTCTTTAGTGACAGCTGAAGGCAGTGCTTTTAGGGGCAGCCTCCATCAGATCCTGGCTGACAGCTTCCAGATGATTGCTTTTAGTCAGTGGAGTGCTCAGCGGATTCTGACAGAAGGAGAAGGAGTTCCATCTGGTGTCCCACCGCATGCCAGCCTGCCTCGCCCGTGCTGAAGAAGTTCCAGCAAGAAATCTCGCAGATGAGATGAGTGCTCTGATATTGATTTGAAAAAAAGCAGACGTCCAGTTTCTGATTAATGTCTCCATCTTGGCATCTCAGACATTCAAGCCGAAGTCTGAAAAACTCCAGATATGTCTATTTTTTTTTAAAGATCACTCTAAGACTGATCATGACCTGAGGAGTGGTTGTTATATAGTTGAGGTGGAGCCAACTGTTAGAAGTCAGAGTAAAGGTCATTGGCCCTTCACACACAGTCTTATGCCACATGAGAGATCATGTAGTTGTACTGCTGATATTTAACCTATAGATTGTTTACTGTGTGGGTAGGAAGTGTGCCTAATATAAAATATTTCTTAGTTTCTTAAAATGCCTTTGAGAAATGGTAATCATGACTTGCAGTAATAAAAAATGCAAAATTCATTAGAATCCTTAAATTAACTAAGTAGGGACATGCTGTTGGACGGGTGAATGATTTACTTCAAACCAAGATCACCAATGTTATGTCTCTATTCTATCTTTATTTGCTTGAAATTCACTATGGGATCCAACATAACAGCATGGCTGTAGGGATTTCTAGGGAGGTCTGTGTGAACAGATACCCTTTAGGTGACTCTGGTGAGAGGGAGCGCGCCGTGTGTGGATGCCGGAGAGTAAACAGTGAGTGAAACGAGGAGATGACGGCCCTCAGGCTGTCTGTGTTCTGCATTCAAAAGCTTAGCAGTCTGCACAGTCCGTCTCCCAGCAGGTGCAGCTTACGCAGCAGGCAACCATGGCCTCCAACCAAAGGCCTCTCTCCATGAGTTATGGCGGCAGAACTGAGAGAGCTTCATCTCTCGCTCTTCTCCTCTTCCACCTCTACCTCTTCCTCCATTATTTAGCACTCCCCATCTTCATCAAAAAGGTCATTTCCATACTGTGCTCGAAGGTGGCACCTGGCTGATCCGGCCTCAGCTCCCGTCTTCCGGGCTTCAGGCTGCATTAGGATTCTGGTCTGCTGGAGGTGGAAGAGGAGGCCTCCCCCTTGACTCATTAGCGTGACCTCGCCATGACCCCCACTACCAGTCAGGAGCCGGCGGAGGAAGAGGAAGAGCCAGGGCCTCAGCCAAGAGTTGTGAGGGACGCGAAGGACAAGGACGGGCAAACACGCCGACGTCCACAGCTCATGGCTGAGACTTTTACCCAGATTCCGTCAACCAACCAAAGTTTAAAGTCAGCTTGGCGATAGAACTCTAACTTCATCAACAAGCGAGCAAGGACGGAGATCTCAATTTGCATGCTTTCAAATTGCACCACATGCATGGTGTGTATTCCTTCACAAGTTCATAGTTGCCTTTTTTAGTGACTGAAATAAAATATCTCTCGTAGCAATTTGTCCTAAATAATCATAATATCTATTTCTGGTTACAACTTCACCGTTACTTACAGTTTTTATGCAGTAAGTGTACAAAATCAGATGCTACTTAATGCAAATGTCAAGAAGGGGAAAGTAGATGGCCTGGACTTGGATGAGGGTTAGTCGGTGTCGGTGGTTCGATTCCAAGCCAATGCGAGATGCCTGTGTAAGTCGCTATGTATGGACAACAGTGGCTGCTAGACACTAAACCTTTACCTTGCGTTAGGCCACCCAGAGAGCACCGAGCATGGGAGCACAAATCAGCTCATCCCTCTCTCTCTCTGGAAAGCAGCTCTAACATGCAGGTCAAGCGCTCACAGTTTCTTTATGTGTCCTGGCCTGTCCAAGATTGCTGGGATCGGAAATCTGCATGGTTCCTAATTGCTTGCTCTCTGCTGCCTAAAATAAGACGCATGGGGCATGGGAATGGTAATCACTGACTGATAGAGACCTAATCTGGCTCCACTGATGGACTGTGCTATTGGAGATGCAAAGCCAAAATGCACAGTCGTCTGTAATAAGTCCAAGACAATTTGGTTTTGCCCTCACCAGTGATCCCAGATCTGGTCAGAGCTCAACATGCTCCAATGAAACAAGAACATGTGATATAAGACTACCACAGACGCGCACACTGTGACAGTAATAAGGATTTCATGACACATAATGCTTCAATATGACAGGAAGTGCCTCGATTCCCCTTTTAGGAATAGCAACATTTAAAGCAATTTGTTAAGATGCGGTCTACCGAACAAGACAAGCCCATTTGAAAAACTGTCTGCAGGCAAAATTTTAAGAAAGAGCCGAGGTTTTTGGAGGTCATGCTGATGTTAAATGGCCTTGTAACCTTTACAGCTTGTGGCAAACAGCACTGCAACATAATTTTCTCTCTATTTCTTTCTATTAGTGTCATACTCAGTCATACACCGTAGCCCAAACAGCCAAAGGGATGCATGCTGGGCTTGGTTGCGATGCACAACTTCGTGCAAGTTCACTTTGTGAAGACAAGAGACTGATTTACTGGTCATGGTCTTGAGTTGTGTAGGGACATTTTGAATCCCTTTGCCATATAAAACAGGATGTTGCTCATGAACACAACATACACCTTCCTCAGCCTTCAGAATCACTTGGCCAAATAATGCACTACTTAAATAAAGCATTTTATCACACAACTGAATGACTGGAAGGCCTTAGCACGTGAAAGAGATGCCTTCATTTGTCATCATAGGAGTCGGGCAGCTTATGTCTGCTGTTCCTAAATACGCAATCAAGCCACCTTCCTTTTCTTTTTCATTGGATGGATTGCTTTGCTGGTTCTTTTGGTCCATAACCTTGCTTTGGCATCATGACAAATCTTTCCACCACATTCTCCTTAGTGGAAACAAACAAAGCCTTTGGGCCCTCAAGAGAAAGGTTAGGAAACAAAACATGAAAACAGTGATGCATGAAAACACCTTGAAACTACAGCCCGACAATTGCATTTGTCTGAGAAAAATGAGCGATTGCATGGGCGAATTCGAAGGACATGGTCATGAGTACTGGAAAGACTTAATTGTTTGTTTCGCAGTGTGCACTGTAGGGTTTTCTGTGTTAATGTAATTAAGCATCAATGTATTTTTTTACAAAATGAAACATATTGTAAAAGGCATCTTAATGAGGTTGTCTCCTTTCAATAGTCTCACTTCTTTGAGATTTTGGGCCTTTTCTTCAAGCCTGTCTATAACATTTCAGTGTTCTGTTAATATTCCTACTCTTGAAAACGAATCCAACAACAGAAAAATAAGACTTGAAAGTGTGTAAAGCAACTTTTTGTGATGTTATAGGTCATATATAATACTTTTACTACAGCATGCAAGTGCAGCAGGTGAAGTCTGCAAAACATTCACGTCTCGTTGACCATATATTGCAATACCTGTTAAAATAACAATTTGATTCAAGTTTTTCTTACAAAATGTTAATTGATAGCAGTGATTGACCTCGGTGCAGTGTTCATATCAGCATGCAATATAACTTAACAGTTGAAGATGCTGACGTAAATGATCCTGGTTGTAAAGTGCAAGTCAATTGCCAACATCAACAAACTATAAACTTAGCATTATAAATTTGTCATAGTATATATTTACTTTTTACAAAAAAGATTACAGGTTCAAACATGTTAATAAATGCATACCCTGTTAGCCTTGTAGGCTAGCCTCCCAACATTTTTCAGTGAATCAACATGTTTCAACGTGCTGTTCTAACTTTCTCCCTCTTCTTCTACTGCCAGCATATCACAGCATATCACTGGTGACCTCACATCCTGCAATACCTGTTAAAATAACAATTTGATTCAAGTTTTTCTTACAAAATGTTAATTGATAGCAGTGATTGACCTCGGTGCAGTGTTCATATCAGCATGCAATATAACTTAACAGTTGAAGATGCTGACGTAAATGATCCTGGTTGTAAAGTGCAAGTCAATTGCCAACATCAACAAACTATAAACTTAGCATTATAAATTTGTCATAGTATATATTTACTTTTTACAAAAAAGATTACAGGTTCAAACATGTTAATAAATGCATACCCTGTTAGCCTTGTAGGCTAGCCTCCCAACATTTTTCAGTGAATCAACGTGTTTCAACGTGCTGTTCTAACTTTCTCCCTCTTCTTCTACTGCCAGCATATCACAGCATATCACTGGTGACCTCACATCCTGCCGTGGCCTTGTGTGGGAGCATTTTCAAGAAGCTGACATCGTAATTACACACTCTGAGGGGGAAGACTGAACACTGGACTGGATGAGTCAATACATAACTACGGTTCGCTGAGGAAGGCAACACTGTGTCTCTATCCTACAAACATCCCGTCTCCTACACACACAGCTTTATTCAGCTGAAGCACAATGGATACTCAAGATTTTCTGACAGAGAAAGGGAAAGTAAGGTAGAGAGTACATATTGGCAAAGGAAGTTGATATTACCCTAGTGTGGATAATGATTGCCGCAGATTCTTTATAACTACGATTTTCTGTAATTCTGTCTGCCTCTTTCTCTGGTTCACTCTCTCCCTCTCTCTGTTTTTCTCTCTCTCCCTCTCTCTCTGGATGTGTGTCTGTGTGTGTGTGTTTCCAACCCAGAGCAGATTATCCACTCTGTCTTTTGCATATAATAAGATTGTTCATATAACATAACAAATGTATCAAAAATCTTGAAATCATTTTAAATATTGGAGGATTTTTGGAGTGCTTCAAAAACAAACCAAACAAATGTAATTCTGGTTTCCTCTTATTTCCCAAATCACTCTGCATTCAACTATGGTGAGCTTCTTTGTTGACTTGAATGATGTAAAGAGTCTCTCCTTCACCTATTTTTGGGTCAAAGTTGACACGATACAAGGTCACCCTCTCAGCGATCCTGCTGGTTGGGGATGGAAGGGGGCAGGAGCCTTTCCCCAGAGGAAGAAGGAGAGGTGCTGAAGAGGTGGAGGAGAAAATAAAAATGTCTGCATACTCAAAGCAGCATCGTGGTTTATTAGATAGGCAGCAGCAAATTGACTCCTGAAAAAAGGAGTAATGAATGAGTGCTGTAAACAATGAGTTTTCCTAAAGAACTGATATCTTGCATCTAAAGCACACATAGAAACACAAATAAACACACACAAACACACACACACACACACTCTCACACACAAGCGCTTATTTAGGAACTGCGCCTCCCTAAGGGAAGAAAAGGTCAACCACTAAAATAGTAATATGTTCCCTTAAATCTTACTTCATGGTCAATTTCCATTCTGTTCACTTAATTTTGGCTGAAGGCGATGTGTGGTATGAACCAAGAAAGAGATCTCCTCATCTAACATTGATTTCACCTTATTCCTCCTACTGAGTTGGGCCAAGTACAAACTGAGTTGTGCAATGTAGCAGAAGAAAACAACTTAGGACTCTAGCACAAGGAATTTAGATAAAATGCCACAGTAACATGGCTGCACAGGGACATTGTTTTTGCATAGCCATCTGCATTTGATATTGGAATGTACCGTACATCGCATATGAAGCACATCACCATTTAGGATACCTCAGCAGGTCTCATCAGTATGCATTGGACACCCAAATGGTTTGGATCTGCGACCTGTTTAAATTCCTCCAAACATCAGCGCTACTGACCGTAAACTACAAACATGTTGAGAGAAGGGCTCAGAAAACTGATTCAAATAAACAACTGTTTTGTTAAGCAGAAGAGACTAACTCACCCCTAGTACTGGATTCATGAGAACTCCCAGTGATGGATGCTACAGGCTCGAGTGGGCTGGAAAATGTCCACTCGTAACAAAATCAAAACTCGAATCACTGTCTGTTTGCGGCAGACTAAAGCTGAGCTTAACACACCCTCACACACTGTCTCTCTCTGCAGACTCTGTCTCTCTCTCTCAGTGTGGAGATAGATGGCCGCTGCTTCCTCTGTTGAATAGAGCGCCAATTTACACTCGTTCACGTCGGAAATCTCGATCCATCTGACGAGCCACTGACATTTGGTTCCCTTGTTCAAAGATGTCGTTTACTCTCCCTAGGTGGCCCATCTATTCAGTACTACGTTTTGTAATGCCTGCGCTGGAAATCTCGGTTTGACCTTATCAGTGACATTTCTAAACACTCGGCCCCCTTTGCTCTGAATGGCCCTTTGTCTGAGTAAACCGCTTTCAGTGTCCTGCCAGTTCCAAGGTCCTTGAATTAGTAAGCAGCCATTGATGCAAGCAACAAACCAATTGAGTGAACACTTTTGTTTTGTTTTATGTTGATGTATTGACTGGGTCAGATGAGTTTACTTATGGTGGTCACTTGAATGGCTGGTAATGCTTTGGACATTGTTATTGCTATATTATTTCAATAGTGAGTGTAAGAGTGTTTCATAGGTATGTGTGTGAGAGTGTCTCAATAGTTATGTCCTAAACGGCCCCTCATAAGTAACAGTGTCTTAGTCACCACTATTTCTAATTTGTCTATTCCTTCGTGCAAAAAGGAAGAATCTTAGTTTGAGAGTACAGGAGACTGCTGCTTATGTGGCCGTGTTTAGAATGTGACCCAAATAGGTGACATATCTCATTAAGGTTGTTCAGAAGCACGCATACCTACAATATGTCAGATATTTTTAGAATTTTGTTCTTTTATAATCACGCATTCGACTTTCTAATAATGTTAAAAAAAAATGCAGCTCTTATCAATAGATATATGACAAGCACCACCTCTGAGCAAACATTTCAGGTGACTAGAAAGTGATGTCAAAACATATTCTTCTTTTTCTAACCACGTCTTCTCCCTTTGGTGTCAAACTGTTCGAACAGGCCAACATGTAAATGAGCTTGGTCGAGCCAGCAATCATGAAAATGTAGTTCCACACATACCAACAATGACTCCGCCAAAATCCAGTTTTGTTTGATGCCCTGGTCTCACTTCCTTGTCAAGTATTTTCTTTGTGTTTCTGTTTTGTTTTTGTTGTAGAGAGTGTAAAATGAACCACCATAAACCCCCTTAGGAAATGCTCCAGTTTTGTGTTCCCTTCTTGTGGGTGTTTGAGAACAGTTCTCCAGAAACATTATCAAACACATCATTAAGTCCCCATCAAATCGGGCACAGCGCTTGCTCTATTCAGGACTTTGCGTCGGCTAATTGTGATGCAGTGTTGGGTCACACAAAACCATGGGAACCAAATGTGTCACAACAGTATGCAGCCTCTCTCTCTGAAGGCTCCATGCATTCCCTATTTCCCTTTCCTCTCTCCTCCTCTTCTTCTCTCCCTCCCTCCCTCTGTCTCTCTATTTCCCTCCCTCCCTCTCTCTTCCTCCTGTTGTCCCTCTCAAACTTGTCAAACTCACTTACAAGCCTCTCTTTCCTCTGAGTCTCTTTCTATCACCCATCTATGTAACATGGTAGCTCCTCTTCCCTTTCTTCCTCTCCTCTAACCACCTTCCCCACAATGTTTTCTCTATTCATTACATTCTCTTGTATCCTCAACCATTTTCCCTGTCTTTCACTCCTCCCTCCTCATCCTCTTTACATTCTCTTCTCCTCCCTCTGCTCTTTCTCCCTTAGTGGTGCTGAGTTATTCTGGCATCTGGGCAATGGTAAGTCATACAAATGACCTATAGCGATGTTTAGGAGCCTCTTCAGAAGAAGAGGAAAAATGCTTCTCTTTGAAGAAAATGTCATGCTAGAAAGGTTAACAATTGGATTGGATATTGTGCAATCATGTTTTGTGTTCGTACTTATGATTATACTGCGAATGTCTGTCTGAGAGTCTTTTGTGGTATGTTTTCCCCTAAAACATATTTTTACTGGAGAAAGCGACAAACTGAAGAGCTTTAAATCCTACAATCAATGGGATCTGGCCATGAAAGGGCTAGTCGATGGAAATGTCTTTTTATCCCATCAGACATGTTATTTAACAGAAAGTTACTCAGACAAGTAAGCGTTCTATTGTAAAGCAGAATTGGCTGCACTTTTCTCGCTTGTGTAGACTTAGTTGTGACTGAAAGAGGAGCAAAAAAAATGCTCTTTCAGCTTCAGGTCACTGTGAAGAGATGAGAGCGACAGAGAAAGAACACTGCCTCATATCTTCATCTGATCCCTGTTTGCAACCTGTGTTCGCTAAGGATCGTTTCCTGTCAAGACCACAAGCATAGGTTAGTCTTACAGTAACATTGCGACAACAGTGTGAAACATTACATTATGTTTTTGCACTGTATGGCTGAATGAGCCAATAGAGGCTTTCGTGTTGCCAGGTCAGACAGAGGCCACCCCTGATGACATCGGCAGCATGGCGGAGCCCTCACGCTGGGTATTGCTGTGAATTAACGTTATCTGCTCACACTCACTCGCCGTCCGCGACCCCGGAACACGAGCGCACGCTGGGCCCAGGCGTGCAGGAGCTTATCACCCTCAGCGTGAGTGAATTTCACAGCTTAGCTGCAGCACCAGGACACTAGGCCTCAACTGTACACACAAACTGACATAGCAATTAAATATGCTCCCCCCCCCCCCCCCCCCCCCAAATGTTTTAAATGTAAAAACACATTGAGTGAAACACTATTTGTGGGGGACAGATAGGGGAGAGGGAATTGGAGGACACATTATTTCTAGATAATCCACCACCGCAGTAGACCTCCTATGTTTTCCAAGATACAACAGACCTGCCCAAAAATAACAAATTAACTACAGAGCACTCTATGCAATCCTTATAATTACACTGAGTAATTTAATTAGCATTTTAGCTGGGATCCGGAGGAAACTAATAACTCTTGTTATTCATTTGACATCCTGCCTGAAACCATGATAATTCTCGCTCTCTCAAGAGCAGGTAAAAATGGTGTGTCTTCAGCGTTTGCAAGGAACATTTTTGTAAATGAGACTTAATGCTACGCTCTGATTATCAAAATACCCGGCAAAACTATATCCTCTGGAAGCAAAAGAGAAGTGGTTAAGGATTGAATTATCGGATTTGCACTTTTCAATTACGTTTAGCGGGGGGACAATTCAATGTATTCCCTAAAATTTGAACCTCAGCTCAAACAGAGATCCATATCCAAATGAGCTATATTGGATGACACATTGAAGTGAGTGAAAATTACACTTTCTATCACATGTTATGTCAGTATATATACAGTATATGTGTGTGTGTGTTTGTGTGTATGTGTGTGTGTGTGTATGTGTGTGTGTGTGTGTGTGTGTGTGTGTGTGTGTGTGTCTGTGTGAGAGAGAGAGCGAATGTGTATGTCCATGCATATGTACAGCACATGTCAGAGATCACGACTGTCCTGAGCCTAGATGGATTGCCATTGGAAGTTAAATCAAACTCATGAATCAAGCCATAATGCCCCGCTGAGCACTGGGGATCACAAGGGGCATTTCCAATAAATTGAGTGACACATTCATTGGGAACAAATTCAGTAGCATAATGTCAGTGTCCGCTATGAATCGTTTCCCTTCAGAGGACGGGATAAGGAAAAAACAGGGCTTTCCCTCGCTGAGCTTGCCTTACAATGTCAGCTTTGGGAATCCGGTATCAGAATTGAGAGGCACGTTTTGACTGAGGCCGGTATTGTTCACCGTTTTATGCCAAAACAACACAGCAGAATGAAAATCCTCAATGACAGACACAATTCTCGCTCGGCATTCCCCGTAGGCCTCTGGTTCACTCAGCCTTTCTGCAGATGGCATAGTGAATGTCAGCATTTGTCTCCATTTCATGTAAAGGACATCTCTGAAGTTTTAACAAAGCCCTCAATTTAACAATTCCCTCATACAGGACGCTCATACCCCAGTAAACATATCGGCACCTGTTTCTGCCTCATAAAAAAAGCACAGCCATCATAAAAACCTCTTCAAAAAGAGATGCTGTTGGGGGGAAAATGGCAGAGTCTCGCTGTGTGTGTCATGTAAAACAGGAAGAATCGTGGAAGGGAGGGAAATTACGAGCAGAGAGAAGATTTAAGTGCTTTTTTTTTAAAGAAAAAATAAAGAAGAAGAAAATGAGAAAAAACAGAGTGACTAACCTGACAGAAGATGACAGCAGGCCCCTATCCAGCTCAGCTCTGCCTCCGCCAAGCGCCACTCCAGCCCCGGCGGCACCCCAGGAGCCAATCGCGCTTAACACGGTAAACCCATTTCATGGCCTATCAAATTCCACCACTTCAAGGCACAGATGACACAGGATGAGATGCAGAAACGACAAAAAAGGGGGGACCAAAACCGCCTCCCAATCAGTCCCTCTCTCTTTCTCTAATGTTCGGCCACAGCACGACTCCTAGGCCCGCCGTTGCAGCAGAAGTTAAGTAAGAAGAGGATTCATGGATAGGAATAACAAAATAATTAAAAAAATGACAAAAATAAAAAAGCAGTGGGTGTTGCACCGTCACCGTTGGAGCACAGTGTTAAACATCTCATGTGAAAACTACAGTAAGTTATTGGACATTTTCATAGTGTAGTTATTTCCTATTTTATCATCTTAGTATTTCCAGACAAAAGATGCCTGCTGCAAACTTCAATCTCCAGCAAATTACCAGAAGTAAGTCGACAGTTAGTCACTATAATACTTTTTAAGGACTCTACTGTTTTTGAATCTACATGAAAAAAATGAGCCTACTGTAAAAAAAAAAAAAAAAAAAAAAAAAAAAGTTTATGATGAGAAGACATGTTTTGTTTCCATCTCTGAGGCTGGCCATGGCCCAAACGGCCTCATTTCCGTCCAGGAGTGGGGCAGGGACGAATGGATTCAACCTGTTTCAAACAACGTCATGACATATCGCTTTAACTTCTACTATGTGTACTCACTCGTCTGTTGTACTGTTAAGAAGTTTCTGAAGTGGATATTCTCTAATTGTGAATGTCCCTGATGTAAAAACGACTGGAAACATTAGACTAGGCTATTCACGGTGCTTAAAGTCGATCGATCAAACCCATAAACACTCATCTCAGTTCCTTAAAATGATATACTTAGAAGTTTTTGTTCATGAAACATATTTCTTTATGGCCTTAAAATAGCTTGGATGTATCTCTACACCTTTGTCTCATTTCAAATTCACAGATCTATGAATGTGCACATTTCTGCCACCTCTATTTATCTACCTTCATCTTGGCTACGTTATCAAACAGCTAATAATGTCCTGCTGATGTTAGATAAACTATGGTCCTGATTGCCACCTCTGACTCGATTGAGAGGATAAACATCTATATGTGTAGGTAGGGAGAAACAGTTTGAACACCAAAGGAAGCCCCTGAAGAAAGCCATCGAGTTCATCATAGGTAATGTCGTAATGTATGTATCTGTATACTGACGTTACTCCTCACTCCTGACAGGCAAGTTGACAGGATTGGTTGATTAGGTTTGTCACCTGTTTGTCTGATTCCGTGTTTTTTAGAAATGTTTTGACTCACTGCATTGCAGTTTCCAATGCGGAAATATTCGGCCACAGCATTTATTGCTTATTTTCCTGATGAAATGTTGTGCATCATAGAAAAAAACCATGTTAACAAAGGTAAAAACTTAATTTTCACCAGAAGGGGTCCTGAAGCCTTAGGAAAAGCCTCAGGCTGGCCCGGTCTTAAATGTGAATATACCATAAGACTACTTCTATACAGAAAGGCTGAAAAGGATTGAACCTTCGTCCATCAGACCTTCCAGTGGCTCAGTGGCAGCAATCATGTCTTGAACCCTGTTGTTGGGCACCAAACTGCTTTTGAGTTGGGTACCTTATCCTATCCTATCCTATCCTATTCAGCACACACAAAGCTCACCAGCTTCTGGTAAACTGCAAAAATAACCACAGGCAACCCATTTTTTTATTTGGCACATCCTGGTGATTCTGATCTTTTCTTGTTGCTATATGAATGCGTCCATTGCATATGCTATTGGCATTATAAATATTTCCTATGAAACCATTATCTTGTTTTATGCAATAGCCCTGTAGCACTGTTATGCAGGGAATTACTGTAAATCACAACTGCATGATGGGTATATGTTCAATGGGAATGGTAAGAATTGCATCAATATGGAAATCCAAGTCAAATGATCCATGTGGAAAGTCAGGCCTTTATTTGTATGATCAGCTTAGGAGTTAAAATATTTTTGGCGTAAAATTACTGTATGTGGAATGGAGTAAGATGTAATACATTCAATTATAAAATATATGTTTAGCAGGCACTTTATCCACAACATGCATTTTCTTTAACAGCATATGTGCATCTTGGGTGCTGAACCAATGGGTGTGATGTTGTTCTCCCCCTGCTGGAAAAAAGCTTCGGCAAAAAACGAAAAGGTGCTTTTAGTACCACTTTAAAATGACCACAAACATCAATTTAAACAAATAACCACTTTAGAAATGTACTGTTGAGAAACAACTGTTAGCCCAAGTTTAAGTTAAAAACATGCCATAAAATACCATTCATTATGTGTCCATTTCAAAGCATTTTCATGGTGTAAGTCATTTTATTCTATAGTTGAATGGTTTTTGATTGAATACAAATTTTGTTCAAGCGCTTCAGTGTGCCCACGGAATTTTAAAATGATACTATCCAACTATTTTTTGCTCTTTAACTTTTGTTAACATCTTAGGGTTTTATTTTTGGGATAGGTTTGAGTTTTGAAGCAGAACCTTTTTGTTCATGCTGGATTCAGACAATTCCAGCCTTGGATCAGTTTTGTGATCAGTATTGAGTCAGTTTAGCTGCTGCTGTGGTAGTTCTCATGAATAAATAAAAATGTTCCTATAATGCCCCAGCAGGTCGAAAACATCCAGATTCTAATGGTATTATTATTTCCCAACCAACTGATCTGAGGAGTATTAAGAGCAGTCCCACAGCACATGCCGCCCAGCGCAGAGGTAGAACCTCCGAGACCATGGGGTTAATTTGCAACGACCATTAAATCTATATTAAAGCATGCCTTTAATGTTAGATCTTTTGGATTAATCTGAGAAATGTTCTACTTTCCCTTAAGCAAAGCACTGGGTAATTCTTGTCTCTCTCAGCTCTGTGTTGTTGGCTATGCTGTTGCCTGAATCCTCAGAACACACCACAAATGGATGTGAAACCAAGCATTGCAATACCTCTGCAATATCCTCCGCATGCATGATTGCCCACGGACACACATGCACCCGCAAACATGCTTACCTTCCAAAGTGATATTACATGTTATTTTTTTAGGGCAGAAAGGGGACAAGAGAAGAGGGGGGGAAGGACACATTAATTATTCACTTGGGCGGGTGTTTACCTTGGTGTCAAAATGGCAGGTGGAGAATTGGATTTTACACCCATTATATATATAAATGTGTTTCTGTCACGGGCGGCGACGTTTGGCCGGAGCTCAAAGAAATGGGGTAGAGGAGCCATGAGGCGTGCCGCCAATAGAAGCAGAAAAAGGGTTAAAGAAGCGGAGAGATGAGAAGAGAAGATTCCACTGATCGGCACGTTTATCTCTGGCAGCGCCACCGAGACTGGCATGGAGAGAGGAAATCTCGCCTTTCTGACTGGCACAAGAAACATCACTGCCTCCACCTTGAGACCTACACACTGATTTTAATGCAACAACACGCACACACACACACACACACACACGCATGCACATACACACACACACACGTGTGCGCGCACAGACACACAAGCGTACACACACACACACACACGCACATGCACATACACACACACACAGACACACAAGCGTACACACACACACACACACACACAACACACACCAACATATACTGATGCTGTTGGATCATGTTGACAGGCTCAAATCTATTGTACCTTGATGTTGTAGGTTGGCAGTGCATGTGCAAGCCTATGGAACCACAACCCCCACAGTAAATGCAGCCAGACACTAGTAGTAGCTCTCATCCCTCTCGTGTTAAAATAAATATACTAGTAGCACAACAAACAGTGACACTTTGCCTTCTGCTCTGGATTTCTACCATGACTACACGAAATGCGCCATGTGTGCATGTATATGTGAATGTGTGTGTGTGTGCGTGCATGTGTTTGTGGCAGTGGGAGTTTTTTCATGACGCTAGTGCCTTCTCACAGTGAGTCAGATGCCACCCACGTGGAGAAGGCTCCGCACTCGTCTGTGGCCTCACTGTATTGCAGCACAGCATATCTCTGAGCACGGCTACTGTTGTCATGCCATCTTTAGATTTACTACAATAAGCACAGATCACCTGAGGTCTGCCTTTGTGGCTTACAAATAAGCAATCCACGGTAGCATTGCATTGATCAACCCCTCAGGCTACCACAATATGCCAATAAGATCTCTATATCCATTTATCCTTAAGAGACAGTACTTCACAAATATCTCTCTCTCTCTCTCTCTCTCTCTGTAGACCAAACATGAAACAGCTCTAAAGTGCGTGATAGACCTCAGTTTAGATTCCTTAGAGGCTAACTGAGCAAAAGGTCACAAAAACACCACACACTTTTAGTGTGGCCACCTAACACTTCTGCTAGGTTCTCTCTCTTCCTCTCTGTTAATATCTCTCTCACACACCTTCTTTATCTACTCCATGGCCATATCTAAAAGTAAGTTTGTTAAGTAAGTAAAAACAATCTCTCATCTGTCATTATTCGTCACAAAACCAAACATACCGTGTAGCACCAAAATTGTAACCAAGGTTTCTCTCCCATGCACATAGGAGTGATTTCCAACACACACACACACACACAAACAGACACACACACACACACACACACACACGCATCCCTAGGTATGAGGTGATAGGAGAAGGACTTGGGAGTGGAGAGAATTTCACAATCACAGCCTAGGCCTCTCCAAAGCAGAGAGTCCATTTGAAACAGTTGGCCGGAGTGCTCCAATCCAATCATCGATCTGTCAGCTCAGGCAACATGAATTAGGCCATGAGAGTGAGAGTAAGAGAATAGAAGAGAGAGAGAGAGAGAGAGAGAGAGAGAGAGAGAGAGAGAGAGAGAGAGAAAGGGAGAGAGAGAGAGAGGGAGAGGGAGATGGACTCACCTGGAGTAGGAGGCCTCTTTCGTTCCACTATCTCAGTTCGCTTTGGTCAGGGACAGAAACTGGCCCCACTTGAAGAGAGGGCTTCTGCTGGAGTCTTTTCTCTGCATGGCCAGCACTACCTTCATGAGCTATGGAGCAACAGTGCCACCCACAGGAGGCCAGTGGAATGACGCACCCTGGCCAACAAGCAAATTATGTAACCTGCTGTGATGAATTATTAAAGATGTCACACTCAATCAAAGTGTTCTCTCTCTCTCTCTCTCTTTGCTGGCATCCCTGTCATTGCAAACACTATAATGAGGCTTTGTGCCGTGCCGAAGAGGTGTGAAAGCTCCTCCCATGGGTGTTTGTTTTTACGATGATTCGATTTTTAACTCTCCTCTCAAATAAACTCTTAAGCTTGTGTATACATATGCAGTTAACTTAAGAAGGAAGGACAGCCAAACCCGACCAACTATGCTGCCAGTACAACAAGGGTGCATTTTTCTGGTGTTTTCCAGAACGTGGTAAAAGTTGACTGAATCCTTGAATGATATGAGCCAAACTGAAGATATATTCAGAAAAAGCCACAATCATGTCTGAACCTCACTATATCTTCCACCACCTGATCAGTTGCACCTTACAAAAACCCACTGGCTGAAGCAGTAGATGGTGAGCACTAGCCTTCATTTATAGTTTTTATTAGTTTTTATCTACCTGATCTCACTAAGGTAAAGGTAACCAAGACAATCAGTTCAATGACAATGGACTGTAACTATGTTGATACAAGCCTCTAGGTTTTTTGGGTTTTAACCAAACCTATAGTCTATAAGTTAAAACAGTAAGTCCAAATGTAAAAACCCAGAGAAGGTGGTCTGACACTTTGGAGTTAATACCCAGACCTTCTATCTGTGTGACTGCCTATGTGGAGCTGGAGTGTATGTGAAGTGAACACAGGAGAGCGGGTTTGTTTGCTAAAGGCCCTCCTGATATTACATCCCTGTGGCTCTGATGAGTGTAACCCCAACACTGCCTCAGTCTTGGGCCATCAAGATATCACACTCCCCGCGTCTCGCGGCTTAACACCAGGTCCATCTCCCGTGGCACGTGGAGAGAAATTGGACTCGCCCAGTAATATTGAACAATGAAGTCGGAGATGATCTCCTTACGGACTCCAAATCTATGCGGGGCTGGCCCACTCTAAACAGATGGCCTTTTTTTTCGTTTGCATGCAGCTCGCGAGCCTGGCGTAATCCCCAAAATGAAATCACACCGCTGGCCCTGCCTTGCTTTCCCTCCACCAGGGCGTGGGTGCCAAGACGCAGTCGAAAGCTGGTGGAGTTATTCATACCCACTCGTTCTTTTGACTAATCCTTTAGGTCTACTTGCAGTCTGGCCATCGCCGTAGTGATTCTCAGGCCTCATGAGTGACACAGAGGCTACATCCGTACAGATTACATGTGATTCAACACACTGTACCCTATTCACTTGAACACTCCCTCTGAAACAGTTAGCATGAATAACAATCTCTCCCATACGGAGAGGAACAACCTCAGAGAAGCAGATATTAGCATTTGCAGAAACTAATGCCTGATTTTAGAATAACTATCAGTTGGAAAATCTCTATTCAGCTGATGTTTCTGGTTTGCCAGAGCTCCTGTAAGACCATTTTTTTAAATTTCATGTCATATCAATAGTGTGTGAAATCGCACATGTAAGAGCAGTGATGATCAGCCTTTTTGAACAGGTAACATAGCTTGTGCCGAGGTTATACACTCATCCTTAGATATGGTCAGCGCCTCACAACACATCTCCCTGACTGCTGACTTAATTAAAGTTCACATCAGGTGCGACCACAGGGAGTCTTTAAGCCTCAGAGCATTATAACGACATTGTGGATTCAACTATACTCCTGTCTAGAGGATATTTTCTTGAGAAGAATACATGTTTTATGCCTTTATTTGAAACTCAGGGAGTTAGAGGATTTTTAGTCTTACCTGAGGACAGACAATCCTCTGTGCGTATGTGTGTGTACGTGTGTGCGGGTGTGTGTGTGTGTATTTTGTTAAGGAGGTATACACAAACTTACATATCCATGGTGCTTCAGATTTGTTGAAGTAAACATCATAGCTTGGTATTTTATGACTTTCAGAGGCATCAGTAAGCAGTGGGTATCCTCCCTCTCTAAGGATAGGCTTCTCCGGGTTCTTTGGCCCTAGTCAGCAGATACATACTCCAGATGCAAGCACATACAGTATCATGGCAAGGCATGGTCTGTGCCAATTCCATTATTGGAGGTAAAGCGATAAACCCAGACCGATTATCAACAACACTAAACATAAAACAGCGGATTACATTACTGCATTACTGACCAGAACAAAATCACTACAACTGTGTGTGTGTGTGTGTGTGTGTGTGTGTGTGTGTGTGTGTGTGTGTGTGTGTGTGTGTGTGTGTGTGAAGGAAAGAAAGAAAGAAAGAAAGAGACCGACCAGCTCTGCCCTCATTGACCAAAATGGCACAAACTGTGAAAATGCTGCTAACAAGATGACCATTTCTTTGGCACAACAATACCAAACTAATATGCCTAAACCAGAACCCACAACACAGTCCCTGCTTTACATTGATAGCTTGTGCATATGACTTTACATTAACTGCTTTTAACATTACTTCCTAACACATCTAGGGCCCTATCTTGCACCCAGCGCAATTGACATTGTCACCGACGCATGTATCATTCCTATCTTGCACCCGGCGCACAGCGCGATTTTCCCTCCAGAGGCGCGCTTCGAAATGAACTTGCGTCGACATGGGCGGGGGCGGAACAGAGAAGGCGTTTCTCTGGCGCAAGTGGTATTTTGCAGTTTCAAAACAACGCCGTGCGCCGTGCGCCAATGACCAAAAAAAAAATGGTCTAATGTGAGGCGCAATGTCTAAAGTCTGTAACGCGTATTCAGAACGCTATTTTAAGGGCGCATGTGCTTGACCGCACAGTATAGGACCTGTAGGCTACACTTTACTTCTGTCGTCTTCACGAGAGATTTACACCAATTGTTTGGCAAGCCATATATAATTACAAGGAAAATAAAGTATTTACCACATGAGGAAATCATTGTGATATCCGTATCCAAGACATTTAAAAACTAGGCATACATCTAGCGTACACAATTGACCCAAATGATTCAGGTTAATTGAAGCTGCGTGACATTTGATTTATTGTATGGCTTTGTTGCATTTATTTAATGCCAGTATTATTATAAATCTTGTAAACTCATCTCTGTGTATGTGGACTTTATTTATGTACCTTGGGTTTGGTCAGCTGGTGCACTGGCTTGGGTGCCGATTTCCATGCCCCCAAATCCCTGCACGCTCTCAGGCGTGAGGGTAGACGTGGCGATGTCCTCTGCTGCCGTCAGATCCTGGGTCGAGGCAGATCCACCTCCCGTGAAGGCACGAGAACGTGTGTTACCTTCCAGCTTGGATGTCCCACGTCTCCGGACGTCATTATAGCGTTTTCGGCAACGTTTTCGGGTGCCCCGTTGCAGAAACAATCACGGCAATATCTTGACATGCTTGCTTGACTTTGCTTACTTTTGGAGGGTTTCTCGCATCCCCATATATATCTATCTCCCGGCTTTTTACAAAGCCATACAATAAATAAAATGTCACGCAGCTTCAATTAACCTGAATCATTTGGGTCAATGTGTAGGCTACATGTATGCTTATTTTTAAAATATCTTGGATATGGATTTCACAATGATTTCCTCAAGTGGTAAATACTTTATTTTCCTTGTAATTATATATGGCTTGCCAAAAAATTGGTGTAAATCTCACGTCGGTCTCCTCGGCTGTGAACTTCTCCGGTCTTCCACCAGGTAATTCCGCCATCAAAATAACAAGCCGCTATGGACTATGCTGCCCTACAAAGGCAAAGAGCAGTATGTGCATTTTTTCAAAAAATTTTTTTTTGCAGAAATTGAAAGTGCAGGGTCAGCTCTTCAATCTGTGAAAATTTTATGTTGATCAATAAACTGTTTCATGTAAATATTTGCAATTTAAATTTGCAGTGTGTATAGAAAAGTAGAAATAGAGTAAAACCAAGCCAAGTGCAGTATATGTCTTTACTGCAGTTTTCCTTGATTCTACATGCAATACCTTAATGTATGCGTGTGTAATTTTAAGCAGTAATACAAAGGCAAAACGCAGTTTAGCCTATAAAATTACCAGATTTTGCAAAAATGAAAAAAAAACTTAAAGGGTGGTGTTCACTTCACTTTAATCTATCTAATTATACATTTTGTTGTTAAATATAATTTAAAACTTTTACTTGGTGTAAAAAAAAACACAAAAAGCTGTTTTTCTCAGTTTGGGGTTGTTGCACTTACTGCTCTTTGGCTTTGTAGGGCAGTATGCGCTTCTCGCTCTTAAAGGGAATGTGAAATGACGCTCCGATTGGTTTATTGCATATTACGCCCAAACCACACCTATGGCTGAGTAACCTCCTTTGGACCAACCCTTTTGACACTTGCGCTGGACGCAATTGTGTTTTTTCCGCCGTTAAAATAGCAACTGCGCCATAGAGCCGCCCACACAGCTACTTGCGCTTGGCGCCGTCCTACTTGCGTTTCTGATCGGCAAGATAGGGCCCCTAGTGTGGAAGATGGACCGTGACAGATGAGATGAGATGAGCCTGACAGTGTATCACTTTGATCTTGAAGGTGACATATTGCAAATTAGAGGGGGTATTATCCTGTTCATTTCATAATATATTACAAATAAGACTATTTCATGTTTTAATATAAGTGAAATAAGATTCTGAATAAGAAAAGATTCAGAGAGAGATGGTACTGTCTGAGGTCTTTCATGTTTCATGTCCTCGCTGTGCTGTTTATACCCTGACAATAATTTAGAATGCAGATGACAGAAGCAGTAACACTTCAGGTGTACATCTTTCTTGGCTCACACTCTGCACACTCCCCTGTGCACTCCCACGCACACAGAGTGGGCCGCAGGGTGAAAGAGTGTGGCACAGCACTGGAGCCCTTCCAGGTTAGCACCCACGCTCTCTCTCTCTCTCTCTCTCTCTCTCTCTCTCTCTCTCACTCTCTCTCTCTCTCTCTCTCACTCGCTCTCTCTCTCTTGCTCTGTGTCTCTGCGCTCAGTATGTGATGGGATGTGCATTTGTGCCCACATGCGTGAATATTTGGCCAAAATATTCAAATACATCCATAAATTATGCCCACAAAAAGTCAGAACGCCTTCATTTCATGTGAATGCCCTTTTGACAGACAGAGAAAAACTGTTTGCTTTGTGTTGGTAAAAACCTGCACATAATGTGTTTCTACAGACTGTAAAAAGTATTACAGTAAGGAAAACCCACATGGGAAGCAGAGCCATGAGTGGGAAAGGCTATAATCACAGTGAGTGTGAGAGAGAGAGTGTACAGCGGAGCACATGTTTGCTTTGAAGAGATGATGGAAATTCTGATGAGAGACCACTGTTTGCCAAGAGCTTTGGAAGAAGAGCAGCCCGGGCCAGTAATGTGTGTGTTGTTGGGGTGTTTGTGAGTGTCCGAGACTGGAAGGCCGGCGGAGTGTTCATCTGCAGTTCAGCTCCTCCATAAACCAAGTCACGCCTCCGTTCCTGAAGGGAGCACCGGCTCCTGTGAGGTCTGGCGGATCAATTATTTAAAAATACAGAGTCTCATCTCTCCAAATAGTGCTGGACGGTGAATAAACTCATTACCATTTCTCAGCTCATTTTGTTCATCTCTATAGGTGTACCTTTGAGATGGAGAGGTTGAGACCCTAGGATGTGGTATTATTGGGCTCTTTGAAACTGTCAGTGTGTGTAGGGATGGGGGGGGGGGGGGGGGGGGCATTGGGAGAGTTTTAGGGAAATACAGTGCATAGGAAAATGATAATGTGAAAAAGTATCGCAACTTCAATCAGTAAATGATTATTTTATGGAGGACCCCGTAAAAAGCTAGGGGAGGGAATCGTCTGGGAGCAGGGAAATCAATTATTCATCCGACACTGAAACATTTATGTTTGAGAGAGGTCGGCAGTGTGTGTGTGTGTGTGTGTGTGTGTATGTATGTATGTATGTATGTGTGTGTGTGTGTGTGTGTGTGTGTGTGTGTGTGTGTGTGTGTGTGTGTGTGTACGTGCATGTGCTTGTGCATGCGTGTGTTTGGTGGGTGTACGTCTTCAAAGACAGTGTTCAGTGAAAGTAAACATTATAAAAGCCACAACAGGTATATTTAATGGAGTTTCAATTAAGCGTACACATGTCTGCTTCTCATACGATGTGTGCCCCCCTCGGCCAAAAACCCAACTCGCTGTTGAACAAACTTGTTGCGTATGAGGTTACAAGCAGCAGCGGCTTCAACTGCCTTTTAAAAGAGTAGACAGAAGAACTTTGATATTACTTTTACTCTATATCAAATAATAAGCAGTTAAGCTAGTTGTTCAGTTGTTTTATCTTTGGATTTCTGCATTTGGTGCAACTGAAGGGCTAAAGCAAGGACAGGCACTACAACCCTTGATGACTTTTGTGACATGTGTTCATTAGTTAAATAAAGCTTAATGTAGGTTTAACCATAATGATTAACATTAATTAAGATGATATACATCATTCACCAAAATTTACATTTCATAATTTTCTGAATAATTTGAAAGACATTTTATTTTTCCTTCACATGCTTTGTGCAGCTGTTTAGTATGAACTGAGTAGTTAGTGAAGACATCATGTTTTGAGAACCTCATCCTATAATTCATATTCTTCTTATCTAATCAAAACATGCTTCACATATATCTTGTTGCTATCCTCAGAAGTTGAGTGAGCTTTTGCAACTGTGTTGGCATCCTGCACTTAACATGACATAACTGTTCTCAATGTTTTAAAGTCACACTGAATTCCACCCTTAAGAGTACAACACTTTACACCAGTACCAAAATCAATAATTGTGCAAAATCTTTATTCATATTAGGATCGTCAAAAACATTTGGTCATTTCAATTAATTATTTCTAGAAGAAGAAAAAAATAACACAGATTAATCACTCTATGGTGCCCCTTGACCCCATACGCTGCTCAGCAGCGGCCATATTGGATGGATATAGTAGCCACTTTGCGGTAACTGTTAGTATTTTTCCTACTGCATGCTTTTGACGTGGTGCTAGCATCGATGCAATCGGCTGTAATGGTAGTTGGATGTTAGGTCTACAGCTTCATCTTGGAATTATGTGTATAGTTTTCAAGTTTGAGATGGATAATTCCAGAATGCTTGCTTAATCCCTGAAGGTTATTTGTAAAATATTTTTAACCATAACATTAATAACGTATACACTATATACAAAAAAACATTGCATTTGACCGAGGCGAAGCAAAGTTATAAAGTGTGGGGGTTTTTTGTGACCCAAATTAGCAAACTAGCCAGATTTGGTCAGTGCATTAGTTGTCGGTGCAGTCTGATGTTGTCTAACTTAGTTAGCTCGCTAGTTTTAATAATGAATAAGGACAATGTGCTAATTGAAGTACCTGTTGTTTACCATTAATGTGTGGTCACTTCACGTCAGTGGCAACTCTGATGAGATTTTGTAATACTTCTCACATAAAATTGATGTATGCAATTAATTTAGATTAGTTCATCACAAAGCATGTAATTAACAAGATGTTTTTAGACTTATTGATATGACCCTGCACACGCATCATAGTTTTTTGTGCATGTTTATAACATGTACACTGGGGCTTTCCATGTCATTTGAACTATGGGCATCCACCACACCATCTCAGAATTGGCTGATAATCTTTTCCATTGATAAATCCAGACACTCTTGACATATTTACACAGTGTGGGTCAATATGACCCATAACATAATGAATATATGATTATTATATCATAGTAGATAAACTGATAAAAATAAAAAGTGACAATAAATCTACAGCTTATACAGTTCTTTCTGAAAGGAACACATACTTTGAACATAAAGCCTTTGATCTCCCCAAAATGTTCCCTGAATTTTAAGTTAATATGACATTGGCTACCAGGTGAAATGTCCAACATTATTGTTTTAATCATTCCATATGCTATTTATTCTTAAACAACTGAAAATCAGGGCTGTACACTTTTATTTTCCTGACTTCTAAATATTCTGTAACCATGTTTGGGCCTCTATATCATTTAGCCATTCCATTGAAAAATGTAATCAGCCAAAAGTTCAGAACTCTGGATTGTATTCATGGCCAAATTACTAAGCTCCATAGATACCAAAAATGCCCATGACTGAAAAAATGCTTACTTTAGAGGCAGTTTTCAAAGTACTTAAGAAATGCAGCTAATTCTGAGATGGTGTAGTGTGGTTGAAATTACATGGAATGATCCCACTGTGTGTCAGGGAAGACTGTCAGTGTGCTAGTAACAATATCAAGCAACCAAAGGCCTTCTGGGATTGTTTGAGGAGCCTGGGCCTATCTTGGAGTTAAAATGTCCCAGGAGGTTATTTGAGGCTACGTGTTTCAAACAGGAAGTAATTAAGATGTGCAGCACGCATAACAACAGTAATCCGCTGTCAAGATATCAAAAAGGACGGCAAAGACACTGAGCCCTGATAATGTTTGTTTCTTTGCCCAACAGAATAGCTCTGTGTAAATCAAGCAGAGACAATATTTGAAAAGTGCCTATGTGCATCAAGAGCAGCATCAAGTATACATTTATTGTTTATTTATCTACTTATCAGGATGTATTGGGATGATACAAATGCATGAAACAAATATTACTGCTGGATGAAATCTTTGTTTTGCCAAGGACACCATTTTGCAGCGAAAACATTATTGTTCTTGAACTCCAATGAATACACTGGGTTCGCTGTGTGATATAACTTCACAGAAGAATTTCAGTTTGCAAGATAAAGATGCCATAAGTGCCTTGCAATAAAATCAGTAGTTTGCAATGCTTTCATCATTGCACTGCATTGTGTTGTACTGTGTGGTCTTTGGATTAGAAGACTATGAAACTTAAATCGTAAAAGTTTAAAAGCTGAGTAGTATTTCAGTCTTTTTTTCTTGAAGAATGACTCTAAAAAAAGCAGCAGAGCTGCTGAAAGAATCCTCTCTTACCAAGATTTGAATGGACAAGACAGTTTGTAGCCAATCAAAAGAGAACATAAAAATTAAAAATACAAAATATATAATGATGCGCAGTCAAAGATTGATACATCTTTAAATGTCCATTTAGCGATGGTGTAAACATTGTATAAAAAAAAGTAAGGTCTAGTGAAGAAACGTGCAGAGAACCCACAGAGAGAAATGAGAAGGTAGCACGAAACTGCTGTTCCAGGGTCTGTTTTGATGGTGCAGGGTGATAAACAACCTTCTCCTCAATAGGACCCAAATAGTGTGTATATTTGGTTGAAATCTCCTTTCAAAACCGTCTACCCACTCACAGTCATGGAAGAACTGGGAGCACACAAACAGAAGCCAACACCTTTCTTCACTAAATGTATCATCTTGGCACATTAATAAACTCCTTCCAACACACACACACACACACACACACACACACACACACAAACACACACACACACACACACACACACACACACACAATCACACACACACACACACACACACAAACACACACACACACACACACACACACACAAAAACACACACACACACACACATACACACACACACATACACACAAACACACACACACACACACACACACACACACACAGCAGCAGCAGCATTATCACATAATTGGCAGGTTTTATCAGGGAAAGCTGATCTAAGCCAGAGAAAGATGGCCAGCTCTCATGCTTTCTCTCTCTCTCCCAAAGTGGATTATGGCAGAAAAAACACAAATGCCGGAGACTTTGGACTTGTTTATGTCCATAGCCATAATTTGCACTGGGTCAGATCCTTGTCCTTTGTAGAGGTTTACTGTAAAGCTCAGCCAGATACACACACACACACACACACACACACACGCAGAGAGGAAGAGGACACGGCAAAGCCGGAGGTAGAGGTGAGACGACAAACATTTTCATCGTGTTCAAAAAATAAAATCTTTCATCAGATCGACAACATCTGTTGCACTTGATCCTCTTGGGACAGCAAAGCCATCAAGCATGAAAATAAAGACCTCTGCATTTGCTTTCGACTTTAAGATACAGTAGGCTCCAATTAGACTAGAATGATCAATATCCTTTTAAAAGCAGCTATTTTTGTTTTAGGTTGCCCTTTAAACTGAGATGCTTTAAAGTTGAAGAAGTCCTTCCTTTAAAAGTCTTGCCATTAGTGTGCTTGCATGCTTTGATTAGCACATCTCTGCACAGCCGTGGGGAAGAGCGGCCCTCTCCCACCATCGCAGCTCTTTGCTGAGGTACCACAGGCAGGTGGGGCTCAGGCCGGTGATGTAATTAAACCTGGATATTGCAGCAGTTTATTGACCTTTCCTATTTCAACGTCAATGCACTCCTGACTTTGTTTGTTTAGTTCGCTCTTGCTCCTCAGACCCTGTTGTTTTTAGGCTCACAGACCTCACTGAAAAAGTCTAATTTGCTGTAGGTGTGAAGAAGTCTCATCTACATTTTAAATCAACTGACATTCCCAATATTGCGCAACATCCTTTTGTATCTTCAATCCTAATCAAACATACAGACTTTGTTTAAAATATCAAAGAGTATAATTCTAACAAAAGCATTTTATTTGAACCGTGTTATCAAGACCACAGCAGTGTCTAGTAATCCTTACTCCCCTCCCTGAGGACCACAGGGTTTGGCTCTTTACCAGAGAACACAGCAGGCAGTCACTACATATCGATTTGCAGGTGGTCTGACTCCTAGGGATGGAGGGTTACAATGTGTTTTTGGACTGTGGGAGCCACACATCGATTTCTATCCCACCCACAGACACACCAACAACAAAAAAAGAGGGATCATTTCATCTTCTCATACAGATCCAGTGACTTATCATTGAAATACATGCAGACCGCCGCATCTGTGTGTTCTTACTGTGATCAAAGGGGTCAGAATGAAATGCGGAGTGGTTCACTTAAGTATCAGACAGCAGCCATTCACTTTAGTTCTTTGGAAGTGCAGGACTGAATGGGCAGTGTTCTCTTTGCCCGAGCCCCAAATCTGCAGTAGGTGGTTGCCATGCTCTGATTCAGCACTCATTTCTGTCGACAAATGTGGCCCTGGAAAATCTCGAAATAAAACTTTGCAGAAGCCTTTTTGGCCCAGTCTGCGGCCGTGCGTGAGATGACATTTGTGTTGTCTGTGCTGCGGCTCACTGAGTCGCGCGGTTGCAGACATGGGCGAGAGAAAAAGATTGTGTTTGTGTTGCACGCCATTGCGTCAGACCCAGCATCCTGTCTGCCTCACAGTGAAATCAAGACGCTGCCTTTTGGGTCTGCCATCCACTTCAGCTCCCCCACCCCATCCACCACCACCATCATCATCCTCCTCACATCCGCCCGTCACCTCCTCAGCCCCTCAACCTATCCCAGTTCCTAGCAGGCCAGCCACCCTTGGTGAGTGAGTGAGTGAGCGTGAGTGAGAGAGTGAGAGAGAGAAAGAGAGGAGAGTGAGTGAGTGAGAGAGATAGAGAGAGAAAGGATGGTCAGTAAGTGGTTAAAACATAGTCAGTGGGGCTAAAACATAGTCAGTTTCTGAACCTGCCCCACCTGTTTTTTCTTTCTGGTTGGAACGCCTGGGCTCAATCTCTGTATGATGAGGCCATAACAGTTTAACGGGCTGTAAAATTGCAGCCATTTCTGCCAACTTCTTTTATATCCATCACACACACACACTCCCGGCCACTGCACTCTCGCTCTCTCTCTCTCTCTCTCTCTCTCTCTCTCTCTCTCTCTCTTTCTTTTACACAAAAGAGGGCAGCTCTACCTTTTCAAAAGGGGGTGAACCAAAACTTTCAAGTCTGCATGGAGCACAGTGAGAACACACTCTTAAGATGCCAATAAAGGTGCTATTTCACTCATTAGTCACTCAAAGCAACATAAATTGCCACTTGTGAGTGGACACTGTTCATGGTAAAACAAAGGGTGTTTTATCGACTGAAGGAAAAATCAACACAAAGAAAGAGAAAGAAAAAAGCATCAAAGTACTTATTACAGTAGCCATCAGAGACTGGCTCAAGCCCTCTGTAAAAGTGTCCTTTGTCCTTGAGTGCATTGAGCTTGCCCCGTGGATTAAAGCATTGTGTGGACCTGGGGAAAGAGGGGCTTTACTTTCATACTCTGAATCAAAGACATTTGGAGAGGTTAAGCTCTCATATTAAGTGGGAAGAAAAGGAGTCAGAGGAAAAATCGATAGATGTCAGCTTGTTAGGCATCACACTACCAGAAATCTTGGCATAGATGTTAGAACATGTTCCCAGTTATTTGGAGCAGCATCAGACTGTGTCTCAAAGTCCACATCCATCCCAGCCACCTGGAACAGCAGATGTTTGTACACCTGACCAAAGCAGGAGAGAAACACATGTCTCTGCTGCCCCCCCTCCCTCCCCCTCTTTCTCTCTCTCTAACACACACACCTAAGCAAATACAGCTGAATCTCAAATAAGTTCAACTCATGTTGATTATTATACTTACCATTCAAATCACCCAATACTCCCAATAATGTGAAAAGAGTAGGAACCTAGGAAACTGACTAGAAGGACCCCCTAAATGGTTATTCTGCATTGTTTGTGGTCACATTTCAAAACATCCGTATGCACTTCACTCAACCCCTAACTGCTGAGACTCTGTGCCTCAATGATGTGTACACACATGTTAATGCACGTGTGTAAATGGGGTGTGTTGCCAACAGTAACTTGAATAAGTGAATGGAGATTAATTAGGCTGTTCTTTGCTTGCTGCCATGGGCCTCCTTTCATGTGCACTCCAGTAAAATATAATGAGGTGCCCTGTTGAATATCGGTGCAGGAGGGGGGGGGGGGGGGGGGGGATCTGAATTCTGCGCCATAATTAAACAGGCTGACTCCTTGCTGGAGGGGACACACTGCAGCGTAGCAATAAGTAACGGCTTTTATCAAGAAACACAGAGAGAAAGAGAGCTTCACCGAATTCAGACCTGGGTTTTTGGGTTTATGTCTGACTGTGTGTGTGTGTGAGTGTGTGTCTGTGTGTGTGTCTGAGAGAGCGAGAGGGAGAGAAAATAAAAGGACAATTCTTGACTGCAGGGTAAGAAAGTACTGGCCCCACCCTACCACCATCACACAAAGGATGATGCTAGTAGATGGCAAACTTTGATTCTCTTTGTGTTCCTTTTCTCTCATCTCTTCAAACATTTTGTTTTGTCATCCTGGGTTCAGTGAGACTCGTTTTTGTGGTTTTGCTTTGCCATGTCATTGTTTCTTTTTTAGGAACTTTGTGTCCCATTTTCTCCAAGATTGTGTTCTTGGGTCAACAGAGGTAATAACAGAGTTTTGGGGAGTTTTTCAACTTACAGTCTTTGCAAACAGTTAATCCATGGGTCCATCATTATGACTTTCATGGTCAATTTCCATTGTGTTGGTTCATTTTGCTTAGTAGGATTTCAATACAGAATTGCTAAACCAATGTACGATATTGTTAAACAAAAAAATACAGGTAACAAAATACTTCCATTGACAAAGAACGTTGGTCATTTTTACAAAGACTTTTCAACCAAATTACAAAATATCTTTCAGAATCAGCAATGCAGGTTGTGTCACTCAGACAGTTATGAACACTGGATGAAAACTGTGGGCTGTGTGAGCCATGTAAAGTGAGGAGACACTTGCCTTAATTGTCCAAACTTGCAGATCAACAGTAACTTTTAGATTATTCAAGAGGCACAGTGTGGCACAGACTGCAGATTGTGGGTTAGATGCTGTGGAGCTCCTGCTGAGACTGAGGGACAGAGACACATGCAAAGGAAGTTTCCTTTTGTAGTGACACAGTGAATAAAAAGGTCAGTGTTCCAGGCTGAAGCATATGAATCCCATCACTACTGTGGCATTTCCTAGTCAGTATCAATTCTGTTTTAAAATCTATAAACTGACAATCCTGATGACACGTTGGACAGCTCATGCCAAGTGATCCTCTACCAAGCTAATGGCCACTGGCAGGCTGGGGAACAGGTAGGTTGTGGTTCATTTCAGTGGAATTTTATGCAGCTTCGTATTTGCACACTTCATGGATTATGCTCCATCGGGGGGCAACTTACCTCTATCTTTCTGTCAATCACTCTCTATCTCTCTCTCTCATACACACACACATGCAGACTGACAGACATCCTCCACTATTTGGAAAACCGAAGCACACATACCACCTAGGCATGAACATATCCATAGGTACTGCTTGTAGGCACAGTGCTGGCGGAAGTGCTGATTCATATGTTTAATTCGGCTGAGGGCCTGATACGTCACATTCTGCAACCAACCCCTACAGTTAGCCAGAAATGTACATGCTTTATGAGAGAATGTTCCCAAGAGGCTACAATTACCAAATTATAGAAACATGTTAAGTATATTGTATTGCATATTTAGCATATTTATAGTTTTCTACGTAGTATGTTTATAATATGTTTATAATATGCTTATTATATGTTCAGAGTATTTATATGTTATGTTATGTTAGGTTGTTGTGCGGTGTCTTGTCACAAGAATTGTAGTGCCCAGTCTAATTCTGTGTTGTTCAGTGCATCTGACAATAAAAGACTTGAACTTGAACTCTCACACATGTCTCTGAGCCAAACCTCATTTTGTCGGTAACCCGAGGCGAGGTCCGTCACAGTGAAGTACAGTGTAAGAAAAAAACTACAGGGTATGATTGTAGATGTATGTAGTAAGTACAGAATAATAACATTTACAAAAAAAGTAATAAGTAGAAATGTATTTGACATACTTCAAAGTGTTTTTAGCAATGCCAAAAAAAAAAACTGAAGACATGTGAACCTTATTATCTCTCCATTACAGGCAAAAGACTTGCGTATGGAAAAGGCAGATGACACGTGGTGATGTTGGGAGGCCATGCCTACATTCATAAGCCAGGTTACCACCATCATCTACTCCTCAGAAGCTCTCTTCACCTCGCTATGAACACCTCAACCTTGCACCACGTTTGTAGCACGCTAGCTGGTGAAGCAAGTTAGTAATTTCTCTACAAGCAGTTAAACTGGTAAACATACTTTTACAGATCCTCTGTTGGTGCGTTGACTTTTCCACCGGGCGCTGTTTTTGAGAGTTATTTGCAATAGGTTCAAGGTGTGGCATGTCTTCAACTAGCTACTATCTAGCCTTGCTAACTGTTGTCTAGCATAAGCTCGAGGGCTACATCGACCGCAACAAAACCAAGCATTTGACCCTGTCTTCTAGGGCCTCCACAGTTCCTGTATGGTTTGCCTGTTAATTGTCTGTCAACTGGGGGAGTTGAAGGGCCTGAAAGTGATGCTATGGTTGCTTTATTTCTGTTGGACAGGTAATTATTATATATTAGCCCTATGCTTATGTAAGGTACACTGTGTAAGCTTGTTAACTATATAGCGATGTTAACACATACCTTGTATGTAATCGATCAACGTAACATTAAATGTTCGTGGATGACTGTATTGTAGTTGTGAGCAAGTGACAAAGTTGGATATGTTTAAGCAATGACAATTATTTGCTGCGCCCCTCTCTCTAATGCTAAACACTCTCTCTCTCATGGACTCGTCCTCGAGCAGTAGTAAGGCAGTGCGTGTTCATATGTTTTGGAGGGAAGCCTAAAGCCTGAATTTCTCAGACAATGCCTACCCTACCTAGCACACCACATCATATATTATGTTTGCTCACATGCCACCTCATCCTTGCTTCCAACATATATCCTGTTGGTCAGAGGAAGGCTGGACATCAGGACACAGCCATGGGTAAGAAGAGTTTTCAGGCAGGCGGCACACGGCCTGAGCCAGATGGCTTTTGAAATCTCGTTGCCAGTGAAATTTGAGCCTCTCTCATCAACCAAGGCAGGAGACAGTGAATGACGGTTTGTGATGGGCAATTTCCTCCATCTCAGAAAAGCTACAGTATCACTTATGACAAGCTCAGTGGTGGCACAAACACTTGCTGTCATTTTATGCAAAGCCCAGTTCTCAATAAACATAAACTTCATTATGTATACTCAACCATTCGTATTTCTGTGGACAAAAAATAGGTATTCATTTATTGCCTGATTTCACAAGCGGAATGTTAAGTAGGTGATCAACGCTGCCCATGAGACTTTTTACGTTCGAGAATGGATTTCAAATGAACAACTGGACAAGAATTACTCAGATGAATGTGCTATTTCACCTGATGTTGTGAGTGGGTGGGAGGCTTATTTCTTACCTTGTGATTTTTAAAAACAACACAAATTGAGGAAAATCCTGTCCTATTAGCACAGTATCAAGTAGTTGATATTATTTAAAATATTCTGTTACAGGATTTTTTTCTTCCATTTTGATTTACAATTGACAATGAGCATCAATGATAACCTATGGTAATCGGTTAGATATTTCAGTTCAATTTAATTTTCAAACTTGTATACCAGCTTTATCCAGGCCTCCCCCACCATCACATGCCAATGGGCTGAAGTACAACATGTGATTGACAGGCTGGTAAAGATGCCTCCTTGATTGGTTGCAGATTTTGTCTGCCCATCATTTTATATATATTTATTTTATTTTATTTTAAGTACATAGCATACACCACTGAGCCAAAAAAGAACTGAACTAAGAAAACTGTCCAGTCTAAAGTCAGTGAAGAGCCTAGTCCTAGAGCATTCAATGAAAGAGGCGATTTATTCCCCAAGTGCACATACCTCTTTGATTGCTGCTAGAGTGTGAGGGCAATTTTGCCAAATATACGAGTAGGTCTTCTGCACCCTGCCTCAGCAGCATTCCCTTTGAGGGAAAAGTTTAAAATGACTTCAAGTTAGAGATTTCTTGTCTCTGGGGGGTGCTGGGGTGGGGGGGGAGTGCTTTGATAATTTTGCCTTGGGCAGGGTCCCCTGGGCAGCCTTCATTCCCTTTTTTAGCAGATGGCCGCCTGGATTTCCTCATCATTCAAAGTGGTTCTGTTGCTTTGCAACTTTGTACATGTTCTTTTTTAGAACTACACTTGAAAAAGCTGTAGTGTTTTCTCTATTAAAACAAGCAAGAGGAAGATAGATCACGTCTCCTGTGACAAAATAGGGTCCTAAAAGCTTCCACAATATGGTGTATTATAAAATCAACCTGTTAGGATTTCCACCTGAGTGGAGTTTTACCTCTCTGTGCTCTCTGTGTTATGGATCTACTGGGGACCATTTTAACTGGGGAGGAACATGTGCACGTCACCACAGCCACAGTTTTAACTTATTTGATGGCAGATATGACACTGATTCGACAAATGGTAAAACACATACATGTTACATACACGTATCTGCTGCGTAATAAAGAAATCTGGGTCTGAGAGAAAATTAGCTCTTGGCAGATAAAATGACATGAAACCTACACCAATCCAAATTGCCATTGCTCCCCAGTCACAAGTTCCTATGTTAACTTTGGAGAGTGGTATATTTGTTCACTACAGGCTACGCAGCACTTTGCTAGGCTACCACATGTCATTACTTTGAATTACTAAGAGGGATGTTGTCTAGCCAAAGAACAAATTAAATGCTGACAAAACCGTAGGCCTTCAGTGTGCATCACAGTTTAAAAATGCGGTCTCTGAATTGCAGAGATATTATTATGAATGGCTTAAGCTTGTCTGTTATTGTCACTTTATTACACTTATCACATTTATTTTCTCAAACTTGGACCAAAGCTCAGTTGATATCCTTTTGTTCCTTCTGCTAGTCAAGTGGTTTAAATTCACATCATTAAGTGAAGAGTTGCAATAAGGCTATTCTATAAATTGTAGTGTTGTAGTGTATTTTACACACCAGGCTGTAACTGGTTGTTACAGTTACACTTCCTAATACTCATGAAGGAAATTCTTTACAAAGGGGTGTTTTATATATATATATATATATATATATATATATATATATATATATATATAATTTTTTTATTGAAAAGTATAGATTTCAGACAGTTATTTATTTTTTATATAGAAGAGTAGAAGAGTACAATCATTTTAGTGACTTCATTAAAGATAGGGTTTCTTAGCCACTGACTGGTTTGGTGTCTGTGAGTGCCATGCCATCCATGGGCGTGACATAATTCAGACAGATCATCATCTGAAGAATCTAAGAATGCATATTTCAGTCACACAAAAGGTAACAAACATGAAAAAATATGAGGTTTGCATTTCACTCAACTGTAACGCTGCAAATGCATGGGAATAAATCAAAACAATTCCTTCATGGTGGATAAGAAACAAGACCACAATCACTATGGACTCAAACTTGACACAAACTTTGACAGACAAAGAACTGAGGAATACAAAGCACTAAATGAGAAAACAAGACACAGGTGGGCCAGGAACAACAGATACACACGGCAGTAATGAAATGGGCACAAGGGACAATGAAGTTAACAAAGAGTCACATGGCCAGCCAAGAAAGCAAACACAAGGAACAGAAACACAAGACATGGCAAAACAAAGGGACAGACATGAACCAGGAGCATGAGATCCTGTGCAGGATTGTGACATCAGTCTCACCCGTCTCTGTTAGAATAGTTTTTGCAGAGCCTTATGTCCCTGCAGAGCCTCTCAACACCTTCATTTGCAGGGAACACACAGTGTTTCTCCTAAAGGAGAAACATAGAGCATAGAATGTAAATCATGTAATTTATGATTCTGAAGAAAAGTTTAGTACCTTTTCTTGCCAATTACTTTGCAAACTAATGCACCACAGGAGGTGTCGTCCTGTTGAGTAGAGTGTTCAATGGTTTTACATTGTCAGCAAAACATATTGAGTCCCTTTGCCGGCAGGAAAACCCTAGGAAAGAGCAGTAAACACTTGATTGCAATATGAAATCATGGTGACAAGGTCCTTGGACTTTTCATGTCTAACCTTCAGAACCTCTAGGTAATACTTCAGGTACGATCAGAATCGTTTAATAGGGCAACATAAATGACAGACCATAATAATGATAATAATTTGTGAAGAAAGAAGTTTATGAAAGAAATTAAGAATACATAGAAGATGAAATGACATCAGGGTAATTGCACAGATAAGAAACAAAAGTGAAGTGTGTGTGTTAATTATTGGGTGTAAGAAAGTCCAAAAAGAACTGCAAAAATCCAATGCATGCTGAAAAGAAGAGAGGGAACGCCACACATCAGACAGTTAGCCCTTTAATGGTCCCAGCAGGCTAATTAGCCAAACTACCTGAACCTGCCCAGTGCCCACTAGCTTCACCCTGCAGGACACACAGACACCAAGAGGGACAGGGGAAAAACAGGCCGTAACACTTTGACTCTACAGATACTGGTAAAATGTTTTCAATGTCATTACTTACATTTCACAGTCCTTTCCACTGCCCTTCCCAAATGCCAATCATCTGATAGGATCAGGAAGGCTTTGCGGTCCGAGGACTGTAGATGGCCAGCAATATTGAGCAAATAGGCATTCAGCACCTAATGTGAAATAAGAGTGTGAGGAGGTGTACTAGCTGTGGAAATAAGAGTGTGAGGAGGTGTACTAGCTGTGGAAATAAGAGTGTGAGGAGGTGTACTAGCTGTGGAAATAAGAGTGTGAGGAGGTGTACTGGCTGTGGCGTACATTTTTTCTTAAAAAGTAGAACATTTTAAAAGCCTAGCCCATTTTCCACTTGCATGCATGGAGCCAGGTGCCTTAGAATCCTGGTGGAAAAAATGTGTAGGGCCTAATTTGTTCCATAGTACCTCTTTTTTCTGTCCCTCCCATGATCACTGCAATATTACCATGGAAGTTTTGATGCAAAAGAGGAATGCAGTGAGACTGCACTGATTGCACTGCGCTGGTTTTGCCCCTGGGACTCTGATGGAGATGGGTCCAAAACATCCTTTTGGTCTTGGCACCTACTGGACTCCTGCAGAGTGTTGGCACAATCTGGCTGAGGAGACTGCTGAATGTGGCCTCTGGTGAGGATAGACTCAATGTTGAGGGTGTTAGTGGGGATGGTTATTATAGCTGCGGACTATGGGGAACCCATGGCTGGAAGGGATAGATTGTGTTGGGTGGGGCTAACTGGGACGGCACTCAATTTCCGAGGAATGTGAGGTTCAGGCTCTGTGTTATTCTTCTTCTTCAGGTAATGTTAACACGGATGGTAATTTTGCCTTGGGCCGAGGCAAGTTTAACTTTCTTGTCATCAATGTAACCCAAAAGGAATGGACCCAGCATATCAAAAGTCAAAGTCGAAAGCTTTATTCGTCAATTACTTCAAATGTCAAGACATACAAAGTATTCGAAAAAACGTTTCCCACTCTCCTACGGTGAAACATATAAATGCAAAGGCACAATAGAGAGGACATACAAACATACAGACAAGACATTACATAATACAAGTAGAACATACAGATAAACATATAGCAGCATACGTTACATAAGGTGTAGTGCAAAAAAGGGCAATTTGGTACTGGCAGCAAAAACATCTTTAGCCCTTTTGTGCCGGTATGCCTTTGGCCATTTTGTAAAGTAGCCTGCCATGATGTTAATATATTGATGTTCGCCAACAGTGGGTGTCAACTTACTAACTAGGGCTATGCCAACCAATTCTAGAGGTTCCATAACCTCAACAGGGCATCAGTATTTTATCCATTCAGCCAACAAACACTGATTTGAATATATTTGATTATTATACGGCTCTTCAGAATGTTCCAAAAAGTACCGTTGATTTGAATGGGCCATCCCTACGTCATAGGTCACATTAATTCCTGATAACATACCGCTGCGAAAAGATAAAGACCGCTGTCATTGGCAACGGGTTTTGTACTTCTAATTCACATCTTTCATATCATTCCGCCAGAAGGCCAGTCATTTTAACGCAACAGTAGACAGTAATTTGAAGTCAGCAAGTAATGGGTTGCTATGCAACACCTGAAACTTCAAAGTTCTATTTGCTTGAAGAACTATTTATTTCTAAACGGGACTCATGAAACGGCAACTAAATCATTAAAAAGAGGTATGTTGGAGGAATGTCTTCTATCGTTTTTGGCAAGTAACCGTATAATAGGCGGGATAATGTATTGTCCGTCGGTCATTCTCCAAAAATAATTCCCTTCAGGACGAAACAACACCCTCCGCTGCGCGTCGGGGTGTTGTTCGCCCCGTCGGGAATTATTTTTGTAGAATGACCTCCGGACAATACATTATCCCTTACTTGATTCCTATTCTAATTCATACAGACATGGGATTGAATGCCCTTTTTCTCTTTTATTGTAGCTCTCTTGGCCTGACAAGGATGACACTGAACTGTCTGAGAAAGAAACACACATACACAAATGCAAATTTGCAGTGAGGTCTGATGAAATTATCTGATGGAATAAAAAACTCTATTTACGTAGGGAATTGTCAGCCATTGTCAGGAAAACAGTGTACGGTGTGACTAACAACATGACAACATACCCACTTTCCCAATTTTCCTGTTCCATGCTAGACCAGTTTTATTCTTCTAGCCACAGTGCCCACCAAGATAGCTTATGTGGAACAGAACAAATATGTCATGTGCCTGTTGTGGAGACATGACCACTTAGGCCTGGTTCTCTCTGCCATTTACTCTCCTCCAACAGAAGCAGTGAAGTGCATTATCTGGTGACAATAGATTTTTTTAGCCAAAGGGTATTATGAGTCTCAGTCACAAAAGGAATTTCTCACAATTCATCATGAAGTTCTCACTTCTTTTAATATAATAATGCTCGGCATAGTAATCTAATAATGCTTGGTTGTAGCTGCAGGTGGTGGCTGGCTATTTGTCAGATAGGCTATGAGCTTGAGAGCTTTTTTCTCGTCCTTCAAGTGTGTTTTTCCAGGAAATCGTCCATTGTGTCCATCGTCCATCATCTGATTGGTTTTGTCCGGAACCTACGTACACAGTCAGCCTCTCCTAACCTAGCCTAACCTGATGTCACTCTTACCTCGCCATTTGTCAGTTATGCTTTTAAGTCTGAAAGCTTTTTTTCTCATTCAAGTGTGTGATGTCTGATATCCTTATTTCATAGGATGCTCAATTATGTTTACTTTGAAGGGAGTGTTAAACATTATTAGTTAATTTGATTACCATATTGTGTGTACTTGATAGTTCTTCTGTCCTACATGCACATTTAAATTCCAACCTCTTCAACTGACTATACTTGGTATGTAGTTCAGTATGTGGATTGTTGGGCCCTCATTTGTAACACCAGTTTGGTCATTCCTAATAAGCCAATGAAACCTTCAATACAAGTTAATTCTAATTGTTCATTCATTGTGATAATTCATGATTATTTATAGGCTTGATTCCCTTGTTGTACCTGATCTCAGCTGTCTCTAGTTAATATAGCCTATGTTAGGAGGCCCACAGGATATGTTCACACTGTAGGCTGAACATGTTCATAACGTTACTTATTTACATTAAAACTAGTCTCACAATTATGGCAACATTTTTAAAACAATCCAGACACTTACAGAAGTTTCATTCAAGTCATTCAAGTTTGCTAAATCAAGTGTCACAGCTGGTAAGAAGTATGGTATAAATATGTTGTAATGGTTACATGCACATGTTTATCCCCAGGTAAAATTATCCCCAGTAGATCCGTAACACCAGTTCTCTCTCTGTCACATGTGATTTTGTTTTGCCATGTGCTTTTGTTTAAATCTAGGTTGTCAGGTGTTTTTGTTTACATTTTGGAGGCCATGTGCTTCTGTCTGGTCTTTTCCCTGCCCCTCACCTGATTTCACTGATCACCTGATCTGTTAAGTCCTGTTCCTTGATATTGTCTGTATGTTTGTTTAATTGTTATGTGTATTTTAGTCCTGTGTTAGTCCCGGATAAAATTATTGACTTTTTGGCTCTAGTCACCCTGATGGGCCACTTGGACGGTTGTTCAAGAATATACGAAAAGCCTTTCCAGTCTGAATCTCATTATTTCTTTCCAAGTGTTTAATTAATGTCTGCGTGAAATTTTTCTGTCTAAATATAAGCATCACTTTGAGTGTTGATTTTCAACATGTGTAAATCAAATATTTTGGCTTGTATCTGTTGCATCTTAATTTCCATTCCATGTGAAAAACGTATATTAGGTAAATGTGAATGTTAGAAACTAATTTATGAATTGTGATGTGTTTCACACTTTACAATAAGGCTCCCTTTTGCCTGTTATAAATGTTAGTAACTCATTAATATAGGGTGATGTGTTTCAAACTTTACAATAAGGCTCCCTTTTGCCAGTTATAAATGGTAGTAACTCATTAATATAGGGTGATGTGTTTCACACTTTACAATAAGGCTCCCTTTTGCCAGTTTTAAACGTTAGTAACTCATTAGTAAGATTTATGAGTAGTCAGCAGTAACTTGATCTTGGATGGATGGATGGATGGATACTTAATGACATTTTTGGTCATCCAGTGGCATCCAGACACAACATACGCAAATCACATACACATAGGGAGAACACGTTCAAAAACGGACACACGTATAGGCAAGATATCAAAACTCAAGCTCCCTATTTGCCGCGGGCGCGCCGGTCTGTGACCTTCTGACCTATGTCGTCACGTCACTAACCTACTAACAAAGAAAGCACAATTACATCGATTTTTTGTTTTATTTCTATATCAACTCTGGAAACACAGACAAGACAATAATAGTGTGCATCCCATGTAATATAAATTGAAAAAAAAATGTGTATATCAAACAAAAAAAATGCGATTGTAGTAACAGATACAAGAATGGTAAGGAGTGTGCAATGGGCTTGTATAGCCAGTTAAGGGATAGACAGTGGGTTGCCAAAATGGGGGATCTTGCCAAATAGTGAGTCCGCATCGATGTATGAAAATTGTGTTATAACTAATTTATAATCGCTTATTAATGGCCTATTACTACCTAATCAATAACCTAATTGTAACCCATTTATAAACCCTTATAAGGGGAGCCTTATTGTAAAGTGGTACCAAAAGATTTTACATGTTAGAGAGTTACTTGCTTGTTGCTTTATAGACTAAACTGCAAATCATATAACACAAATAATGTAAATATATCGACATCTATGGACATTCTGACCAAAATATCTACCACATCAATAAGTATATTTAATTAAAAAAATAAATGTTGGCGGATCCACAAAACTCAGGTGGTTTACTGTCCTTCACATACAAAGCAGAAGTGTCCTTCTATATCTACCTACTTCTAAGTCCTGTTATTTTCCACTTTGCCACTGAAGGTGAAAATTAACCCATGTTCTGTGATATGCAGTAGGACATGCTGAACCTTTGAGCTGATCTATGTTTTAGGTCTATGAATGTAATAGCCATTTGTCGGGTAATAAATAGAGAGAAGGCTCTGCTCACATAATAATGATGTGTTCATGACATCTTGGAGCATTGAAGTAACCCTCTGACACAGAGACATGGCAGTTTGAATAACAAGTCTCACAACTAAATAAGTTGTGCAACTAAATAACCAAAATGAGTATGTTATGCTGCTTCCAATTTCTAAGAGGTGCGAACAGTAAGGAGCTCATGTAAGTTATGTAGCTTTCTGCATACAACAGCAATGTCATTCTGTGAAGTGAAAAGCGAAAGTGACTTTATGGCAGGGGAGGTGTAGACACACACACTCTGAATTCCACCTCTGCATTTGACCCATCCAGGATAGTGACACACACAGCACCCAGTTAACACACACAGTGAAGTTATGGACACTAACCCGGAGCAGTGAGCTGCCTTTGGCGGCGCCCGGGGAGCAGTGATCGGGGTTAGGTGCCTTGCTCAAAGAGACTTCAGCCGTAGATGTGGGCATGGGAGAGCAGTGCTCTACCACTTCCCCCGCCCACAATTTTCCTACTGGTCGGGGATCAAACCAGCCACCTTCCAGTTTCCAGCCTGAAACCCTAACCAGTAGGCCACAGCTGCCCCTGAAGTCCAGTACAAAAAAAATAAAAACTTTCAGAAAACTGCCATTAAATTAATGCTGTGATTGTTTTCAGTTGGGAAGCTTAGGGTCACACCAAATCTGAAGATTTGTCCACGCTCAACTCATCTAGGTCTTTCTTACGCTCAGAGCAGTCTGATTCCCACACTTCCAGTTTAGCAGCTTAATCCATCAGCAGCAGACCCCTGGGTGATGACGGCCAGGATTAGGGAGGAGAGGTACAGTGCTTCATGCTGACGCATTAGGACCCTCCTGGGGGTGTTCACTTACTTCCTGACGGAAATGCAAACCAACCACCCGGGCCAGCCTTCTCCAACACACTGAGGTCCAACGCAGAGCCTATACAAACTATGTGATGTGCTTTTGCAAGACTAGCTTTGCATGGCTTAGAGTCATGTGGGGATGTGATTACAGTACCGTATACCATCTGATGGCTGATTTGGCTCTGAAGATAAAGTGTGTTCACTTATAATGCAAGAATGCAGAAGGAGAATCCTTCTGATCTGTTCTGGGAAATGTGAAATAATTTTAAATTGGTATTTATTCCCAGGTTTTCAGTTTGTTTGAATATTCAACCAAGTGTATATGTAAGAGTTTATCGAATCAGCTTTTTGTCTCGCAAACACTGCATCTGTGAAAAACAGAATAATTCAGCATTCAGATCGGATTCAGATTGAACTGTCTCTTGAAGATTCACGTTTTGTTTCCAGAAAGCAAGCCAACCACAAAGGAGCAGTTATGCGCTCTTCTTAATTACACAAAAGATAATAATATATATTTTTAAACTTTATATTTTGGCAAACTATCTCCCAATGCTATTCCTTTACCTAATTAATATCATTCCATTCTATGCCATTTCATACACACACAGACATACAAACCCATACTGAATCAGATACTCCATATCTCTGCACCACTCTTCTGATTGCTGTGACTTTGTATTTCTGTTAGTGTGTTTATGTATGTGGGTGTGCATGTGTGTGTTTGTGAGTGTCTGTGTGTGCTGTTTGAGGGTGCTTCACACATAAACACTTTATATGCATATGTCCAAAAATACATGCATAGACAGTCAAGGGCTCATGATCTGAACTGAACTTTGTAAAAAGTTAGTTGGATTCACTACAAACTCAGGTGGTATTTTTAAATATGAAGTTATATTTCTCCAGCTCTGAGGTTATCAAACACACAGAGGAGCCCTGCATAGAATTAACCAGCGACGAGAGGACGACTCCTTAGAATGCAAGAATGCCTGCAGCTTCAAATACAGAGGGAGGGAATGCAAAAGAAATCTCTCAGTTCTGTTGCAGAAAGTGAGAAGTGAGAGATCTCTCCAAAGCTTTTTTTCTTTTTCTTTTTCTTTTTTTGCGAAAGGGACCTCAGACTTGAGAGGCACTCTTTTTACGTTTGGAAAATATCCATGACAGTCTTTGTTTTGAATCATTCCTTTAAAGGGGAATTCTGAGAGATTGCATTCCGTTTCAAGTCCTGACAATATTGCTCGTGCTTTCACATTACCATTCATTGCTTTCCCCCTTTAGAAACAGATGGTCCGGGTGAAAAATGAGTGTTCGCTTTGGGTCATAGAGCTCTGCATGACAGGCCAGGAGCCTTTCAGCCAGCAATTAGATGGCAAGTGGCATGCCAGCTAGCGCCCTTAACAAACACAAATAATCAAAGTAAACCTCATCTGATTCATCAGGCACAAAAAGGCTATCCCTTCCATTCAAACTCCTGAGGAGGCATATGAATAAGAAATGTTGCTTGAAACAGGATTTTTTCCCATCTACTGAAACAAATTCTAAAATTCTTATGGCGGTACCTCTTTTGAAGCTCCCAAGGAAGTATTTCGGGAGGTAGAGGAGAGGAGGGTATGAAAGTCTGTAATCTGTTCATCTGCATTCTTACAGTCTGTCCCCCAGCTACCTTATCCACACCGGAAACAGTGCAGCACCATATGGATAAACTTCCATCAGCAATCACCTATGATCAGCTATGAACAACTATGACATAAAACCTCTCGTTGCTCTTTTTAAGCCAACAAGTAAAAACAGATTGCATAAGCCTTCTGAACAGTTATAAATGAGAGATACACAGAAGTGGTATCAGCAAAAGGGTTCAAGAAATGCAAAATTGTTATGCAAACCTTCCAACCCCTCCGAAAACCCCTTGCGGCGACGAGTCACAAACATGTCAAATGAGTCACCACGTTTTATTTAGACATCCAGCTCTCTGTATATGTCAAATGAAAAAGTAACACCCAGTTTATAGCTGAGGCTAAGATGTGGCCCAGATCTGGCGTGAATCTGGCGCAGCCTGCTCCATAGCCAGAGGCTGTATTTGGTGTTAGGGTAAAGAACAGAAACATTCACACTACAATGGCTCTCTTCTGTACCACGCCCATACGACTCTACATTTGTTGAGTCCTGTGGCTCCACAGCTGGTTTCCCAGCCAGTACCTCATTAGACCCACTTTGGTGAGAGATAGGTGATGGATGAAAATTAGCCTGTGCAACACACTGCATTCTTCCCAGCTTCTTCCTAATGACTTCAAAACCAAACACCAGTGGAGGGTCAAGCACAGCCCTTTCCGAAAAGGTTTCCCGTCTCGTTATTTACTGTTTGATGGTATAGTGCGTTTGTTTCTCTTTCTGACCCCTCACAACAAGATCTCGTTTAATCGCTCGCCGACGTCTCCTCATACCATGTGAATAATCAGTGGTGTGATGTCTTAATTAGCAAAGTTAGACTAACTTTGATGCAGTCTTTCAAAAATCTTTTTGCAACATGAATTTTGTGTGTATATGTATGTGTGTGTGTGTGTGTGTGTGTGTGTGTGTGTGTGTGTGTGTGTGTGTGTGTGTGTGTGTGCCAGTGAGTGAGTGAGATAATGTGTGTGCTTGTGTATTTTTATGTCTACACTTTCATTCCGAAAACAACACAAAGACAGTGGTGTGAACCATGACCAATAGGGACACAATTACCACACACAAGCTAAGGGTGAGTCCAAATGAATCTGACAAAGGTGAAAGTAAAAAAGTAACAACACCAATGTGTTCCTATTGTAAAACTTTGAATCCACTGATGAGTAATAGCTATCATTTCCGGGTGCCTGGATGGAGGAGGAGGAGGACGTGCGAACAGAGACACAGAGTTGGCAGTACACTAAACTGCATTGTGGGTACAGCTGAATTAGGAGCTCCTTTAATACCCCTCCCTCTCTCAGTATTTCTCTTCTTGCCTGTCTCCGTCTTATGCTCCCATTATGAAGAAGACGGGCTTAGCAGAGGCTTTGGCTTATAGTCACCCATGCTTTAATAAACAGAGGGACCTCCCGCAGCTTAGGGAACTCATGTGCTTTTTGATGGTGTGTTATAAACCTGCCTCCATCAAACTGCAAGCAAGTTTATTCTCAAGGGAACAAATGTCTTTCTTCTTCTTTTTCTTTATCATCACATCACTGGCATATCAACGGCTACTAAAGAGTATCTCATTCTCTCTCTCTTTCTCTCTCTCTCTCTCTCTCTCTCTCTCTCTCTCTCATGCACATGTTCCCCCACCCACCCACAAACACACCAGCACAGCACACTCACACACACACACACACACGTGCTCACCCAGAAACACAAAAGAACACACACATGAATATTACCATGGACGACGAAAGATGCACACATGCTTTTAATCACCTACTGAGATATACATAGACTGACACACCCACACCCACACCTACACCCACACACACACACACACACACACACACACACACACACACACACACACAAACACACACACACTCTTCTCATCTCAAAATAAAGCAAAAATCCTGCAGCTTTAAATTGTGGATTGTCTGTGGGAAATGTGAGGAAAGCGCTTAATAGGGATGATTGTCTGAAAGGTGGCAGCAGCATCAATGGACATGGAGTCATTTTCAAATCTCTCTCTGCGAGTCGCATGATTCCTTCTCTGAATGACTCACGTCATATTTTAAGATCCCACAATTATCTGGATAGTCTCCTGACAATGGGACTGGGATGGCATTGTGTTCATCCTTGCTTGTATTTCCCCAAAAAGCTATTAAATTACCTTCATATTGCACAATACTCCAAATCAAGCTTATTAGAATCCTCTTAATATATTTAAGTGTGCTTTTCATCAGCTAAAATGGAGAATTGGTCAAGTCCTGGATTTACCCTTTGGTTGAAAAAGAGGCAATTACATTTGTCATTCTGGAGGGTTGAAGACTTTGGAAGTTGTCTGTTGGAGACGAGGAGGCTGCTGGAGACTTGAGCTTGTTCTGTTCCCTCCACTCTGCCTTTCTTTGGCTAAGCTGAGAAAAAAGCAGTCTGAGGGAATGGGGTAAAACCATGCCACGAAAAGACAGAAGAGGGAGAAGCCCCTCACAAGCTTCCAGTTGTGAAAAAGGTGCGAGAAAGTTTCCAAAGTTGAGGTTATATATGAACAGAGGAATTGTGAGAAGAAGCAATAGGCATTGGAAAGATGAAGTTGTGTTGTTTTTTTATAGCTGCATCAGGGGCTGAGATAAGCAACGTAACGACGTGCTAACAAACACAGACAGCAGAGTGAACCAGTAGCATGCCTGATGAGGACAAAATACGGTAGCAGTGTAAATCCAAGGTTCTTCAAACACACAAGAGAGGAGAGAGAGGTAGTAGGGAGTGATTAGATTACAAAGACTAATAAAGGTGAAATGTAAAGAGAGCTCAGCTAAGAAAAGAAGGACGGGGACAGGAGAGGAGAGGAGAGTGTGGCAGAGAAGAAACAGAAGAACTGGAAGAAGAGAAAACAAAAACTGCACAGAGGTGCTGCCCTATCTCTGTATTACTGTGCTGTGCCCATCGCCGAATGGCTTCATGAATACCAATGAACTGCGCTGGAAAGCTCTGGGGACTACGGCTGTACAGAGCTCTCTTTCAGTCACGTTGTCACATCGTACCACTCACTCAAGCTCTTCTATCACACCGAATCACTCTGTGTATGCGTGAGTCTCTCTTTGTGTGTGTCTATACATATGATCATACTTCCTGCCTGCTGCAGGTTAACATACATTCAAAGGATTGTGACAAAGTTGAGGAATATCCTACATAAAGGCATTTTTTTTCCATGCAATGATTTTTATGCTCTGTCATGAAACGATGAGGCTGATGCTATACAAAAGTTACATCAAGAATACAGGCACAAATTCAGTGACAGCTTGTCCTTTAAAACTCTAAAAGAGGCTTGACTGATTATAAACAATTTTGATGTCTTTGATCATATCATCCACCTGCAATGCCAGTTGGGATATCTGGGCAAGGTTCCAGGTCAGCTTCCTCATTATAAGTTCAGAAACGTAAATCAGCAAGGTGCCAGTCTCTCTGAATAAAAGTTGAACGTTAGTGATACATTAAAAAGAACAGGACACTCTCAATCAAGTATGTCCAAACTAAAGGTTAGTGGATTCCCCCTTAATTCTACTGACCTGCTTCAGTCTATGATTCAAATTAGCATTCAGAAATATATGTATGTATATATATATATTTGTATGTACTCACGTGGTAAAAATTATGACAGCTTCAGGAACAATCCAGAAAGAAAATTGACCTTTACATGTAAGGATTTTACAATGTACTAACAAATGTCTGAACATGTGCTTTCTTTAAAGAAACTTCAAATCGCAACTATTTACATATTTAATAGTGTAGATAACCACTGCTCTATAGAACTGGATCTTCAGTGGTTCTTAAAAGTAAGCAGTTTTGCCACACTTCCTGATTGCTCAGACTGTCTGGTACCTTTGTGTATGGACGTACCATGAATCTTCCTATTAAATTTTGTCATCTTATTTTTTTCAGCCAGTTTCTCAAACCCCTTTGATGGCTGACATGAGAGCAGCTCCGAGAGGAGAAGAGAGGAGAGGAGCGAGACGGGCAGAGAGAGCCTTCATTACTCTCCCTTTGTATGAGTCTCCTAGCAGGATATAATGGAGTGCTAATGGGCTAAAAGAAAGGCCCTCAGAACTGAAGTCAGAACATCAGTGGGGCTTCCGCCTTCAGACCAGGCAACCCCCAACATGGCAATCAGGCGCCCACATGTTTGTGGTTATTTTTCATCTTTAATGAAGCAGGGCTCTTCCACCCTCGGTAGGGCCCATCCGTGCCACGGGACCGCCACACCTCCAGCGGTCACTGGGACTGTTTGATCACTAAGCGCTCCCAATTAGAAAGACATGGGTAATGTGAGAGACCATGGGATTCCTCCCGAACTTTGGCTAATCATCTGCGGCAATAATGAATGATTTGAGAACAGAGACAGAGAGAGCCGTGCACTTTAAAGGAAGTGAATTTATGCTCGCAAAGTTAACTTTCACAGTATGTGTCTTCAAAAAATGTGTCAACCCTTAATGTGCTTCTAATTATCGAATTATGTTAAAAGTGTGTGCCTGTCTGGCTGTCTGTGTGTGTGTGTGTGTGTGTGTGTGTGTGTGTGTGTGCAAGCGTGTGTGTGTGCAAGCGTGTGTGTGTAAGTGTGTGGGAGAACTACATCCTACAGTTCAATTAGCAAACTCCAGCACTCACTGGTGTAAGTTCTTGGTCAAGGATAAACCTCATTAATAATGTGATCCTTCACATCTCACTCATGACATTGCAATGAACCAGAGGCAACGCTGACTGCGGTTACCTTCTCCTCATGCCACATTTAACCAGACTCTCAACTCCGATGAGAAGTGACAATCCAACCGTTTCCTGACGTGGAACACAGGGCCATCTGTTCTTCTTGCCACCTTGATGGCTGTCTTGTGTCATCCTTGTTTTCTTCTGATGTACAATTCAGGCGCGTCTTCTGTCTCTCCCCATTGCTCAACGCGGCGTCTGAAGCCTCCCTTTGGTCTCGTTTGAACTTGGTGGTGTTTGAATGGCAGAAGCATGGGGTCCTGGGCCCCATTGTAGGACTTTTAGAAGTCAACATGAGACCACGGAGTCCCCAGAGGCCGACCAACATCAACACTAAGCCCACCGAATCTCCCCTCAAAGTCTGATGATCTCCGAGGGGATTTGGGGCAAAGAGGGGGGGGGGGGGGGGGGGGGGGACACAAAGGGAAAGATCTTGACTCAATCTATGCTTTCTCCCCTATCTTCTGTCTCTATTGAGAAGTACAAACATAAATAGTGATCAAAGATTGTCAAGTGTCAAAACAGAAGGACCAGACAGGACGTGAGCAGAACATCTGATGGGATGGACTATGTGCATTTTCTCAATGAGGCTGAATACATGCCTCTAAGACGTCTAAGAGCTCTAAGACTTTTGTGCTTAATGGATGAAACATACATAAGAAATCAATACATTACAGTGCTATATGACAATAAGCCTCATTGCAACTGAGCTACATTAAAGTCATGATACAAAGGAGCATGAATATGCATATTCACATTAATAATTCCCTTACCATCTACATACTGTGGTCTGTGGATTAGAAACTCGCTCTCTAGAGAGGTGTTGCGTAGTGTTTGTGGAGTTTGAAATCTTTGGTGTGATGTTCAGTCACCTGTATGCTAGCCGACAAGGGTGTGACTGAATAAGACAGAAAAGGCCTTAACGCCATCACGCCACACACAGCACACATCATTACACCCAATCATTTGTCGTTCATCTGAGTGTGTCGTACAGACTTGCCGTGTTCACACTAAAGCTTTGAACACGATTGTCCATTTGTTTTTGGAGAAGTAACTCATTTTAAAGCCACCAAGTAACACACCATTGCAATGTACCATGAACACTTATAAAAAATAGGCATCTGGCATATAAAAACCTCTACGTACTATATTTTTACATAGTACATTAATGTGAACAGAAGTATATACACTTATGTAATAAATGTGTATGATACTGCCAAAATAAAATGAAGGCAGAATTGAATGCACTTTGAGTGCCCATATCTAAAACTGTGTGTGTTTCCCATCTTGTAGGGTCAATGAGGGTATAACCATTTGCTAAATGTAAATCTAATGTAAATGTTCCCCATTAATGATCCGCGTGGCACATGGATGGAGATGAAACATGATCTCTGCAACCTCAGAAGCAATCATCATGCCGGTTCAATTTTTAATGTTTCAATTTTGAATGCCTGTTCAATGCTTTTTCAGCATTTCAAACGAAGTCGACTGGTGAATGACTGGAAATATTGGGGCTATTGCCTGCTCTGTGTTAAAAGACAAAACTCAGTTGTTTGATTTGGTAGGTGACCACATCATGCAGGCTTCTCACTGTTTAAGGTAGGCTACGTTATTGTAACTCGTTTTTATGTCATCTTTATGTTCACTTTGTTGGCTTATGAACATGAAGAACTAATAAACACAGCTGTCGTTCTCACTCGCCATCCCCTGTGTAGTTCTGTGCATGGGGTTATGCTGTTTTTGGTCATGAAAAGCCAACTTTGGTGGCTGTTCCTAGTAAATTTACTAGATTAAGACAGACTCTGTATTGTGTTTTTTAATTCAACGATGAGAAAATCTGATAAACAATTCACTTCAGTTTTTATAATCACATAATGATACTCAAGTGTTTTTGGAGAAATAACTTGTTTTCGAGAAAAGAAGGCCATAGCAATAAACGAATACACCTGATAGTTATTTACCATGAATACTAATGTACTAAACACATAGTTAGATTCACATTCATTGCATGTCCAAACGCACACAAATGCCCTGTCAATGCAATAGTTGCTGTGATTACACCAATGGAGTAACAGCGCTCCCTAGTGGCTCTGCTCTGTCATAACAGGCCTGCCAGACCTGACTCATCTCCCATTAATGTTCACCCATTGACAATCACAACGCACTGTGCTAATACAGCGGGCCCTGATATTTCATTTCAAATACCATAACAGTAGAAACTTATCTCTGTTACCCTCGACTAATAAAATAATGAATTACATTAAGTTTATCGCCGAAATTGCCAAATACAAGCCACAATTAAAATTGATTAAATGTGTACCAGTTACCCTCTAAGTGTGCATGTTAATCACTTCAGCAATACTGTAGAACTGTAGACTGGAGATTTGCAGAGAGTGAGGAACCAGTGCCAAATGTCTTACCAATGTTCTATGCATTTGCATTTAATACAATGTCCTTAAAGGGAAATTACATCCATGCTTGCTGCTTTCCAGAGAGAGCAGCTATGAGTGTACTAATTACAGTATCAGAAATACAGAAAGTGCAAACTGCTCAATATCTTTTACCTTTTAAATGCATGTGCAAGAATTGTTTTCACAATTTCACTTCACACATCACCTGGCTCAGTACAGGCTATTTCAGAAGACTTAGCTTTTTTAACAAAAAAATTAAAATACAGGTTTCTGGCATGTGGAACTTTTATTTTGAGGTAAGTGACAGACACACACACAAACACAGTACAATTAAAAACTTTAACATTTCGAAGCTTCATCCAGCAGGGGGTGCCAAGATCCTAGTAATTGGAAACAGGAGAAATGCTGGCTGCACACGGCACATGATTTATAATTACGTCATTCACAATGCATGTTTAGTGCATGTTTAACACAATGTAGCCTATTTATAAGAGTACTTGATGACTTTTTTTTTTAGTTGGTCAACAATGAAAAGGTAAATGACTATATATTGACTGTGTCCCTATTCTAATTATTGTTCTACTCATCATCTTTCTTGTCCTCGAAACATCGAAGATGATAGCCAAGCTTTAATTTTCGGATTCAGGCTAAATCAATGCACCCTATTGTACATCCGGCATGTTTGTCTTTTGTATGTCTGTTTACATTGTGTGAGCATGTGTGTCTCTGTGCGTGTAAGAGAGTGTATGTGTGTATGTTGTGTGTGTGTGTGTGGGGGGGGGGGGTCACTTCCAATTGCATAAATTGCTCAATAATGTTCATTATAGGCCCTTTCTGATCTAACAGACGTTTGTTGAGTCAATAGAGTAGGCCTACATACAAAGTAAAGAGCGTCCCATAAGAGTAAAAGCTTGGCTCCTCTTATAATAGATAGCCTAAAAAAAGAAATACCATCTTAAGACAATAAGCTAAGCTTGCTAACTTTAAACACACGAGGGCAGCATATTGTTGTCATTGAACGTATTGCATCGCTACTGCTGAAAAGTTTGAGTTAAGGCTGCACATCTGTTAATTTCCTGGTGTAATTTTTTTTTTTTACCATCTATCTTAGGTAGGCATACCTTATTATTAATCCATATCGATTATTAATATATCGAATGCGAAGTCTCCAACGCCAGAGAACACGGCTCTCACGTGTATTAAACAAAAACATTGCTCTGATGCCTATGATAGGCTACCACACGAAGGAACGCGGTTTCGACTACCCTGAATGAGTTGAAATGTACATTTAGCCGTAACAAGCATTAACCCGTGGCAATTCTTGTGCGAAAAGCAGAAAACATAGCTTGTAATTCAAATATGATGGCGATGATGGTTGAATTCTATCGCAAACTAAAATCATTGCCTTTGTTTACAATCCCTCTAATTTCATTACCTAATTTTAATGTGAACTGAATACATTTAGAAGCTGGTATGTGGGCCTACCTTAGGCCTTGTATTGATTGTTATAATCTATTGTTTATAAGCGTTTCATTACCATGTCCGTCAAGTGGCCTATCTGTTGTCCTCGCAATGTAACGAATAATGGCCTGCTCTGCCATCATGCGTGAGTTCGATACGTCATTTGACAGTGTTTGTGGCATGGTTTATGCGCTATGCTGGAATGTCGATGGGAGCAGGGGAGGGCTTAAAGCTTTTTCGTCGGAAATAGGGCTTTTGCATCCTACCAGAAAATCCTAAGGTTATGGCAATGCATTTTTGTGCTACTGATTGGACACTGGAGTAATGGCTAAAGCAAAGATCAAGCGTGGTAGGAGCACGAATAGCTGGATGTAGTTTTGCGTCAGAACTGGGAAGGAAGGTCCTCCCCCTGTGTTTGCAAGCTACTGCTTTTCTCTCCTTTCCCCCTCCCTCCCTCTCTTGCTTTTGGCATCCCCCATCCCCCACTCAGTGTCTGTGAACGCTTGTTTCTAACGCCGCTTGCAAGCCCGAAATCGTCAGACCAGAGCGAACCGGAGAAGGAAGCCGCCAGTTTTTACGTAAAAGAGGATAAATACACTGAAATATAACTAATCTAAATAGCCTGGAAACACATAAAGGAGTTAATAAATACATTATCATTCGTCTTGATTGGTAAGTCTGATGTTCTTGTTCACATATCATGTCGATTTCCCTCTCTCCTCGTTTCTGTTTTTTCAATTGTTCAAATCCGAGATTGCATGATTCGTGTAGGGAGGGGGATAGCGCCGATGGTCGTTTGTTATGAGAGGGCAAGTTAGGGGACGAATCAAGAAATCACCTATAGTTGGTATATAAATTGCATGTTCTGCTCCGGTAGATACACACTTATTGTTCGTCCGTTAGAAACCCAGAGACAAGCAACGACTGATGCACAAAAGCCAACGATTATAAAACGTGACAGCGTCAGTGGGAGCTACTGCGACGGAATTGTCTCCCGTGCCGACTTCTTTTCATACATCTTTAGCTAGCTACATTCCATGCAGCAGGCAAAGGCCAACCAGCCTTTCAAAATGGTGTCGGTAGTTTGTGCGCGTCTGACCATTAAAAAAAAAACCTAGATTATCATTTATGCAGTTTACGGAACCTAGTTGGAATGCAGCTGTTTTCACGTTGTGAAAGTGTAGTTATGCAAGTAAGAATTAGATGTCATTTTGGCCTACATGCTTTATAATCTTTGGCGGAACTAAATCGAAAAATATCATTGGTAGTTGAATAGTCACGCACTTTTCAGTTAATTTAATGTGCATTTTGGTAGTGATGTGCAAAGCCGTCCTGTCTCCATAAACCGCGAATAAAGCTACATTGTTTCAAATGGCTAAATGCATATTTTGTATTAATGCAAACACATTAAGTTTATCTGTTTGTCTGTTACTGAAAACAGTAAAGATCTATTAAAAACACAACTCTTTAAAAATTAACATGGATAAATATGTTCTTTTATGTAAAAGCCTGGTGATGTGAAAGAGGCAGCGAGGATGCCGGCCTGGTGTTAGTATTGTGCGTTCCAGGGAATTGAGCATCAACGTGACATGTTTTCTCCTATCATTAGTAAATAAGGGACCGTTTTTATAGTAAATTAAAGAGTCGTCTTAAAAGAAAGGAGCCCTCGGGGCCTGCTGCGTGGTCTGCAGAAATTGCTTGAAAACACGCGTCGTGTTTTTTAATTTTATTTACGTAGACTGAGTGGCAGGTTGAACAATACCAATTGAAAACAGACTCAGCGCTATTTTCCAGCTCCTTACCCAGTCATTTGAGATCATACTTTTAAACCAAAGTGACTTATAGGCAACTCAAAACTCCATACTTCTGTTCATCCTGTCTTTTGTGACGTTTCTCATAATGGATGCCTGTCTTGTGATACTGATGTATTGACATGAATAAAAGACTGCATTAATTAGTAGGCCTGACCTGTAGTTTTACGTGTGACTTGGCTGAAAATGTCCCCACACCTGGGACATCTCATTGGTCTGTGTGCAGGCACTGAAATACACAACCCTCCTCTCTCTTGCCTTTGTTCTGTCCAGCGTGTAGTTGAGAGGGAGAGAGAGAGAGAGATGTGGGAACACGTCTTCACCCTGTTTGTAAACTAGCCTTTGTCGTCCTTTGTCACGGCAGTGCCAAGAATTAAAATGAGGACACTAGGCGATGAGCAGCTCTGTGAGGTCTCAACAGTAATCCCATTCACTAACAGCAAGGAGTTATTTTTCCTCTGTCTCTCACTGCTATCAGAAATACTAGTTGGCTCTTGCGACACTGTCATTAGTAAAAGATCTGTTTGTTTGTTAACGTGTTATATGCATTAGTTTCAAGTGAGAGGTGTGTGGCAACAAGCACACTCACTGTTAGAGATTGAAAGTGAATTTCTGTGCCTTGGGCAGATGTGTGTGTGCTTAACTGACTTCCTGCAGTATCCTCTTCAGTTGTCCCTATCCAACTTAATGGATGAAACTGCTCTGCTGTGGCTCACTGCTCCTGATGAGTGTAATGGCATAGTGGGCCTGTAGGCAGCCATGATAACATTACTTTCACCTCCAAGGGCTGGTGTGATTAGTGTTCACAAAGAACCAGAGAAGAAAATACTAGAGGAATCCTCCTCTCTTTTTCTGTCTTTGTGTGTGTGGATGTACGCCTGTCTGTGAGTGCTTTTTGGCACTTACACTGTAATGCTCTCCCCCAGGGTGTGTTGGTTTCCCCTGATAAACAGTAGCAGTGCATTGTGGGGGATTTGTCCCTAGTGGCTAAAAGGGAGCCTCAGCACCTTTATGGAGATGCAGCAGATGGCTTTGTTTGTTTGTCAGGCCACTTCAGGCTATATCATAGCTTGTCCCTGTTGTTTTATTTCTCTCTCTCTCTGTCTCTCTGTTACCTGAAATATGACTCATATGGCAGTACGATTGAGTTCACAAGAACACCTGGGACCAAACAATGAACTTTATTCTGGGGGAAATTGTGTGTATTATGGTTGATGCTGCAATCAGTATTAATTTCAGTAAACAGTAGTAATGAAGTACATGGTATAGGCTACTCTGGATTCAGTGGTGTAGCTCTTAACAAGGAGCATCTCAAACTCTAGCTATACTGTTTAAAACACCTCATAGGCTCTCTTTGTTCTGTATGGTGCTTTGTCGTGTTTCTCATATTCTCAGGCCGGATATACTGCAATTCCTTACAGTATTCCTAACCCTTTCATGCTATGAAGACATACATAGCATCACCTCAACTTTCTCTCTCAGTCACATCTTTCAAAGAGGTGCCCAGTGGCTGTGATGTCTTGATGGCCCTTAGGTTGACCGTCTGTGGCCATTAGGGAGACTTACCCGTCATTGGATCATTGCACACAGTTTTTTTTCCCCAGTCTCAGTTGGTAACTTATCACCTCCACAGCCAAGGAGAGTGTTTTAGAATCCTAAATCATACAGCCACAGTACACCGACACAAATGTCGTCATCAGTACAGTGCGCACAGACTGTGCACACGGCACCAACATTTCCATGCGTACTTGTGCGTATTGACTGCGCATGTGCCTTCAAGCACTTGCTCAGGGTCAAGATTTATTTACACTATATATTAATTTAGCAGCTGCGTTTATGCAAAGAGACTTGCAGTACAGATGGACATTTTCATTACTACATTTGCTCCCTGAGAATAAAACTTAATACAAAAATAAAATAAGAGATCTGTTTATTTCATGCTTTAGCGAATTAGAGTTCCAGTATGTATTTTAAGGTAGTTAGCCATTGCTATTTAGATAAAGAAGTAAACGATTATGAAGGGGTAGAGAAAATTATAAAAAAATGTCTTTAGTGTAGATTCACACGACGTAGAGATTTCATTTCAAACACTGTGATTGAGTTTGTAGGCTCAGGTGCATCCGCAACAGCAGAAACACCAATGGACACACGTCAGTGTCCACATTGCGCAAAGCCGTGTCTCCAGCAGTATGCCTGCCACCTCAGTGTGTCTCATGTCACATTCAGACATTGCACTATGTGTGTGTGTTCCATGTTTCAGCTGTGCCACATTGGGTGTGTGTGTTCATGCATTTGTCTGTGTCGGTTAGGATGTGCACATCAGTTGCGAATATGCACATATGTTTCTGAGAAAATCACTTTTCAAACTCTTGGGCTCACTGATTCTCTCTTGGTCTCTCTTGTCAATGCACTGTATTAAGTGTGTCTGTCTGCTCCAAGCAGATGAAGCTCTGAAAAGTGTTGAGTTCTTCTTGCTATACTTGGGGTGTGTTTTAAAGAATAACGATGGAAGTCCTTACTGAATGATGGTGGTATGCTGGATCGTGGGCTGAGATATCGACCTACTCACGACTGTGTCTCAAAATCGTAGTAGTTTTGTTGCAAATAGCCACTTACGTCAGTCAAGCCACCATAGCCCCAACAACATTGTTAATGACATAATGCAGAATGTAGATGGTGAAATTGAGTGGCATGCACACGTAAACAGCTGATGGAGTGGCCTTATATACTTAATAATTGTTGACAACTAACTCATGATCAAAATCCATGCACTTAAAACGTTGACAATAAGTAATATTCAGGAACGACACTTCTAACGACTTGTCTCGAGCAGTCTTTCAAACCACCAAACTTTGCGACCATGTTTGCAATTGATCGTTGAAACACCAAATTGCTTAACGCCAGTTTAAACAACCAAGAATGATACATCAATTCCTTGATGTATCCCTCAGTCTTGACAATCTCTGGCAATGTGACCATCCTCTCCACATCCATAGCAGACAAAGCCTTCATTACCTTCCCCCACTACATGGGCAGTGTCTCCCAATGTAACCATTTTCTCCACATGCATAGCAAATGAAAACGCCCCAGTGGATTGCTTCTTCTGAAGCTTTTGGCTCTGGGTTGATAATTAGCAAAACTATAAGATTCCAGGACTGTTTGACTCCTGTTTTGTCCATTATCAAACATATGGACTGGGGTTTTACAGTTCATTGGTCATGTTGAAATGTGGGGTCATTTTTCCTTTGATTTATTCATACTGTAGAGTGTTTGAGTCAACATGCAAAGTAAGAGCTTGACTCAGAGATGGTGTACTGTGGACAATGAATATAGACTTGAATGCAGGATCTTGTTGTGTTGTATTTGCCACTCGGATTGCCCTAGAATATAGGGCACAATTGTAGGACACAATCCCAGGACACGCACACCTCCCACTTATTGGCAAATAAAGACAAGAAGTTAATCTAAAATGAAACACCCCTGCCCTTAAAACTCTATGTTGTCTTAAAGGTGTGGATTTCCTGGAACAAAAGCAGTAGGTTAGCAGAATAGTCACCTTCTCCTCTTTGTTCTTCCAAAACCCACACGCTTTTTTCTTGTAGTTGATGCAGTAATCAGTATTTATTCCAGTAAAGAGTGTTAATGAAGCACGTGGAACATACTCCAGATTCAGCTGTATAGGTCTGAACAACAAGCATTTCAAACTGTAGCCATATATTCTGTTTAAGACACCTATTAGGCTCTTAATGTAAATTAACTAATCAGCTAATGCAAATAACAGGTCTGGCAACCTTTTGTTGTTCTAATGTAAGTTTCTAAGACCCTTTTTCCAATAGCCTACCACCATTACCATACTACAATTGGTGGGTGTTGCATACCCTTCAGTTTACTTCCGGACCCCAGGTGTCTCAGCGATGCCAGGGTGTGGACCTTTCCTTTGTTACCATGATAGGATTACCATTTGGAAGGCCACAGCGGCTGATTTGTCATGTTTTTTTTTCATATGCTTGTGCAGGATATACTTTAATTCCAACTTTGTCAGAAGGGCATCCTGTCTTATCAGATGTCCCTTCAGCAAGAAAGTTTGTAACCCGTAAATTACAGTGTCATCATTTCAATTGAAATAGTTTTTCACCCAGAACAAATACTGGGTTGCCTTACAGTTTAGCTTAGGAACCCTTCAGTCAAATGGATAGGTCTTTAAATTAATCCTCAGAAAAGGAAGCATTTGAGGTGAGACAACATCTGAATAAGGACACTATTAAGTCAGTTTTTGTCTTGGATGATGGGAGGTCTGTCTCATTCATAATAGATGAGCTCTCATCTTAAATATGGTGCTTAATTTGGTGCTAGACCATGACGGGATCGGCTTCAACAGAATGGAGGAATTTCAAATAGGCACTGCTTCTCACAAATGCAATGAGGGAAGTTAATCTCTGAATCTTCAGTGTAGCAAAGTGCTGTAATAACATTGTAATGGAAGGCTGTCAGAGAAGAAGGATATATGGCCCACATGTCTGAGTGAGGGCAGTCTGGGGAGGGGAGTGTGGGCAGTCTGTTTCAGTGTGACATAAAACTAAACCTGGCACCTGCTACACCAATGGTCATGGGTTCAACCTCAGGTGTCATAATGCTAATGCTAAAAAACATGGGCCTTCACCTTACAATCAATTGCTTTTGATACACATGTAAACTAACCAGTGTTGTGTTTCCTTAAGCATTAAACAAAGAGGAACACTTTGTTCAGCAGCCATGGCATCTATGTTCAGGTTCTCAAACACCACCAGCAATGCCCCCGATTAACGAAAGAGAGAATGTGCCACGTGCTGAGGTTGAAGCTATATTTGGGATCAGCTGTGAGTGACCGTATGGACCAGACCTGTATTTTTTTGTTCCTGCTGGCAAGAAAGTCCTTGGGCCTTAATTTCATAACATGAGCAATATTCTAAGCGCAATCATGGGAGGGTCAGTGCAATGCTGTGTTGTGTCTATGCACAGACTTCTAAAAATGTGTTGTTTATTCTATTGTAGAACAATGAATGTAGATTAATGAATGTGAACAAGGTATGGTTGGAGCATTGGAATTGGCTCATAAAGAATGACTTCATTGTGTCCTGCTTTGTGTCAATGAAATGAGCAAATATAGGTATACCCGCCTATTTTAACTGCAGATGCACAAGGCCTGTTTGCAGTGCTCCTTGCCCTTTGAAATTAGGGCCCCTTGTCAGCCATGTATAACAGCTAGCACCTGTCTACTCTGCATATGAAGACAGGGTGCTTAACAGAGCTGCAAACAGATACTAAATAGTGATTAGGTGGGGGAAGTGGTCAGCACAGTAGAGCTAAGATACACATCACAAACAGTCACACTGTCATGCCAGGCCACACTCCATGGCTTTTTTTTTCGAGTGCGTGTGCATGCAGCTATGATTTGATATGTGTCTGGAATAAGTGTCTAGCCTAACAGTCTCCTGCTTTGTTTGATGTGCTCATGTGATCGCCAAGGAGCAAATTAGGCATAATGGGGTCAGTGTGATCCAACAGATGCAGATTCCCCAAATCTGACACCATATACACTTACACACACTCACACACATCAGAGGCTAACCATCTGTGCATACAATTAGATGTTAAGTTTCTTAACACATGCCTCTGTTGTGTCCTGTTGTGTGTCTTTGTTTACAGCACTAGCGTTAGCTTAGCGATGGTGTTATGCTTAATGAGCACATTGAGTTATGTAATGCTAACATATAGCGGGAACTAGCTGGGGACCTGGGCAAACAGATGCTGTGTAGGGAGGATGGGAGGCCTCTATTGTATAATTCCTGTTAAGATTTGAGGGGAGGGGGGGAGTTCTGTGCCTATTCAGTTCACTCACTGTTATATACACAGACTTTGGCCCCCTGCTGGAGAAGTCTGCCTTGGAGCTTAGGGAGTGGGTGGCGGTGGGCTTGAGTTTGCATGATCAACATGGTGTTACTGGATCCTGTAGCATAGCCACCAGCTGCCATCAGGGTCATTTCCTCTGGTCCTAAACCCTTGACCGCAAAGAGGGTGACAAGTTTAAAAATACAGAATATATGGTCAAATCTGATCGGTGGCAGGTGAAGCGCGCGTGTGTGTGTGTGTGTGCGTCTTATCACGTTTGCCAGATGTGCTGCCAGAATGATTCTATCAGAGTCATATCTGGACCAGAGCATTCAATCAGTTCTGCCACTTCAATCTGTAGTATAAATGGATATCTGTTTCTCACTACAGTCCTTTCTGTCTCCCTCACAATTAAACACACACATTATACTGGGCGATATGGCTAAAAAACACATATCTCGATAAGCTGAGGAGAAATAGCGATGTATACAATACATTACGATATAATACAAAAAATTACAATGTTAAAGTTTAAGTATTTATTTGTAATATCCAAAAGGATAACATGGCATGCTGGCCTACATCTAAATACTTGCATACAATTGAAATAAAAGAATAAAGACAAATTGCAAATTACAAAGACATCGTAGGCCTACACATAACATAGATAGAAAAGCTACAATCACAACTTCCCAACGATCACACTTGAAACTAAAATTTTTGCTAAGCAACCATACAGTTTACCATGATCACAGGGAAATATCTTTTAGCAACTGTGAAAGCAGTGTAGGATCGTAGGTTTCATTTATTAGGATTTACTGTTTTATGTGGCACTGTCCTATAGCATTTTGAGATGAACTGTCCTATAGCTGAGGTACATGGGTCCAAATGTTTCCCCCAATTGTGTTGGTAAATAGATCATTCCAAATTAAATTGTATGTGGGGGAAAAATATGCTTTTAAATGAAGGACCATTCTGAAAAGCACTTGTTCATGAAAGTTGGGCAATTTATATATACGGTATATATATATATAGCGGGATAAAGTTCCAAATAGATGATGGGGTATTTATAAATTGCCTTAACTAATTTATTTTACGTGTTTGATATGCCTTGTAGATTACTCGGTTGTATAAAGGTTGTGAGTAATTGAGAGGCAAGGAGAAACAGATAAGGCAGGACCGGGCGCCCTTGTCATAAACTGCGTGATAAACAGAATCGTTTAGATGGACCATATTTCCGTTTAATGCAGCCGTTACCATTTTTGTATAATGTTTGTATGGCTCAGAGAAGGCTTTAGCCACGGATGTTTTGAGATATTACTCCTGCCTTGTAGCAATAGAACAATTTGATGGTCACCATACACACAGAGGTTTATGCGTGCGACAGAGAGCTGCACTGTTCTTCCCTGTTAAAATGTGGTCAGTTTTAAACGCACACAGATGGTGACCTACATGGCCAATAAAAGGCATACTTGATATTACGAATATGGTCATTTCTTTTATCTTGTATAAAATAGCACTGTTTATATCAATATTTTTGATGTACCACCCAGTCTTAATGCTCACATTCAGATGACTCATAGTTGCACTATGGAGGCTAGGGTGGCTAAGCTGCTGGATCACTGCGCTTAAATTGGTTTGAGGCCCCCTCCTTTCACTAGAGCCAGCTGAAACTCCTGAGACCAACCCCCACCCCAACACCCCCAAAAAAAAATCCGTGTGCAGAGTTCTGGATAGTTCAATTGATGGACAGATAGAATTTGACATGGGGGAGGGAAGGATGACTTAACACTTCCATGAATGATGAAGGAAGGGCTCTTCTTTTCACCCTTCCCCCCTCAGACGTCCAGCCTTTCTTTCCCTGATGGAGGTGTTGGATGAAGGGAGAGAAAAGAGGAATAATTGGCCACGATGAGTGAAAGGAGGTGGGGTTGGGGGGTGGGGGGTCCATCCCTGACGTGCTGCTCTTGTTGTGGCCACCGGGGAGGGGAAGGACTCCCCTGAATGCAGTCCAGGCATCTATTCCCCACATGTGTTGGTTTTGCCTCAATTGTCTGAAGCATAATGGTCTTTACAAAGCAGAGGTAGTGCTAGGCTGAAAGGCGGCTTTAAGAAAGAATGGGGCTTTGCCCCCCCCCCCCCCCCCCCCCCCCCCCCCGACCGGTGAGAGGAATGGTCCAAAAGAAAGCACTCGAGTCCGTTAAAACAATGGCATTTTTGCGGAAGGGGGTGGAGGGTGGGGGGGCACTCCCCACTCATCCTCCAGAGCCCCACCCTCTCTTCATTCAGGACCCATAACTCTGGTGAACTCTAGCATGGCTCACTTGTTGTTATTGGCCTAAAAACACAGGCACAGGCCCCAGCTCCGGAGAGAACACTGGCCGCCAGTGGTCAGGCAGCGTCCCCTTAACACTGTCCTTGACTGGTGGAATTCAACATGGCAGGCTTGAGAGTGATGGACACTTCCATTATTACAGCCCACCCCCCTTATGTCCTTAAACACACACACTCTGTGTGAGCATGGCTGGATTTTATTGAATTCGAACTTGAGAAATTAGATCTAGTGGAGGCCCTAATTTGTCAGGTGCAATTAAGTAGTCACCATGGACCCTTTGGGTGGAGGGGTGTGATTGCATTAGACTGCATTGTGCTCTAAAGTGAGAAACATCACACGAGAATCCACGATTGAAATTCGCTTGAGTTCATCTCATCCCAGCCTTCAATTTCAGCATTTACTGCTATCCATACAAGAGCGGAAGCTGTTATTTGATGAGAAATTTCTGACTGTTTTTCTACAAGCACTGACCCACGGGTATAAAAGTATCGCACCAGCTCCTGTGCCTGCAACCTGGGTTTAAGCTTATGTCATCCACATATAGGTTAATACTGTTAATAAACCTGCCCCCTGAAACTATCCTGACCACAGTAATCAGGACACAATACCCCAGCCCCCCCTCCCTCTCCAAAATAAGAAGCAACCTACATTGTACTTATTCATTACTTAGGTACACGGAAACAAAGGCACAAGTGTTCTGTCAGGTGAAGGGAAGCCATGACAAAGGTCCACGCTCATCCTTTCTGGGGAAGTAACAGCTTGCTATTGCTTTTTGACTGATTGACTATTTTGATTAAAATCCAGAAGCTGAAGTCTCTTTTTAACGAGTAACATTGAATGTCTTAACTATTGCAGTGCAATGACATTGATGCTGGCTGACAGCAGTGATTGTGGGAAACAGATGACGAAGAATTTCAGTTGTGGTTACACAGGGAAAATGGGCATCAGCATCTCCCAAAACGTTGCCATTATGTTGATTGCACGCAAAAGGGATATTGTGTAACAATAAAGCACTTATATTATAGACAGTCTTTACTTTATAGTTTTTCCGAAGCATTTTCTGAGTTGAGTTTAGAGAAGCTTAGAATGTCTAAGCCGACTGACTGTGCCGCCTATGAGCGAAGGACACTTGCCTGTGGCCCCCAGTATTATAATTCTAAAGCTTTAGAACTGAAGTTATCAGTTTCACTTTCTCTTTTTTCGGAATAGTTCTTCAGGACCCCCACCTCTGTCTCTCAGGGTCATTCAATAGGCATCAAAGGAGGTGTGGCAGCCTCCTGCAGCTGGGACTGGAGCGCGTGCTGAGGTACTGCTGTGTTTCGTTTTTTGGCCGAGGTTGGGGGTGGCCAGTCCCGCGGCGTGCCAGTATGCAGTGGACAGGAACTGGAGCCAGCGCGGGCCGCCGTCTGCGTGCCTCTGCTGCTCCCATCCCCACTGTGTACACGAGTCACACAGCAGGGACCCGCTGCTCCTCTGCTTTAGACTCTACTGAGCTGCTGATTCACACACATAGACTCTCTCTCTCGCTCTCTCTCGCTCTCTTACATGCCCAGGATCCAGAGGGACTTTAATTATTCAGGTAATGAGAGCAGGAAGTGAAACAGTCATCTCCCCCCTTCTATCCTGTCTTTCTGCACTGGTGTGTGTGTGTGTGTGTGTGTGTGTGTGTGTGTGCGTGTGTGTGTGTGCGCGTGTGTGTGTGTGCTGTGTCCCCGAGTGCGCTGAAGGAGAGAGGGGGTAGTGATAGCTGATGATAGCAGATTGGAGTGACAAGAGGAAGCTTTTTTTCATTCTGATACACGGGTATTCCTGTTGTGTCAGGTCAAAACTCCTGCAGTCATTCTACATAAAATGGCCTCCATCCCTCCATCCACCCCCATTTGAAATTGAGCAAAGCGTCATAGAAAGATAAAACGAGTGCGAATCGTTATCATATATTATCAGTCGTTCTTAGCTCTCATGACAGTGAATGATTACAATAAGAGAAGAAGGTGAGGGTGACATGCGGAGAACAGAGAGTGGTGTTGACTTTTCACAGCCACGATAAGATTTATGGGAGAAAGATTACATGGTTTACCCATAACTGCAAGTGATGGATGAATGATGGACAGACACTTAAGAGATAGTCTGTGTGTGTATGTCTGCATGCATGTCCGTGTACTGGTCTCCATCGGCTTTTCCTACCATTCAAAAATATGCACCGCCATTCTTATAATATGGGCAATCCTCACAAGCTCTGCAGTTTCAGCCCACCCATAAGCTCCTGAAACAGATGGGTTCTTGCTCTCAGTAAAGGGCCCTCCTGGCCTGGATGTTCACGTCTGCTTTCACCCCATCTCTCTGTCTCCCTGGGACCTACGCCTGTGGTCTTGCCCAGGGGCACTTTCGCTTGCTCCTCCATGTTCGCTCTGACGACCATGTTTTATTCACAGTGTTTGTATACTGCTGGGTTCCTTGTTTGGTGTGTGTGCGCTTAAGCATGTGTGTGACTGTGTGCGCGTGCCTGAGTCTCAGGAGGAGATTGAGGGAAAGAGGCCAATCTTACTCTTCATCTCCACAGCCTTGTCTGGCTGCTCAAAAATCAAAGACAGATATCTCTTCACCAGTCCATTTTACCTCAAAACCATGCTAGTATGTACGACACAAAAAAATCAACAAAAACTAAAAACCGCTAGCTTTGCTCTATGGTGTTGTCTTTGACTCAACAACAGCACTTTTGAGTTTATTTGTAACTGATATGTGCTGTCTCCATGGTGACGATCCAAGTTTGGCATTGTGGGTGTGGTGGGGGTGGTAGACAGGTCATGAGTTCTGGCGCACCTGGCTCACACTTATTACCGGCGCATACACTCCACCTGCTCACACACTCAATTTGGAGCAGTGTCAGAAAGCAAGACCACACTGCGCTCTCCGCTAGACAGACTCAACTATACATTAAAATGTTCATGTACTGTATAGGTTTCAGGTGGTCCGAGAAATTATGCATCACAGATTTACTTTTAGAAACAAAAGCCTTTAGCCATTAAAGCTCGATTTGTCGTGACGTGAGAGCAATGCAAAGGTTATGGGTTGCATTTAGAGCTAATGCAAACTGTGAATTATTTATGTAATGCTCTAGCAAGTGTAACCAAATGGACGTAAATGGATGTAGGTTAAAACTTGATTCATGTATGTCCAACCATCAGTGGATCAAATATTTACGAAGAGAGAAAGCACACACATAGTCTACATTTTTGGGTAGGGCACAGGAGATGGGAACGTTATGTTCCGCCTAGTGCATAGCATTCACAATTCATTCAGTGTGTTATACATTTTGTTGTGCTTCTTGTCTAACTTAAAACACGATTGCTATTGCACTTCTACTATTTTTTTTCTACGGGCGTATGCGTCAGAATCTGTAAAATGCAGTGTATTCCCTGCTACCAAAACACGTCATCTAGAAGAGACGCACAGAAGACATTGGTTAATGCCCGAGCGCACGCTACACGCTACTTGAATGTATAATTACGAAACTAGGGGCTAAAATGGACGACACCTCTTAGCGTCGACTTTTTTAAAAAGAGGCCGGTGGATTGTGTAACTACAATGCAAACACAACATTTGTGTTGCCGTTACTGCTCCTGCAGCCGAGAGGAGCTCAAGGGCACTGCAGCATTGTTCTCTTCTGCACCACCAGATCTACGGCGATAAAACCGGAGAGGGAAAGAGAGGTTATTCATAGAAATAGGCAAAGGAGGAGGGAGCTAGAGAGCAAAAATGGCGAACTGGAATGCTCTAGCTACTGATGTGAAATGGAGGCAGAAAAAAGGTGGTTATTGATTGAGTGGGTGGATAGAGAAAAGGGAAGGAAAGCTTGAAACGAGAAAAGGAGGGGGAGGGAGAGAGGTTGGTATGAAGACAGAGAGAGAGAGATATCACAATCACTAGCTGTGAGATGCTGCAGCCCCCTCCTCACACACTTGCAAGCATGAAGCACCATCATTGTAACTGTCTTATCAATACTCTCTCTCTCGCATCTCTTCCTCTCCCTTTCCTATTTTAATGAAGCCAAGCCTCTCAGCCCCACACTGCAGGTTCTGTGTATATGTCAGAGCTCATGAAACAGACTGGCATATCTGCACATTAAAGTTTAAACGCGTACCAGTTCTGTTCACACAGACGGGCGGCCATTTTGCCCTCCCTGCTGCTCTCATGTGAGTGTGCCTGTAGAAAGAGAGCTTGGCTCCAGCCTCTGACCTGAATAACACTGAAGCCACTCCACTGGCACCCTTAGGCGCGCTGCCACTGATGCCCGCGGTGAAGGGGAGAGACTGTCTTGGTGTCCAGTATGAATAGGAGCGTTCAGCTACTTAGGAGGTAGATTACATTTGTATTGCCTTTGAAGGTATGAACTGTTAATCGTCTCAGTCTGTTAGATGTGTATGTGTGTGTGTGTGTGTGTGTGTGCTCTGCTCCCTATTGCTCCTATCCCTAAAAAGTGATATTGGGCTTTGTGGAGGTATGGCAACTTTGATTCCTTTCTGTGTGATCACTCTGTACGGTTAGTGATGAAACACCTAGGGCTGCATGCCTAAGTCCTTTTGCAGTTCCCCACCATCAAAGCCATATACATGACAGTGTTCTCATGGCAAGGCAGTTTTTTTCTGAGGAGTATTTCCAGAGGAAAAAGTGCCTATTGATTCATCTACTCTGGCAGAGTGGTAAGCCGAGGGCTGTGCTGCTGGGCGTGCGGTTGGAGAGAAGAGAGAGTAGGCAGCGTTCTGTGAGCGTGCCCGCAGTCTGGGCAATTGTGTGGAGGTGGCAGAGGAGGAGAGCTGGATCTATATTTATAGGCACGATCCATTGCCCTCAGGCACTGTCTTGTGTGTGTTCAACCCTTATTTCAGTCTATCTTTCTCGTTTCCTCTGTCAATGTCCTTATTTAGTGTGCTGTTGTTAGCTTCTGTTAGCGTCCTACTGGATGACTTCTCATGAAAAGAACAATAAAACACAAGGAAGGCATGGTTATTGATATGAGTAGTGTATTTCAGTGTTGTCCGAATCCATTTTGGAACCACTGGTATACACACACACACACACACCTACACACACACACACACAACCACAACCCCAACCCAACACAAGGACACACAGTACCCTGAGACAAATATTTTGCGGTCTGGCATGCGGAATCAGGTTTGGGAGTTTCTTTCACTGTTGATAACCACTGTATGAAAACAGTTTAAGGTGGGGGGATGCCAGCGAACAGCTGAAAAGAAACTGAGATGATGTAATATAAAACACATGGTCCTTACATTAAACAATACAGAGGGATTCTTTAGCAAAGACTTTTGCTAGCTGTTCTGCTTGCATTTTAAAGCATGCATGTAGAAGGCAACACATTGTGGTGCTATTTCCATGTTGCAAACAATGTGCAAGTAATCAATATCAAGTTAATCTTTGCACAATACTGGAATAATCAATGCTGACTTGAGCCCCACATAATGAACCTGCTCTTAATTATATGCGCTATTATTGAGAGCCTTCAGGTCTCACGACACCAGTCATCTTCCCCAGTCATCCTGTAAGCCTACACAGCTGAGAATATTAATAGAGGCACAGCGGTCAATCAGCCATATCTGAGCATGGTTTCAGTATTCGGGGGAGAGAGAGGGGTAGAGGGAGATGCGGAGAGAAAAAGAGGGGCACCTTCATCCTTCACAAACAGCACAAGGTGATCCTGTCAGGGGCTGATTAATCACCCAGAGTCCTCGGAGCAGAACGGGAGCTGGAGCGGCCAATAAACACTTGCGCACGCACACACACATTAATACCCACCCCTCCTCTTTTTTCTCTCTCTCTCTCTCTTTTTCTCTTTCTCTCAATCTTTTTTCTCTCTGTGTTGGCCTGTACTCTGTCTGTCCCTCTGTCTCCCCACAGTCCACCATCTTTTCCCTCTGTTGGTGTATCGGTTATTCTCTTCCCCCTTTCCCTCTCTCTGATACCTATGCTTTCCATCCATTTGCTTTTGTACTTTCCCACTCCTGCAGTCCTCATACATGTTTTATATAATATGTATATCAAATATTCTGTCACTTATGTTCTCTGTCTCTCGCTCTCTCTCACACATGTTCTAACACACACACACACACATGTATGCTCTTGTCGACGACAGGATTGATACATCTAGTGACAGGCATGCAGATTGATGGTGAAGCCTGAGACTGTGACCATCTGTACCTTTCCTTGATGGTGACTCTCCATTGGTTTCTGTTAACTGCTTTTTTGCCTCCACGTCCCAGAACCACTGTTGACTCGCTGGTCTCAAAAGTATTTTTGACGATTTTTAACTGCATCTTTACAGCCGACATCCTTTGTGTTATAATATGTGTCAATGAGGTAATTTCATATTACATTGCCATACTGTGTGCTTGACTTTTAACATGTACGCATATACTATATATGTCACTTTCATAAGTTATGTGTTGTGTGCTGTAAACTCTGTTTAGGTGGTGGCTGACATAGCCACTCTTGTAATTTGAGATGTATGGCCAAGCCAAAAACTCGGGCTGTCTCCAGAAGAGCTGACAAAGGCTCCGGAATGCAATCGTAGTGCATAGCTGCTAAGAAGTTACATAAGCCCCTTTCACATAAGAAAACCGAGGATGTATCAGATAAAAACAATATGGAATTATTATTATATGGAATATGGCAAATTTTCATACCTGCTCAGTCTTCAAGGCAACAGTGCTCGCACATACTCATACACACACACATTTGGTGTGTAAACTATACCATGCTATAACTGACCAAACGCAGTAGCAGGTGTTGCAGTAGGCTTCTGGTTCACACTGCTGGTCTGGTCATGCTGCTCCTAGCATGTCACAGTATCTGTATTGCTGTTTCCTCTGCAGTTCGATCTCTCTTGGCATCTCTCTCTTTCTTTCTCTTACTCTGTCTACCTAGTCCTTTCAATCTCTCCATACCTCTCACAATCTAGTGGGATGCTAGATTGCTATCTCTCATCTCTCTCTGACCTCATCTTTTTTGGCTGTTTTGTATGCCTGTCTATTAGTGTCTATCTATCTATCTATCTATCTATCTATATATCTATCTATTTATCGATTGATCTATCAATCTCTCCATCTATCTATCTCTCTCCCTCTCTCTCTCTTGCTATCTCTCGCTCTCTCTCTCACACCTCTCTTGCTTGTTTGCTTTGCTTTGCTGTTGTGATATGTCATATTGTTGTTTTAGCTTTTGCTGTTGCTCTGCTGTTTTTTGCCTTTTATGATCTGTCCGTTATAATCATGATCTTGCATCCGCTCTCTGTTTCTCTCTCTCTCTGTGTCTCTCTCTTTATCTCCCTGTCTATCTGTTTCTGTACTTCTCTCTCTTTCTCTCTCTCTCTCTCTCTCTCCCTTTGCTCCCTTGTTTTCTGTTGATCTCGTTGCTTTGGTTTTTATTTTTCAGATTTGCATATCCATTCCTTCTCCTCCTTCATTAGCCTTTCCTCCCCCCACTGAGAATGGCAAGCGGGCACCCCACTGACAAATTCACTTTCTTGTACCAACCAGACAGCAGTCAGAACCTGAAGAGGTTAGTGTAGTGCACGGCACTCCACCGCACCGCACCGCACTACACCACACACACACAGACCTCCACGCACACTCACACACACACAAAGCATTTGTCACTGCTGGTCATGATGCACTCTGCTGGATTGGTTGCTGGGGAGATAAATGTGGGTAGGGGGCTTTGGTCATGTGACGTGGAAGAGGAGGTGAGTCCAGACGCAGCCTCCAACCCTCAAGCCCCTACCCCATTGCAACGCACACGCACTCATTTCCACTGCACCAGTGCTAACTGCAAAGGGACAGTGTGAAAAAGGTGGAGTAAGTCAAAAGTACATTTACTGTATATGGGTTCTCTCTCTCTCACACACACACACATACTCTGTCATTCTCTCTCTTTTGCTTTTCTGATGCCTTGGTCCTCGCCCTCAAAAAACAGTATGAATTTATCCCCTCAGCATTGCTAAATTACCTTTAATTAATTGAATTTGATTGACTGGTTGAATTTATTGATTTAATTGCAATACCATTTGCAGACCTGCAGGTTATTGCGAGCAGGTCAGAACACAATCTGCACACATTTAGAAATCAACACTCTTAAGAGGTTTACCCAGGACCTTGGCCAATGGAAAAAACTGAACATTATCTGTACACTGATAACCTTGATTTCTCTTTGAGTTCCAGGCTGACTGTTGGGAACTAACCATTGTGTTTCAGATTTGGTCTTGGTTCATGTTATGTATATTGAATATATGTGTGGGTATACCTTTAAGAATGCCTCCCCTGATAATCCCTATTACAATGATGAAAATGTTAGCTCAAATATTTGTTCTAAAATACTTCGCAAGGTTGTGTGTTTGTTCGTATGTGTTTGTGTCTATTGTTCATGCTCTTTGACATATCACCTTGCCCACTCAAAAGTAGAGCTGACAGGATAATCATGTGACCAGCTGTGTCTCACCACCCCTGCTCCATATGCCCACCTCATGCCCCATGCTAGTGCCAGGGCCAGCACCTTCCATTGCCACATCCCACACTGACTCAAACACAGCTGAGCTCCATTCCTGCGTGCGTGCGTGTGTGTGTGTGTGTGTGTGTGTGTGTGTGTGTGTGTGTGTGAGTGTTTCTCTCTTTCTATCCCTCTCTCTCTCCCTCTCTCTCTCTCTCTCTCTCTCTGGGTTTTTAGAGTTCAGAGGTCTTGCCCTACATCAGCCCTACATTGCTGATCCTGAGCACAGGGCTTTTGCATGCAGGCTCTGCCTTGGCTCTCCTCTGTGTTTCTTCATTCCCTTTCTCCCTCCCGCTTTTTCTTCCTTCCTTGGGGTGCTGTTCTTGCAGCTACATGTGTCTCTGGGGTGTCAGCGTGCAAATACACACACACACACACACACACACACGCACACACACACGCACACACACGCACACAGACACGCTGCATTCACATAAATGCGCACATGCGGTGAACCCAGCTGGTTGCTATGGTGCCCCTGTGATAGCTGAGGCTTGTGGGATATGCCTTTGTGTGCTTCCTCTGTTTGTTTTCAGGATTAGTGTATCCTATTCAAAAATGAGCAGAATCCCCCCCCTTTGGCTCAGTTCTTAGATTGTTATTTAGCAATACGCCCAAAATCCAGTAGCATTTTCAGAGGCAAGGTATGCACATTTCTCCCTGAGACAATGTGAGGTGTGTTTGTGTTTGTGTATGTGTGAACGTGTGTGTACGTGTGTGAATCTATGCTTGTACGTGAGTGGTTAAATGCCTGAAGATGAATCTTTATGGATGTGGGTGTCTGTTTATGTGTGTGAGATTGGTGTCCATGCTTATATGAATGGTAGGAATATGCGTTTGTGTGATGCGTGGATATTGTGTTTTTTATGTTTTTTCCAGGTTATCATTTTAAGTGTCGGTACACAAAGGAGTTCCTTTGGAGCAGAAGGGACTTCAGCAGAGACTGTTCTGTTCTGTGTCTTTATTTGATTTCCCTCTCTCTCTGTCTGTCTGTCTCTTGCAGTAAGAATAGACTGTCTTCCACTATGAACCCCGTTTATAGTCCCGTCCAGCCCGGGACACCCTACGGAAACCCCAAGAATATGGCATATGCCGGTAAGTGTATTAAGCAATTTGCACACACAGCCAGACACACACACACACACACAAGCATTCATACATAAAAAGAGAGAGAAACCGTTACCAGGTACATTATCTTATGATCTTTCTTTCCCAAGTAAGTCACGCATCACCAAATGAATCCACCGAGATACAAGATTAATGTTCATTCATGTCTATTTTGATGCTATCTCTCTGACGTGGTGTAACTCAAATGATACCCACTGCATACTTATATTTTTGGCTTTTAATTTATTTATTTTTTGATTCTATTTGTGAGAACAGCAGTATAGAATGCATGCATAGAGGCAAATTAGACCAGCTTTTATGAAAGAGAATCAACTGATCACCATCTTAGTAGAGTCAACTTAGCTTGTTACCACATTATTTATTTTACCCGGCAGTATCTTAAGACTTTCTACAGTACTTCAATAAGAAAAACTGTGGCCACTGAGGGTTTGGAGGTGGTTACTGTAAGACTAACGACATTCAATAAATTCAATCAATCAGCTTTCAGTAGTCTCCCTAGATTAGTGCATTGTCATCATGCATTTGCGAATCTCCTGAGAAGGTCCCTGGGAAATGCAGACACCCAGAAGTTAATTGAATAAATACCATTTTGGCTGCGCAAGCCGAACACATGGCCTCATTAGAGTCTCTTAACGATTCTTTTTAGAAGTTCTGCTGAGAGGGGGAAACACACTGTGTGTGTGTGTGTGTGTGTGTGTGTTGTGTGTGTGTGTGTGTGTGTGTGTGTGTGTGTGTGTGTGTGTGTGTGTTTGTGTCTGTGTCCTTGTATGAACGCACCGTCCTGTTCCAGTGTAGCAGTCACTGGAGTGCTTCCTGTTTGTCTCCATGGCAACAGCCTCACTGCGCTCTCTTTTCCTCTCACCCCCCCTTGCTCCCTGGCATGCGTGGGGGGATCTCTTCCTGTGATTCAGAGCCTCACTACTTCGCTCCCGGAACCTCTCACACATCTCCTCACCCTTTCCTCCCCTCCCTACACCTCCCCTCCCCCTTCCCCTCCTTTCCTCTCCCTCTCTCCTCCGACCAACCTGCCACACCACGAGCTGAATGCCCAGAGAGAGAGAGCAAAGAGAACACCACTTCATTACTGTCTCATTAGTAGTGTTATTCTAATCTAATGGTGGAGAGGGTGATATTGGTGCTTTGTTAACAGGAAATTGGAATGGTGGGATCTGTGTGCACCTCTAGTGTTGGTAGTCTATGTTAAAGGCAGCTGCAATGACCAAACAATTAAGGCATCAGGACAGTTGTCTTATGCAGACCTCAGTGTCTACCAGCTGAGAGGGAGAATGACAGTGAACACACGCAGTTTATTTAGCTCAGAAAACAACCTTGAGAGAATAATAGCACGCCATGTCCATAGTCAAGTGATTCTATGAGAGGTGCTCACTGTAGGACGTATTTCTGGTGTTAAGTAGGCTCGTCATGTAGAGCTTTTCCTCTGATGGTGTTTGGTGGGCTGGATTAATTCTCAGGGTGCTCTTGAGACGGATGTGAAGGATGAACGATAGCGGCTGAGTAGAGTGCAGGTGGAGAGGTATAAGACCTGAACCGACACGAAACTACAGCTGAGTAGGAAAGACAGAAGAGGAGTTAGATGAGAGGGGTATCAGTAAAGCTGTTCCTCAGAAGATAAGTCAGAGCACATTTAGACCCCTGAGATTCTCACAGGCACTTGCTGTGAAGCCCCAAACAAAAGAAGATGATGGATGGCGAGAAAAGGAAGAATTTGATGGATGTTTAATTGATGGGGCTGCCTGCCTGTCTGTGTTGGTTTCGCCATATTCGGTACCAGTGCTAATCTTAGCCGGGCCTAGTCTATCAGAGACGTGTTAATCCCCGGGGCTACGCAGAGATGGGTTTATTTGTAGAGAGTGAGCAGACCCACATGGACACATGGCCAAACAGCAGGAGGCCTCCCCCCTCAGGCAACACATGCTGTCTGTGGTTCAGGCGCTGTTCAGCATCGCACAAAACATCATTTTGATGTTTCATGATTTCACCAAAGGCTATTTATAAATAACTGTGTTAGGGATAGACCACACTCACCTGCTCCTTAAGTGGTGATGCGTTGGGTACTGATAGGCCTTGATCCATCTGCAGTATGTTCAAGTGCCCCAGGGCTATTCGTTCAGCTCAGAGAGAGAAAGAGGACATGATGGCATTATTTTAATTCAAGGCTCAGGGAGGTGTTTGAAACATGCAAAACAGGCCCCCATAGTCATCTGAAGGGGACAGTTTTCCGGAGGTTTCCTCCATACAGTGCACGCACACACACACACAAACATACACACACACATACACACCGCGGATGCACTCAGTGAGGGGGAGGTGTCAGTGGAGTCAGCCGATTGTGTCATACACGGGCAGACGATTTGTAATTAACGCCATCTGTGCCCGTCCGGCTCCGCCCGCGCAGTGTCTTGCCCGCACGGCACTCCGCTCGCTCCGTCCACAAGGGTCCAAAACCACAGCCCGTCGTCCCCGCTCGCAGTGTGGCCTAATGACGGAATGAGGAAAAACGGGACCACTGGCTTTATTTGAGCTGGGAATTTTGAGGGGCCCGAAAACTAGCGCCAACCAATCAGAGATGAAGAATGACTTGGAATGAATCAAAACACACAGGCACACAGATGCACACAAGATGGCCGCCTAGGAAATCGATCGTGTAGCAAAAGAGCGTGCAGTGGAATGCCTGTGGTGTTGTGTTTTACAGCGACACACGTGCACTCTGTGTCTCTCAGACTTTTGTGTGTTCAAAAATCTATTTTTGTTTCTAGGTTACCCATCAGGCTATCCCACCGCAGCTCCTACCTACACACCTAACCTCTACCAGACAGGGAGTCCAGGGTATCCACCAGGTAAGAGCACACGCACACACACACACACACACACACACACATGCACACACACACACACACACACAGACCTGCATGCCATATATATAACATTTCATATAAATGTATACTTAGCTCCGAGACGACACAGTACAAACTGGCTTTGTATACATTCATGCCTGAGCCAGCTGGCATCCATAACATTAACAAGGTAAGACCACACACACACACACACACTCACAGAGAAATGTACCCACCCTCCTTCACCAGAATAGTCAAGATGTACACACACACGTGTACACTCTTGCTTATGTGCCAGTGTCATCGAAGTACATTGCCCAATGACAGCAAATTAGGTGTTTTGTTTGTAAAAAGAGCTAGCACAAAGGAGGCTAATATGTAGCAGCCAGATGGTGTGATGGTAATGCTAAATCAAGTATTTATATAGCAAATTTGTATATGACAAACACAGACTCAATGTGCAGCATAGACTCAATGCTCATTTACTGAGCATGCAGGAGTATCTCTGCAGCTACCTCAGACGCAGCTTGAAGTGAGGACAGTGGAGTGGATCAAAGCCTCTGAACTGTACAGCTATTGTGTAAACACTGACCTGTTTGATAATAGAATTGAACACTGCTAAAGTGCCAAATTTGAAAATACAAACCCAAGCAGCCCCTCTGGTACCAAAGTGACTTGTAAATAGCCATGACTGAAGTCTCGGGGCTAAGGGAGTCTAACTGAAGACCCGGCAATGCTGTGAGGTCACGCTGTGGCGTCTGGAGAGAGTGTCTGTAGCAGCAGGGCGTTTGGCTTCAGCCCTTCAAACGCTGTTCATCTCAGCCAAACAGATGGACCCTCAACTGCCTATCCTGAACTTCATGGTTGTAGACATGCTGCTGAAGCTCTGTCTGAGGGGCCGCAAACACACAGTTTCTACTGCATTTTATTTTCCTCACGTAGCAGTATTACCAATGAATAATAAATTATTGCACCATAAAGAAAGCAAAGCAAGAACTCCCGTACAACAAGAACATGATGGGAGTGGCAAGGAACATCTCTCTTTCAATAAAAAGAACATGGCAAACCTATTGAAAAGAAACATGGCCAATCTGTCCAGTGATGAGGAGAAAGACACAATAGGAGGACTGAACATGAAGTGATATATGTGATGACACATGTACGTACAGGAGCACAGACAGCCCTTTTTTATCATGTATCAGTAGTTGGGAAGTATTCATCATGACACCTTGCACAAAATCATGTTACCCAGTAAGCCTCGGCAGTTGTGAATGCCACATCTCTCTGTATCACCTTGTTGTTGTATATGTAACATCAAAGAGCTGCTGAAATCGATAAAGAACTGAAGTGAGATGACAAGTAGCTGAGTCAAAGGGGTAGGCAGGTGGGGTGCACATCGCCGTGGCTGCGTCCATCCGGAATCGCCCTTCTAGAAAGAGCCGACAGTAGACACCCTCATCCTATGCACTGATGCACACACACACACACAAACAATCATCTTTTACTGTGTGTGTTCCAGTGCTTCCCCTTTAAACATGATCAGTTTTTATGGCTCTCTTGATCTCCAGTAAAGTCTATTTGTAGGCTTGAAAGCCACCACAGGCAGATGTTGAAATGTGAAGCCGTAAAAAAAATGTTAAGCCTTTTTTATTAACTGGAGATTATGATCCAGCTGAGTTTAATGTAAGCTTGCAGCCGATGAGCTATCAGTACTAGCACTCAGCATTCATCACTTGGACACAGGCATTATGAAGAGAATAATGGCCGATGGCTCGCAACGTAAAGGGGAAGATGGACGAAGTAGCATTCTGTTCTCATCTTCTGCGTAGATTGATTGCTAATGGTGCTTCCCTTGCTAGCATTAGTGGTGCTGGCAGTCAGTGGATTCTGAGTGCAGTTCTCTCTGCTGTGGAAGTGATGCGTGAAGGAGGTGCTTGATGACGTGAGGCTAAAATGTTCAAAAGATTTAAAGGGGTAGTTCACCCAAATGCTCTCATTGTCTACATATCTACATGCCAGTAGAACTTTTGAATAGGTTTAATTTTATTTAAGGTTACATTTTCATTCTGCACTAATGAAGTGAATGATGACAAGTTATTTCTGTGAAGTTATAACACATTTTGGGCTATATTGTCAAGAATGTCATTGGGTGGCTACTGACATGTTGATCTTGTTAACATGAATCTTTTTGTTATAACCATACAATATATATTTTTCTTATAAAAGAAAAATATAAGCCCGTTGATGTATGCGAGCAGCTGGTTTTGCTGTGGGAAGCCTGCCAAATACGCACAAAAGCTATGCTTTAGTTATATGACTCAAAGGCTGTAATGGCGTAGTCTATCCTCTGAGTGTGCAGAGAGCACAGAAATGGCCCCTAGGCTTTGTTCCTTTCTTCTCGTGGCTGTTTTTTGTCTCATCATCAAGCAGACTGTGATGGTTGAAGGGCTCCCTCTGGTGGAAGACTTGGTAGTTGCACTGCACAATGCAGCCAAAAAGTGGTTCAAGGAATGAATGAATACATGCACTGCGCATTCACCACTTAATGGCTTAGAGAAGAAAGAGCTGCTTCACCTTAGAGAGGTGGGGGCAGGGGAGGGCCCGAATATTGATATAAGGAGAGAGTAGAGGAGAGGAGTGGAGGCAGAAGCTGTAGCGTGCCTTTCTGTGCTATGTGTGTAACCACCCTGCCCTTGTTCTGTTGTGTGTGTTGGGACAGTGCTGCTGGTGAAGCAGAGCTGGCCCCAGAACCCTGCTGGCCCCGGGGCCACAGACGGCTCCTATGACCTGGCCGTGGACGCGGGCTCTGAGAGCAGGCAGTACCAGGCCTCGTCTGCAGCATTCAGTAAATATAACCCCTATCTACTACATAACAGTTCCTGACGACAAGGCACTATCATCACAAAACACACACACCCACACACACTCACATTTGCCATTAAAGCTCATTTGCACTTGTGATTTGATACATGTAGGTCTTTGCATATCTTGGTATGCTAGTTTACTCCACCAATTCCACAGCTTGATTTCAGCACAGTGTAAATTGTAGATGGACACATGTGGGCAGATGAAGTATACCTATGATTGCTTACCTCCTTATTTATATCATTCCAACTACACTTGAAAAGCACAGAAGCACACATACATACATACATACATACATACATACCCTCAATGCCAGCAATAGGTCTCAACCACAGCATGCAGCGCAAGTACACCTCATGGCATATCACTCTGCTTGCTCCAGTGAAGAGTATTTTGGCAGCTTAACGTGCACACAAGCATTCTTTTTTTTCTTTGCTCTGTCATACTCACTAACTGACTTGAGTGAATGAAACAGCTCAGGCCTCAGGAGGCTTAAGTGGTTCAGATGTGGCCCAGTGGTCCTGTCTGACCACACTGTACTCTTCCCTGTTTGGCCAACAGATGCTTGAATGCACTTCATCCAGAACAAGACACTAGTGTAGCTGGTCCTCGGGGAGTCAGCATAGTGTACCGCAGGCCATTGAGTAGAGCTAATGTGCCACTCCTCAGAGGATACTATCAGCTGCAGAAACCTGCTGTCATCACTGGAGGACTCAGGGGAGGGGGAGCATCCATGAAATGCCACGTCCTGTATTATTTCAGTGGCAAGGACTTAAGCATTGTCGGAATTGACTCAGACAGTAAACTTATTATCAAAGCACTCAGTCAGTTAAATCAGGTCTAGTGGTATGCAGAGACAGAAGTCCACGGTCACCAAGGGCCCCTCAGGGAACACTTGAGAAGGCCAAAGAAAGGTCACCATGGCGATTTAATGTCATTCCACGCGGCATAACAGAGACGCATTAATCATGGACATAGAGATTCTCAGGAAGTGGTGTCTCTTTTGACTTGTGGACTGTGTTTGTGGGAGCTGATTTCATGAATGTTGTTGTTTTTTCTATAAACTGATCCATAAGCTACATTCATTGTTTTGTCTTAAACCTCATTAAGGCCATGCTGTAACCTAAATGTTTTTGCTTTTGTCTGTGTTGTGGCTGTTTGTGTGTGTGGGTTTTGACCATGCGTCTGTCATTCAATAAACAATGGTGTGCTGTTTCATAGAGATTGCATGATGGTCTTTAAGACATTTGTTGGCATGATATTGACATCTAATAGATCTAATGCTCTATAATGTGTGTGTGCTCAAAGTGCTGGCTCTATTTCAAAAATAACACTGGGCTATGAAAGAAAGAATATGGCGCTAAGAGTTTGTCTCTAATGGTTATATTGAGGCAGTAAAACAGCCCTTGCAGTATCCTAGCTGCTGAATGACAGTGCAGACAGCGCTAGACAAATTCAGATTGAGATGCTGAAGTTACAGGGCTCGCCACTGGGGGGAGCACATGATATCAAGCCATCCAAACATCCAACTGACCGGACATCGCTTGACAGCTGTGAGCCATCTTACTCCTGTCTTTATTCCTTTGCGTCCGCCGCATGAACTCACTCTTGTCTCTTCTCTCTCGTTCCCTCTTTTCCTGCGACAGGATATGCTGCAGGGACGCAATATAAAGTGCCACCCACCCAGAGCAATGGAGCCCCTCCACCTTACTCCCCCTCCCCCAACCCCTACCCCGCTACCATGTACCCCATCAGAAGTGCCTTCCCCCAGCAGAACCTCTATGCTCAGGTAAGTCACCCTCCTCTGCACTCTTATGGATGGATATATGTGCACATTCTTGAGAAATTCTTCTGATGGCCAGCATGAAGACAAACACATCTGTAGCTGACATAACATACACATTGACCCATGTGTATGCATATCATGACCAACTGTCATCCACTGCCTGTCAGTACAGGCATCAGGTCCCTGTCTCAGGTATTAATATGTCATAGAAGCAGGAGATAGTAAAGAGTACAGAACAGGGATCAAAATGTAACCAAAGCACAGAGCTTAAGGAGTCCAACACATTGCCACATAACCCTAGAATGTAACAGAATTATGTTTGCCATAGGGATTTAACTAGGATATACAGTAAATGTATTGTAAGCTTATAGTTAAATATACTGTACATTCTTGCCCTTGTCTTGTATTTTAAAACTCTATATCATGTTATTTAAAGCAGCAATAAGGAGTTCTGTTTCAAAACTAGCATTCTAACCGGATGCAAAACCGTGCAAAAAAACAGCCCAGCTGACACTGATAAAAGCTTGCCAACACACTAACTGGTGTCTTATGGCAGTATAGCTGTAAATGTCATGCTGTGAAAGCTTTTCTTCCATTTTTGCAAGGTGTTCCAGCCAGGAACCACCGAACTACATAGTGCGTATCCTGGATGGATAGTGGGAAATACACAGGTGTTTATCTGTCCTTCACATGAACATATGCTATCAAAATGAATGTGAGGATGTTACCAAAACTAGCTGCCTATAAAACCATACCACAAAAAGTGTCAAATTGTTGCATAGTGTTACTTTCAGCAGATAAGCAAGCATGGAAATGAAAACACTGCAGGTGCACATTACATGACTGGCTGGATTCTCACAACTTTGAAAAGAGATCCGTGCCGTTATTAAACACAATCACTCCAGCACTCAAACGCAATGTCTTTCTGAAAGGATCCCTAGGAAACAAACTTACTGGCACGGACTGGGCCATAATCAATCCCAGCCAATCAATACAGTGCTTCAGCAGCACGGAAGGGGTGTAATTTGAACAAACATTAAGCTGAAATATCCACAATTCCAAAACACATATATATTTTTCTCATCTCTATTCAACCTCTGTCTGAAATAGAGCTCCTGTGTATTTAAGCACCCCCCCCCCCCCCCCCCCAACAGGGTGCTCTGTTTGGTCTGCTAGGTGGACAGTAGGGACTGTGTTACTGGATTGCATCATCTTGTAACAAAGGAAAAGGGCCGGAATTCCAACAAGGTGTTTCAGGCAGCTGAAAAAAGTGGTTCTTGTGGAAGAAAGTTTCTCCCTCTGGCATGTTCTTTGGGCTTTGTAACTTCTACATGCACAAAAAATATATAACATACTAAAGGAAAGGGGAAAAAAAGCATAATGGCGTAAATAACTTTAATGAAATCCAATTGCTGTCCAGTCTACACCTCCTACACTTGAGATGGCTACACAGTAGGTGCTCCTTGTAAAAGGTATGCTCACTGATTAGCTAAATCCATCCACCTGGGGGAAGTAAGACCCAATGATGGTAATCGCCTGGCCAAAGCTCAACTTTATTTACAATGTAATCATCTGACAACAGATTTCCTTGAAAAGATGTTGGATGATCACTGACAGTTAAGCTCATCACTTCCTACCCTTTCAGAAGGAGTAGTGCGATACCTTCTGTGTAATCATCTAGCAATTGCATTTCATTAAGGCATTTCACATCTCTGACAGAAATGCAATGCAGACTGTTGATTGTCAGGTTAAACATGATACACAATGGAATGCAATGTGGCTTTGTTTGTTGTTTTACGAAGCAAGTTCTTAATACAGTGAAATGCAACACAGAGTTGATTAAATTTGTGTTTCAGCATGATTTCTGCACTTGATAACAAAACATTTCAGCTTGCACGGTGGCAATGCAGTACAGGTCATTGCATTTCATCATGGCACATTTACCGTGGATCCCTTCAGAAAACGACTTCCTGCAGTTGATTGGGCTGGGTATTGGCACAGATGCCCCGGTTTGATTTGATACTGATTTGACCATTTGATCCAGTCCAATTCAAGACGATTTGATATGTTGGGGGTGATAGTTGTTTAAAAAGCTCAAAAGTAGGGTGTGCAGTAGGTGTGTGCGGTACCTACATGTCTATTTGATCATCAGTAAATTATGTTACCATGCATAAACTGTGTACCCATACCCATCCCATCCGGTGACTCAAGTTTAGTCGGGCTTGGAAGTGCCTCTTCCAGTCGTCTCTGTCTTCCATGCAGCTGGCCAACTCCTGAGTGCTTCCAACCCCTGCATCCTTCATAAGCACGTCGACTAAGCTCATTTTGGGTCGACCTCTGGCACGGGTCCCATGAGTTGTTTGCCATAAGATGGGTTTCCATAACCCTTGTCTTATTGCTCTTAACCCTGTTATTAAAGTTTAAGGGAGAGGAAATACATGAAAATCCAATCTGATGTGCTTTAAATGGTGGCCAAAGACCAGGGAGGCTTTTTGGCAGTGTGTTGCTGTAAATTGCAAGGCTATGTTGTCTATGTTGTCAGTTTCATTCATATTTAATATGATTGAAATGTAAGGACATCTAGAATAGTCTAGCGAAATATGTAAAAACTATTTGGATAATTAAATGATAGCCTTCACATTGACCTGTTACTCACTCTTAATGAAGTACTTTGAATTACACTGTTAATTAAGTACTTTATAGTAATTAAGCCTCCTCCCTGGGTTTCATTTATGAGTGTAATGCTAAGGGGTGAAGAATAACTTCATTCTAACAATAATTTCAACTGCAACCCCAGTGGAAAGCGTACTGGCACCAAGTCAGGGTTAAATTGAATATGTTTATATCAGGTGGTGGGCTAAGGAGTAAGCCATCGCTAGGCCAATAATGGAGAGGGTCTTTGGGGAATCAGTTTAATTTGATTTGTTTAGATTAGATTCAACTTTATTGTCATTGTGCAGAGTACAGGCACAAATCCAATAAAGTGCAGTTAGCATTTAACCAGAAGTGCAAAAAGAGAGTATTATCTACAGATAAGTGCAGGAAAAGTTAGTACTACAGCATAAGTGATGCTATATCTTACAGCATGTACAGTGATGGACAGTGGAACGTTACAATATAGAAATATTATATATGTAAATATTTTAAATATGTTTGAACAGAAAAGAGGAGGACAGATTTAGAGAATAGAGAGTGCAAATGGACAGTTGCATGTACAGTATGAACAGCATATGTACAGTTGGTTATATGTATAGTAAGAGTGTATGTGGTTTAGACTGTGCAAAAGTGTGGTTGTAAATGACATGGTCATTAAATAGATTACTTTAAACAGTGCATCCCTGCCGGCTGTCTTGGATGCTCGGATCGCAATATTTTCATCAAATCGTGCAGTCCTAATTAGTATCAAAGGTCATTTGATATCCATGGAAGCAGACATTATTTGGATCATTAGTGAAGCCCATTTCCATCGGTCATTAGGTATGCATAGGTCCACTGGGGTGTAGATTATTAGGTGATCAAAGGAAATCAAAGGAAATGGGTGGATATTGGTCTCTTGCTGGGCTGAAAAGTGCATGAGTTAATGGTCAATGGTCAATGGTCAAGATGTATGTGAAAAACAGATGCAGCAAGTGATCCTTTGTTGCTTTCTCTCCGCAGGGTGCTTACTACACACAGCCCATGTATGCGGCCCAGCCGCATGTAATCCACCACACCACGGTGGTGCAGCCCAACAGCATGCCCTCTGCAATCTACCCTGCACAGGTCCAGGCCCAGCGTTCCAATGGCGTGGCTATGGGCATGGTGGCCGGTACCACGATGGCCATGTCAGCAGGTAACACTCTTGCCAACTGAAGCTCATGAAGACAGACACAGTCTCTCACACTTAAACACAAACACACAGACACTAAAACTAAACCATTCACACCTAGACAGTCTCTTAAATTAAAATATATATACACAAAGACAAAGTCTCTCAGACCAAAGCATATACACACATACTGTATGTAGACACACTCATACTGAGACACACAATCACCCAAATGCACGCACAATTAGATAAATGTTTGAAATTTAAACATAACAGTATAGTATTCTAATCTCACATCTGTAAAACGAGGATGAATGAGCCAGTTGTAATGAGCACTGTATGGACTGTGAGAGTGACAGGATCTTCCAAGTGGCAGAGGGGTTGATGGTCCTCTCTTCTCTCCTCCAGGCACTCTGCTGACCACTCCTCAGCACAATCCTATGGGAGCGCATCCCGTTACCGTGCCAACATACAGGCCCCAAGGAACCCCTGGGTACAGCTATGTGCCACCTCACTGGTAGAGCTCATCTACCATATCATGTAAGGATGTCACACACACTCATTCACACACATGATGGGAAAGTGTGAAGAGAGACTAACTGAGTTTGATTCCCTGCCATCTTTACATTGCAGATCTGGAGTCCAAACATCGTATGCAACTACTCAAGTCTTACATGGGCGCTCTGTGATCACCATGGAAACGCCACGTCTGTTTGCAAGAACAAAAGAAAAAAAAGTGCAAGGGTCACTTTATGCATTCTTGAGTGTTTTTGTAAAAGCTGCTTTTTTATTTTTTTATTTAAAGTTTTGTTTCTGAATTTTTTTTTTTTTTTTTTTTTGCCTATCAGTTGTTGCAGTTTATTTTTACAATCTTCATCATTATTTCCAGAGAAACTCCAGAATGATTTTGACCAACCACAACTCTTAAGTGATCTGTTTATGTTCCGTAATGACGCTTGTGTGTAGGTGTGTGCTAAAGCGCGCAATGTCATCACCATTATGGTTATCATCATAATCATGAACTTATGCTGCCAAATTTTCTAACTTTTAGATATTAGCACAGGTTTTTTTTTATTATTATTATTATTTTCAGTTTTTTTTCCCTTATTCTCTCTCAGAGTGGTCTGCGAAAGATTAAGGTATTTTGTTTTAAACCCATTTTTATTTTACGTAATTTTTTTTCCCCCCTCAGATTTCTGTTCATCTTCCAGTACCGATAACAAGGGTGTCTTCCAGCTTGTAGCTGTTTATTAGGTAGATTTGTATTGAATATATTCGCTGTCTGGCAGTGCAAATCGTGGTTTTCAATTTCATTAGGTATCGGAGTACTTAGTTTTCACAGAGTAGAAAGCATTTTTGAGTAAACCAGTTTGTTTATTAGTCAGCTTCTAAATTATAACGCGTATATATATTTATAATAGGTGTGTGCATGTGTGTGCTCATGCTACGCACGCAAATTGCACGTAGGCACACACATTCATGATAAAGACACACACGGCCCCCCACTCCCACTCTTGCTACACACACATTACACATAACATTCTCATGTGTATGGGTGTGCAGTGGGTTTAAGGGTTGAACATTAAGCAGGATCGGTGTGTGTGTGTGTGCGCGCGTGTGTGTATGCGTGGATATGTGTGTTTGTGTGTGTGCGTGCGTGTGTGTGTGTGTGTGTGTGTGGCACTTAACTGGACTTTCAGGTCTGATGTCAATCTAATAATCAAAAAAGTGAATTTAAAATGAGTGCCAAGCCCTGTGAGGACATAAGGGGGAGAGTGGGGGTCAGGTTAGATCCAAGAACATTCAGGAAAACGTGTCAAGGAGTTAAAGGGATGCCAGTGGATTTGGGGGTGTTTAAAAGGGGTTCAGAACAGAACAGAAGCTCAAGAACAGATTAAAGCAGAGGCCCACAGAGAGGCACTGAGGGAGACCCGTGACCCTGCCCCCTCTCCTCCTCCCAGGCCAGCCTTGCTGTTAAGACTAGTGGCACAGCAGCACTGACCCAAGTCCTCTGAGGGATGGTGGGTTATGGGTGGGCTTTGTTGCACAGGATGAAATGTGTAGCGGCTGAGATCAAACCAGTTCTTCAATGCAATAATAAGAAAGCCTGCCTTACTGGCCCATAACAGTAATGACATTTTGTAAAAACAAAAACAAAAAAAAAGCAGAACGGGGAGGGGAGAAAGGATAGCAATTCTGTGAACTATTCCAGGATATCCCAGTAGTCTACCATAATATACCCAGAAATGACTATAGTACAGTACATATCATAATAACCTTATTCAATATGTGTGAAGAAGCATTGCACAATGACAAATAAGACAATAAGTTCATACAGTACATAGGTACAAGGTACATTATTTTATTTAACGAAATGTTAAGGAAAAAAAAGAACAACTCTTTAGTACGGTACCCTTTAGTCACAATAATGTGTTTGTAAGTAATTCTCAGCGACAGCATCAAGTTTTCTTTTTAATCATTAAGGCAAATTAACCACTATTTCAATATCTCAAGCTCAAGAAAGTTGATGTTTCTCAGTGGAGTAGCCTAGGCGTACAAGTGAACCATATTTGTCTGTAACATTGCATGGGTCATGCAAAAGAATGCAGTATATATACTCACAAAGAGCACTTTTGTGCGCTCTTGCAAAGCATGGTTGCATCAAGTTGGATTGCAGCTTTGGGTTGTGCTTTCAAAAATCTTTCCCGAGCAATCACATTCCCTCTGAAGCTACAAGAGTAGGGTGGAGAGAGAGAGAGAGAGAGAGAGTGTGTCAAAGGGAGGGTTGATATAAAGAGGCACTATTATATATGGAGTATGTAATGTTTTAAAAACATTCCTACTGAATGGGAGCACTTTCCGTGAAAAGAAAATGGCATTCCAGTGGCTGAAGAACAATGACAGTAATGCAGTTTGATTAGTTAAATTCTTTTGTTTGGGTTTCTTTGGGGCCTCAAATTATTATTCTGTGCAGAATGGGTTTAATTGCGGGTGATTTCTTAGACTGTAGAGTTTGAGCTGCCTCACCACTGACGGTAAGGATTCTACTCCTACCAACTTGCGTAGATCTCGTGTAAGCATTCTTCATTTCAATGTTCCTCTTTTGCCTGAACTCTTTGACATCCTCTCTTGACCATTTCTACCCGAAATTTGGGGTGGTCAAAACCACGAAACAACAAAGGCATTCTCCTCTCACATCAGTATTAGAGGGAGCATTCAAACGTGTTTAGTGTGTCTTTGCTACTCATTGATTTGTAACACTAAGACTTGAACAATGCAATTGGTTTTTGATAGATTCTCTGGCCCAGTGACAAATACATGGAAGGGCCAGATCTAATTCTGGTGATCCACAGTGGATTTTCAGACCTCTAAAGATTCATCCTAGGATTTGGCAGTTGTCATCCAGTATATATTTTACACTGAGAGCTGAGATATATATAAAAAAAAGACAAAATAATTTTCAAATGAATAAACAGGTTGGTTTTAAAAAATTTGAAAGGAAATAACTTAGGATTTGCGGAAGTCCATTCTGACATGTGATTTAAGCGCTTTTTACCATAAGTGTTATTTAAGGTTTTAATGATGATTGATGTTTATTATTCTTAAATAGAGGATCTTTATGGTTGAGCTGAAGTGTGATGCGTCTGTGCGGTTCGTGGGCATTTCAGAGCACAAGTCTAAAGGGGTTCTCTATCTCAAGTACACTAGAGTCTTTCTTTGCCGTCTCTCTGTACCCCTGTAAACTTTAAGAGGGGAGGGGGCACCATCATGCTTCTATAACTCTAAAAAATGTAAGGGACTTCATATTATTAACTATATTTGCAGCAAGGCGATGATGTTTATTCACAGTTATATAAACTCAATTCAGTTAAAAAGCAACAAAGAAGATCTGAGCTTCAAATCAGCATTAGAATCAGAGCCCATTTAAACATTAGCCATTGCCTAAATTGAACACTGACATCTGGACAAGATCCAAATGTCTCTGCTTCAGCTTATTCAGTCATACATATTTCAATATGACAGAGTGATAATAAACAAGCCAAGGTGACGTTTATGAACCTGGAAAACTTGGCCAGTCATGGGTCGGCTATTGATTGTTGTTGGCAGGAAAACCAGGATGCAGGTATAGAAACGTATTTTGTGTTGCCATGACTTTTGCCAGAGTGGTAGATTTTTTTTTTTTTTTTTTTTACCCCATTTGTTGACATCTGTTCACATCACATTCCATGCCACAATTAGAATTTGAAACCAACACACAACAGAAAGTGGTGTGACGATCTTGTGCTTGGTTAGAATCAGAGAGAAACACAGTGTTTCCACTAGCACCAGTCCAGTGCATGATGGCACAAAACTATCTGAGTCATTCTGTTACAGATCAAGGGGGCCCTGAATTGACAAGAACATGATTTGATTTGACTACATTGACATAATGTCACATATGAGAATATTGGATTTTGCATACATAATGTTTCTTGCTCCCACTTCCTTCTGTCGTTCAAAATGTTTAGATGATCCCAAGACTGAGGTTGAACCCTGTAGTTTAAAAACGCTACTGTGAGGGAAACAGTGAGTTCATTGTTAATAGGAGATTTTGATTTCAAAGTGTAGGGAAAAAAAAGAAAATGTGAAACACTAATTGTAATGTAAGAGTCCTTGTCTTCCAAGATATATCCTGAGCATTTATAGGGACATCCCCCACCTAAGAAAACTGTAACCCAGCTGACACTGTGTTCTGGTAATGTTCCTACAATGTTGTGGTTAGATCTGGGCATGTTTTTCACCAATGTTTTGAGAATCGTAGAATGTCCAGCATCACCTAATGGGCTTGTGGAGCAGGGAGACCCATGTCAGGCTTGTGATATGAAGTGTAAATCTGTTTTTTTTTTTTTTTTTTTTATGTTTTTGTTCATTTTTATTTTCTTTTTTTTTGAGGATCAGTTAGTGATCTCTGTGACATAATTAAGCCAAGTTTGTAATTGTATAATATTTACTGTAAGATGTAGAACATTCAATAACTATTAAAATCTTTCCCAAAAAAAAAATTAAACCTCTGTCATAATAGAACATGTTGCAATACAAAAACAACAACCACTTTTCCCTCTGACGACTCAAATGACGCCCATGTTGTTGCGCAATATTTGAAGTCTTCACAGGCTTCCTGCCATCTGCAGGAAAGGTAATCTGCAGAGCTTTTCACTTCTCTGTCTGGGATGGAGACGTCCGGCATTATGAAATCAGGCCCACACAACTCATCACCGCCCACTCCACCAGAGCTGTCTCAATCACTGATGGCATATATAGAGCATTTACTCTCAGTTGAAGACACAGCGTCTCATGGAATTATGGGTAAATCATCTCAACCTTTTCCTAAGCCTACCCTTACTATGTGGACGTATATAGACTAAATATGTCCATCATTTATATCATGCATGCAATCTTATTGAGGTGTTTTATAGCAGATGCATGTGACTCATTCCAATAGCACTCCTTTGAAAGCCACTGATGAGTCATGTCAAGGCTATACAGCCAGTTTCCTGCCTCCTCTGGTTCCAGGTCTTACCAGTTAGCCACGCCCAGGACGGATCCAATCTAATTTGGGTAGGAGTTCTGTGAAAATCAATTAGCCAGACCAAACATATAGTCCTTTGGGAAGACCTGGCTGCCAGTGTGATGTTCCAGAAGCTATGAACCAGCTTGAATATTGGAATTGAGTCTTGGGGATATTTGACTGTTCTTCATTCAAGGACTATGCTGAGGATAGCTTATCCAAGCTACAGAACTATGCAGATGTGTAACATACCTATGCAACTGGTGTAACCTCCTCAGTTGACTATGTCATGGCTTATGAGAAAGATGAGATAAAAGTGGAGGACAGACAGCAATGCATCAATGGTGCTACAAGAGGATGCTTTGAGATATTCACCATGAGATTTGGCATCATGTAATTGCTCCATATGCACAATGTGGAAGATCCCAACTTCCATTTGGAAAAAAACTGATAGGTGGCAGTTTAAAGTCAGTTGGTTCAGCTGTTAAAGAGTCTTAACCGCTAAAGAATAAACAAAGTGACGGGCCAAGTCTGTTCTGATTAATGCTGACTTGGTGCTAATCAGGCCAGGAAACCTTGAAATGTCACATCCAAAAGCTGGGGGCACTCAAGTGTACAGAGGAAAACAAATAAAGAACTGGAGGAAACCTGTCTCCAAAATACCTGTTTGGTGGGATATGACTTTTACAAAAAGAGGTAAGATAGATTGGTACATCTTATATTTTCAGCTCAGTTCCTTACACTGCTCAATACAGAGACGCACACACACAGTTATGCTTTACAAGCAAGTGAGAGATGAAATAAGAGATGTTGCCACAAGCTGTGACTCATCAGAAATGGAACACTTAAACAGGTACTGCACACTTAAATGTGTTTTTTGAGCTGTAAACTTAATGTGACTGAACTGTGATGAAACACATCCATACTGATGTAAATATTGACAAAATGGCTGTAGCTATGAGGAGAGTCAAGGCTTCTCGTTGGTACTCAGGCTATTTAGTCGAAGGAAAACTTACCATATCCAGAACACACAGAGCAGTTCACAACTCATCTCTTGATTAGGCGTGTCCTTTTTTAATTTGCATAATACCGTAAATGGAAACACACATTTTTGATTTGACCTGACTTTTTTGCTTTCGCCGTATTTTCATAAATGTGCTTAAAATAAATAAATGAGTTGGATGGGAACCCAACTTAGTACTAGTGCTATTTCAGATTGGTCTTCTTCATAATGTCGAATTCGCAGGCATTGATGTAATAAAAATGACCATGGGAATCATGTGGGATACAATGGTTATTACTTCCATATTTTAACATGTATTATTAAAATAATGTGTGTCAGTCAGGTGTGAACTGTCGATCCCACATTTAATTACCTTTTGGTGAAAGTTAAGTATAGGCCTCCCATAGGCTACTGATGTCCCTAAGGATACAGTGCCCTCCACAAATATTGGCACCCCTAGTGAATATGAGCAAAATAGGCTATGAAAAAATATGTCTTTGCTGTTTATCCTCTTGGTCTTTCACTCAAAATATTCACAAAAATCTTTTTTTTTTCATTGAAGTAAAATTATTGAAAAAAAAAAAAATGTAGACATTAAATAAATATTTTCCCCCAAAACATGTGTGCCACAATTATTGGCACCCCTAGAAAAATCTTGTAATATAAATCTAACTGAAGTATAATTCCAGTCATGTTTTACATTTTTAAGTTCACCTGTTTGATAAGGAACTCCTAGAGGTCAACCATGACTTCCTGTTCCACTGGCGTACAAATATGAGGTTATACAGGCCAAATTCCATTAGTCATTCATCGCTATGGGAAAGACCCAAGAACACAGTGACGATCTGCGACGGAAAGTTGCTGAGCAGCACAAATCAAGAAATGGACACAAGAAAATCTCTAAACAGTTGAAAATACCCATTTCCACTATCATGGAAATAATTAAGAAGTTTAAAGCGACAGGAGATGTAAGGAATCAGACTGGAAAAAGGACCTGTCTGTAAATTGACCCCACGCACCGTGAGGAGGATGGTTTGACTGCTAAAATAATCTCCACGGATCACAGCTGGAGAATTGTAGAGGTTAGTTGAGTCTTGGGGTCAGAAAGTCTCCAAAACTACAATCAGACGCCACCTACATCACCAAAGGTTGTTTTGTAGGGTTGCCAGAAAAAAGCCTCTGCTGTCAATTAACAACAAACCAAAGCGCCTACAGTTTGCCAAATATAAGTCAGACTTTCAATAGGACCGAGTTATGGTCAGATGAGACCAAAATAAAGCTTTTTGGCAACAAACATCAATTGTGGGTTTGGCGTCGACAGAAAGATAGCCATACATAAGAGCACCCCATACCCAATATGAAGTATGGTGACGGATCTTTGATGTTGTGGGGCTGTTTTTCTTCCAAAGGCCCTGGACATCTTGTTAGGATATATGGTATCATGGACTCCATCAAATACCAGCAGATATTAAATGAAAACCTAACAGCCCCCTCCAGTAAGCTATAAATACGATTAATTCGCTGATTGATTCACGGGTGCTGAGGTGGAGAGTTCCATCAGGAATGAAGGGGCGAAGTATGTTTGTATTTATTTTTGTTAACTTATTTTGGATCACTGTAAACAGCATCCTAGAGATTCGTTTAAACTTACTTACTGCAGGTGATCCCTTACAGAGAGCAGCATCAGACGTTTGAGCCAGGAACAGCGACGGCGCTACACCGGGGCTAAGGGGTGCTATAGCCCCGGCAAAAAAATGTGTAGCCCCAGTTAAGCCCCTCTAGCATTTAAGCACTGTTTTGCAAATGTCGAGGATGATTTGAGAAATGTACCAAGGCGACTGAGAAAAACTATAAAGGTTCATACGTAACGTATGCATTCTGTTCCAATACAATCCATGCTTGCGTGTTTGTACTGCGCCTGTACCCCGTTTGCCCTGTGCTGTGTGTGTGTGTGTGTGTGAGAGAGAGGGGACAAGAGGGGGGAGTAGGCCGTAAGGTGAACACTGTTTTCGTTTCAACCCGTTCCACTGTCTGGCATCTACACAATCTTTAGCTCATAAAAAAGAACGAGTCCTGCTAACCTACCAAAAAAAAGTTCGTCGCTGAAGTTCCAGTCGATTGTCGATACGTCTTTGTTTTATGCAGAACTAGAGTCTTCAGAGCGTAATACGATTCTGGATGTCCAGAAGATCCAGAAGATCATGGACTCATTTGCACTTAACCACAGCAACAGACGCATTGTCCTAGCCTACTGTAAAACAACTCTGGTGATTTTTTTTTGTTTGTTTTTAATCATTCAAACAAGCTGTTCGCACTTCTCGTTGCGGCTGCACTTGTAGCCTATGTTATGAGTTTTACTATTAATGTAATGTAAGTTATGATGTTGTGATCCGAGACAATATTGTCAATGCATAGTTGTTTGTTTTCATTTATTATGCATATGGAATAAATACTTGTTGCATGTTGGATGTATTGTCTGGTTATGGGCAGGCGCATGGTCGCTGTCCGGAGCTGAACCTTTGCACGCACGTGAAACATTTCCGCCATTGCCGCTTGTATTACATTCTCGTGCTGTGTATCATAGCTGCTTTTATTGGGGAAAAAAAACAAGAACCTCTTAATAAAGTAAGTGACGTAATGAAAATAAATTATTTTCTTAGCTACCCCACGTATCGGTCAAGCCCCCCCTTAGCACCGGGAGAGAAAAAAATCCTGCCGCCGTGCATGGCCAGGAATAGACTCAGAGTAGCCACACACACACCCACGCACACTCAGACACACACCCAAACACCCATCACTGACAAGCTCTTCAGGTGATTGACACACTGTACCAAACCTAAGTCAAATGAATGGCTTCGCACGGATCAGATTTTGGATACCCTTTAGATTGCTTCAAGGTTTTATGCTCTGTATAGGAATTGCATTTTCAAGATTAATGACTGAACTATGTCATTTGTGGCATGTGGTTCAAGAAAATAGGAGATGCACCAACTCGTCTTACCGCAGCGATAAGGGCAATCTTCACGACTGATATGCAAGGTGCGGAAACTGTAAACACACTCTGCGATATAGTCCCACATCAAATCCTTACATCAACTCTGTCTGCCACGCTGGCTAGCAATGACAGTCAGCATTTGCGCACAGTGTTAAACCTACTTGAGGTGTTGCGAAAACTAGCTTGCGACAACGGTTACCCGCAAGTAAGCCGGGGGCGTTTAGAGAGTGATTTGGACGTGGACTTCAACGCGGGAAGGCAAACTAAAAGCAAAAGAGGAAGCAGAGTGTTTCTAAAATACTCACTCAATGTTACTTGCTTACTGAAGCGTGGCACACAACAGCGTGGTACAGTTCTAAAGACAGTGTTATTCGTAATAACTTACTTGTTGCGTGGTGTTGGTGGCATGTTTTGCTACACTACTGAGCACAACGAGAAGCCCTTTAACTTCAGGTCCAATAACCCAAAAGGTAAGCAACAAATTCGCTCGGGATCAAAACTAACCCAGATCATAATATAGTGAATTATCATGAAATCCATCTGACTCGAACTACCAACATATTGTCATACACATGCTACAGCACTTTAAATAGCACTCATGTGGCTCAGTTGAAACTGGATTCCGTTTCGTTTGTGGATCTTATATGCATGTTTTGTTGAAGCAAAATGTTTCAATGCCATGTGCAGAAGGATTTAGGATGGAATGCTGTTTTTGACGTTGACTAAGTTAATTTCCATGGTCTAATATAGTTATTTAAATATGTATAGCCAAATTGTTGCAAGCCTTAAAATAATTTGAGTTAGAGTTATTGCTCTGACTCAACTAAACAAACGCTTTCTTATAGCCTACTATTTGTTTATTTTCTTTCAAAAAGCGCTGCTGTTGCTTTACTCCGTGACTATGTTTTGTTTGTCAGGGATTGTTTCACCCTTTGCAATGATCACCTCAACATAATTTATGTGGCTTACAGTTTCAACTTCGGTACAGTTTGGCATCAGTTTATGTAAGCAATGCATTGTTTTCATATTGATATTAGGCTACTGCGACTCTATCCATTTTTAAAAAAAGCTGGACCTAAAAAACATCATAGACTTGGGTCAACAGAGGAGCCCATTTGCTATTTAAAAATGTAGGCTAAGTAATGTGGATGCTAATGTTGTATGTTAAAAGCAACAGCCACAGTCACATACCTTTAGTGTAACCCACGGTGTCAGTGCTGACATTAAGCTTTGTCTCATCTTGCACGGCTGAATGCCTGTGAGCTCAACTGGTAATTGGTTGCTTTTGACAACAAGGTAGGCACCGTCAGAAAGGAGCTCTGACGATCTACAGCATATTCTTTTGAAGTACTTACCTTTGCCTTGATCCAGACCATGTGGATGTACTACAGAAATGTTAATTGTGCATCTGGAATGTTTTTTCAGCATGTATTCATTTGATTGGAATGGACCTCTGGGTGTGGAATTCTGGATAGTCCTGATGAACACTGTTTTCTCAAAAGATTCCACTGACTTAGTGATGCCAATGTGAATGTCCTCTGGTTGCTATGGATTTAATGGGTTTCACTGCTACTCTACAGTGATGGGACTAAGAAAAAAGAGTGGTATGGCAGAGTGGTCTGTTGTTCATCAGTAGCTACTTGAGACAAGATTTAGGAAGAATTGAACAAGATGTCCATGGGAAAAAACACGTAGATTTGTTTGTTTCAGACACCGTTTACCTTTAAGGTACAGCAGTCTTTTCTTTGCAATCTGCCCGTACAGGATTTTGATACATCCAGACTACATCAATCTGATCAGCTGATTAAACATGAATTATTCCCTAACATGAGTGTCGAAGGGCCTGGGCATTATGGGCTATAGCCTATGGTTATAATATAATAGAATAAAAATACATTCAAAAAAGTCCCGACTCTGACATCTGTCATTCCGATCATGCATTTAAATTCCTCAGAAATTATAGCATATCGTGCATCGGAATCGCAAGTACTGGGTCCTCTGTGTTTAATTCAAGCAGCAGCCTAGGCTACTTCACATTAGCTGGCACGCGCGCATTTTGTGTGAGGACGAGAGAGAGGGAGAGCGCGCACTGCATAAAGGGCTTGACATTGTTCGCATCTGGTGGTAGGTAGCTAGCTAACTGACTTGCAGGACTTGAAGGCTATGGATAATAGACGTTTTTCAAAAAGAAAAAGAATCAAGGCAACGCATGCAAGACGGAGGAGGAAGAGTTATCTCCTGTTGCTGAGCATTCGGGAAAGAGCAAGGTAAAAAGGAATCAACTTTAACATCCCCCAGTTTAAAATCTGTCACCAGACAACACTATACTAAAACTCGTTTAACCAAACAAGGGCTGATATTCAGACAATATGATGTTCACATGTAAATTCTGTGTAGAGATAGCCTACCTCGTAAATGTTTTCTTCATTATCAAAACACGAGTTTATGGGTAACCTTTGACGATGCCCATGTCCCGTGTCAATGTTATCAACAGAAAAAGTGTTTTCATACAAGCAGTGTGGTATAATGAATGTGGTCATGTTCATGCGAGTCAGACGACAGGTCTCGGATGCCATAGCCTGTCTTCAGGCGTACAGTTGCTGTCTTGAACTGCATGAAAACGGTGCCTTTAGCTGCCAGAATTAAGAAATGGAAGCCCCGAGGATGCCCCCGGACCCCCAAAGGTCTGGTCTGGGAGAAACCCTGACCGTTTTCAACTGCTAGCAGCGCCCCTGACACGATGAGAATGAGTGATTGATCTCTGTTGAAGAGCATGACAACCCTTCATAATGTATTGATGCTGATAAGGGAATCACTTTTAGTCTCTACAGTCTACATGATCATACAAATAGACAACATGGACACATTGTCAGATATATGCTGGCAAATTTCTGGGATTTCATATTTTAAATGGTATTTCATATGTACTTTATATTCCTTTTCTATGAGTATAATATGATTCATATTCACATAGTTTGTCATTTACCAGGTTATGAGGTATCTTAGCCATGTCTAGAAATTCAACTGCAGAAAAATTAGTTTGCACAACATTTCATTTTCAACTTGTCCTGTCACTGGTAGTCCTCTAAGGATTTTACTGCACCAATAAACTAAGATGCACACCTCTCCCAATGTATGGTCAGGTGCAATGGTGTCATGGTCAATCTCAAAAACGAGGAAAAAAGAAAATGACCCCTGACTTATTCTAGCAGTTGTTTGTTGCAAGTCAGTGTTTGGCCAATCTCATTTATTTCAGTTATCTACAAGAGGAAGTAAGTATTGGGGTGAGAGATCTTTCTTCAGGGGAACAAAGAAGAGAAACTAAAATGCTACAAGTTAAACATTTTGGCATAATAGCTGTAGAAAATGACCAAAAGTACTTTGCATATCAGATGTATATTTAATGGGGGGGATTGATTAAGTTGATATTTTCTACTGTGATTGTTGTGTATTGTTTTTTAATTAATAGTATTACAATCTTCATTGAACATGTCAGTGGACCACTAGGCTTATAGATTCTGTTTCTGCCCACATATTCAGTAACAATCCACTCTATTACATTGAGAGGTTGTTAATCCTTTGATTTTCTTTGTCACTGTTAGGTGTTTGTGAAGGATTCCACCCTAAAGATAGTGTAAAAATCTATTATCACCCTTTATCCGAAGTTCCTGGTCACTGATGGCTATAAATTATTATATTAATTAATCATTATCCTTTTATAAGTGTGCAGTATTGATGATCAGATTAGATATTGTGGACATAATGTGACCATTGTCTATACATCAGTATTTCTCTACAAAAACAGCGCTAGTACTTGATAAAGTGGTTATCCTGCAGGATCTGAGTAACCCGTCAGATTGTGCCTTGGCCTTACTGTTATTGGTGTCAGTGTGGCTATGATGTCAAGACAGTGAGTATGCACATTCAGGGGAAGCATATATCATAGCCTGTCTACTGCCCAATCACAGAAATGAATCATGAGGGGGGAGTAGGGCTCCAAGTTATTACTGCACAGGAGGCTGAGGCCTCTCCTCTCTCTCTCTCTCTCTCTCTCTCTCTCTCTCGCTCTTCTGTGTGGTGTCCTGTTCCTGGCACATCACCGAGCACCAAGACAGGGTGACAGGAAGGCAGCAGGTTTCTAAATTAAGGCCCTGGCTTCATATGCCTCACACTTGGTGGGCTGTAGCACACGTGAGGAGAGGTTTCTCTGGACCAGTATTTACGTCTCAGGTTCTGAAGAACATGTTCCCACACTAGTTAGATTTTGAAAGGTCCATCTATTCCATCTACGTATATCCACTCATGTCACTGATACCACTCATAAAATCTCTAATGCACAGACACACACACACACACACATTACACTATCTATCTCTATTCTACACTATTCTATCTCTCTCTGCCTGTCTCTGTATGTCTCTATCTGTCTCTGTCTGTCTGTCACTCTCACACACACACACACACACACACACACACACATCCTGGATAACAGGACAATGCATGTATAATTATGGACACACAAAAAAAAGAGAGCAAGGTGATTGAGACCTGGTTAGCACTTTATGGACCTGGGTGCCGATAAGCTCCCGGGCCACAGTGATGGCTGTTTGTTCAGCCACATGATAGATATCTGCCTCCTCATCGTCCTGCTGTGTAGCTGACTTCATGGCCTTATTTATGGAGTAGGCATAAGGGCCTATAAACTAATCTGTCTGTGTCTGCTACTAGAGACTCAAGATACATTTAAGGGAAAGCAAGTTCAAAGAAACAGATGGACTGTGTACCTTGTAAAATAAATAAAAAATAAAGGTCCTTTGTACACCCAGTGTACTTGTAGTGCTCAAACTCTATGGACATGTGCTCTCAATGACAGCAGAGGGCTTAATTTACTGATATTTAAATGGAGGAAGTATTACAGTTTTTCTCCATTGCTTTTGCCCAATTGTTGAAACAGAAATTACATTCTCAAAGCTCTAAGTGCATTTGGCAAAATAGCCTATATGGTTCAGCATAACTACATAGATCACCTTCAAAAGGTCATATCTCACCTAAAACAGTTAGCCCAAGCTTCAAAACCAATTGATTTATTCATATGAATTGTCAATGCCCCAAAAATGAAAGGTTCCTTCTCGATTGTTGTGGCTCAACTCTTGAAAAAAAGAGCACATCCTCAAAGCTTTAAATACATTTGCCAAAATGACCTAGATCAGGGATGGGCAACTGGAGGCCCGGGGGCCACATGCGGCCTGGCTCCTCACTCAGTGTGGCCCTTAGATAAAACATAATTAATTAAATAAATAAATAAATAATGACCAGATTTTTCAAAACACTACTGAATTAATCCTTTGTAATTATACTGTTGGCAGATAGAGAACACTCCCATTCCTTCCGAATCAAACCAAAATATCGGCAGTCAGTGAGCAACGAACTGCATCTCAAGCTTTGTAAGTTGCAGTCTGATCCCTGGTCATGTGGCTCACCGATGGTGGCGATGAAAAAAATGTGGCCCTCCGTATCATGAAAGTTGCCCATCCCTGACCTAGATGGTTTAGCAAAACACTAAGGCACACCTGCAAAAGGTTATATCTCTCCTAAAACAGACAACTCATCAGTCAAAACTAATTCCTTTCCTCATACAAATAGTCAGTGCCCCCAAAATGAAAAGCCCCTTTGGCATTGTTTAAACTCTGCAGGTCAAAACGATTTGATGTTTTGTCAGTATGGCAGTGGACCATAGAAATATCCCTCATGTGCACATTTCAATATTGGCTCAGTCCTTTGACACTGAATGTTTACTGCAGTAGATGTTTTCTTTCCAGGATAATTCAAGAGCCTACAAGGTAGCACTCATACTGCCATGGAAATTGTTACAGTTATTGCCATACATCGTGGTTACAGTAACAGAAAATGTGTCATACAATAAGCACATCAAATATAAAATGATGTATAGCCTAAACTAACAACACATACAGTAAGAAAGTAAAGCAAAGCTGGAGTTTCACTAGTTGTTGTCCTCACTCTCCTGCTCATCCTCACGCTCCTGTCTGTCTGGCCACAGATTTTCATCGACATCACATCTCCCTCGAACTCCTCGACTGCACAAACTCCTCGATAGGATTGAGTATTTGGGGAGTAAGGTGATAAAAGCAACATCAGGATTCTTGGATGGGCAGTAAACCACGCCCTGATGAGTGGGCCACGATGGGAGCTTACATTGTCCCACACAGTGACAAATGTAGGCAAGTGTGGCCCTACCAAACCCAAATAAGATCAGAGTGCAGGCAGTCCAAAAACACCTGGAGCTTCTGGGTATTGTATGCGCCAAGACTGGGAATGTGGGTGACTACATCATTCTCTGAAATGGCACCACACATGGTGATGTTGCCCCTGTGCTAGCCTGGGACATACACCGTTGCTCCTATTCCTCTTCTTCTTCCTCCTCTTCCTCAAACAGGAAGCATTTATACTCCTGGATAGGACCTATCAGCTAACTAAACTTACTGTGTGGTTGGTGATCGGATGTGTGAATCTTCCCCTTGATTAGTAAAGTTCTACTTGCAACTGAAAATTAAGCTGTTGATCCAAGAGATCCATATTACAGTATATAGCATGATGTTTTTCATGGTATTATGTGCCTGAAAGATTTTGACAGTGGAGTGAGCTATTGTGCAGGCAATGATGTACACAAGGACATTATGCCAACATGTTTTGCAGAGAACAACAACTTGACTGAGAAGCAACAGTCAGTTTAGACCAGCAGGATACATTCAATTTGTAATTGGGCTAATGGAAGGCAAAATATGTACTACATCATTTGAAATGTGTGCAAACTGTAAGCAATTGTACTTGTCATTAACAAGGATGTGCTAATACAATTGCAATATGATTAAAGGAATGAGAAATTCCAATCGGTTGTGAACAAGTGCCCAGAGGTTTGGAGGCTTGCACGTGTTGTTTTGAGAATGTCATTTCTGTTTCGTGAAATGATCCGAAGCAATGGAGAGAAACTGTAATGTGAAATTGCAGCCATTACATAATGCAGTGTTAAAGAGTTTTAAAATGCATATACTGCATAGTTATGGAGTCCATGCTTCTGCTTATACCCTGGCTGCTACGCATTCATATGTTAATTTGCAGACATGAGTTCTATATTTTTCTCACTAAAATGTTTGTATTTTTAGAATTATCACTTTCACCAGTCCCTCACCTCTTTCACAAATTCAGCTTATATACAAGTAATGACGTAAACCATAGACTGCCGTTACTCAATCTCTTTACCTAGACAAGGCTTCTGCAAGAAAGATGTTCTTTGGATAGACCTGCTCATTTGATTTGATCTTAGCAAGCCTCTGCCTGCTAGCTGTCTGCGGAGCTGAGGTGAGATTCCTTCTGGTTTCATAACTGTTTTCTGATTGTCGATTGTAACAATACATCCCCATTTTCTTCTAGTGAAACTCACTTGATATGCAAAGGTAGTATAGTTATCAAATCTGGAGCTTCATACCCATGTCACTTTATGGGAATGAATAGACATTCTGACAAATATGTCACAGATTGTTATTTAACAAAGCTGTTGTGTATATATAGCAAGATAAAAACATTTATTTCACAATCGTGATGATGAGTGCTCTATGGCGTTCAACAGACAGCTGGGAAAACCAACATAACAAGTAAAGTGAGATGCCCTGATATTTAGTTTCAAATATTTGCAACTGAAAACAGTAATTTCACCACTAGCTGCCTGTTCTTATGAAAAATAGAAAAAACATCTGGGTTCCCATGGTCAAGGAAATCTTTAAAAGTTCATTGGAGATAAAGATCATAGAAAAACATCTGGGTTCTCATGGTCATGGGAATCTTTAAAAGTTCATTGGAGATAAAGATCATTGAAAGTTTAGGAGTAAGAATTTGTTGTGTGGAATTCTGAAGCTTGATACAGTTTCCACTTGACATAGCCTAACTAGCTTATAAAAATAATGGAAAAGGTTTCATTCAATAATTAGGCCCAACCTGTGGTGTAAGGTATGCAATTTTGTGTACTTGTAGGTATTAAAAGGTCATGGAAATTCACTTAAAGGACCTTGGCAAGTCATGGAAAAGTTTGGAAATGTTGTCAATGGAAGTGGGTGGGAACCCTGAATAAATTACCATGTGTCAGCACTATGTGTTCAGCAGACACAGACCATTTAGCTGACGTAACATTGCTGTTATGAAAACAAACTGTATTCAGTAAGATTGTATGGCCAGAACTAACTTGCATTAAAACTCATTATAACTGATAGAGCCGTAGGTAGGAACTGTGTCCATGGTACACAGAATGGTTCATATAGTTCCTCACCCTCAGTACTCCTTACTCAATTACTTGTTTGCCAGATACACATTGGACTAATTGAGACTGCCGGTGAAACTTCTCATTCAAACTGAAAATTAAGCATTATGTTCTTTTAACACTCATGGCATTTAAATGAATGGCAACTTCAGTGGAACTTGATGTGCTGAGCCCTTCTTTGGAAGGCCTAGGTGTTTCTGCTCAGACAGCATTTCACAACCCCGCTGAAGCATGACCGCTGTCAGCCCCCCCCTGTCTGTCAAACCTGCCCGGACACATAAGGCACGTTGTCCCTGCAGATCTGTCAGGAATGAAGGATTTCATTGATCTTTCACACACATGTATAATCATTAATGTTTCACACATTAAGGAGTGAATTATTGTGAAAAAAGGGTGTGTGTCAGGTCTTACACAATATCAGGGTTAATCAGTGTCTAGATTAAAGACAATTGAAAATAGGACTATAGTTCTGCGGATGAGGAAACAAAGGAGATTAGAAGTTCCTAGAAATTAAATTACAGCAGCCCTCAGACACGTAGAGTTGTAACAACAAAGATTTGTTAAAATTAACTGTAATGTATATCTGTACTCTAAGGAAGACTCTAGTGTGAGGATTCATTCAGTATGTCAGGATTGACAAGCATCCTCTGCATTTATCAGTATGTGACTAACTATGAATTACATGCATTGAAGAGGACTTGATAATAGTGTACCATTAATATTCTACGAATGGTGTCTTATTATTGGTCGAGGCAGATGTATTAGCAATGAGAGAACATAATGGTAGCTGTGATTCACCTGTGAGAGGTGTACAACAGTAAGCCATGGCTCCTACCTTGGGGTGTTGAGAGGTGAGTACAACAGCAATGAGTAACATTTGGTTTACACTGGAAAATCGTCACGCAAAATCTTAGTATTGTGTGCACGTTCTGTAACTGCCCAACCTTTAAAATGTACGATGACTCATAATTCTATCATGATATTCGACACCAATTTTATGTGGGGGAAAAAAAGGTCTGCTTAACAAGCCCAACATTGTTCCTGTTCTGCTCTTGACAGTGTTGAACACTGTATACATATCTTCACTCAAAGTAAATATTGTCTTTGACAGATCATTTTATTGACTCTGGAAAGGGGTGTGCCTCCCTCCTTTGGCTTGTCAACAGTCTGTGGTTCAGACCGACGGCTGTGGAGCTCCTCTGACAGGGTTTCTTCTGGTCATCTACCAAAGGGCAGGTTTCCTGCTCTGAGCTTTGGCCAGCTACTCAGGAAGCAATCAGTAGTTCTGCAACTTCCTGACATGCTCCTGATATCTCCAAGCGGGTTATGGCCCATTAACACCCCCCTTAGGGTTCCTCTTCTAGACGTTGGCTGGAGTCTTGTGAGTCTGACTTAGGACCTGGCCTTGAAGAAATCAGACTGAACTCAAGAGCTGAAGCTGAGAGTTCTGACAGCCAATAAGAGTTACAGGCTGCCAGTGGTGCTGCAGTGAATGATTTACTTGTATGAAAAATGGCCTCTGTTCCTTTGCCAAATACAATTACATGTCTTGCATACGTACATATGCCAACAATAGGACTTCAGATTCTAGAAATGTCTGTTCTCTGAATATCTATATTCATACCAGTGGAAATGATAATTTACAAAATGGTTTAATATGCAGATGGTTCATTTGGGATTAGATATTGGTAATGTAAACATATAGTTAAGGAATGTACATTCATAGACATGTACAGCATAGTAAGTGCTCATTGAAAATGTATTGACGTATGCAACCCACTGCCTGTACTCCCTGCAAGTTCTTCAAGCGCATTCTTTGTGTCTGCCTCTGTTCCAGAATGTGAGAGCGTAGCTGCTGTATAGATGGCATCTGGGGATCCCATGTTGACCGAGACCCTCGCTTATGAGGTCTTCTTTCAAAATACCACATCTTCCTCGCCCTTTCCCGGCTCTTCATCGACTGCACTGCCCTCCTGCACCTACAATGAGGACTTCAAGCGCTACCTCCTCCCTGCCGTCTACAGCTTGGTGTTCGTGCTGGGACTCCCGCTCAACTTTACCGTCATCCTTCGCATCTGGAGGACCCGCAAGGCGCTGACCCGTAGCCAGATCTATATGCTGAACCTGGCTGTGGCCGACTTCCTGTACGTCTGCTCCCTGCCCCTCCTCATCTTCAACTACGCCAGCCATGACTACTGGCCCTTCGGGGACCTGGCCTGCCGCCTGGTGCGCTTCCAGTTCTACGGCAACCTGCATGGCTCCATTTTCTTCCTCACGTGCATCAGCTTCCAGCGCTACCTGGGCATCTGCCACCCCATGGCCACCTGGCACAAGCGAGGTGGCCGCCAGCTGGCATGGAGAGTGTGCATTGGCGTGTGGCTGGCCGTGGCGATCCTCTGCTTTCCCACCTTCCAGTTTGCCTCCACGGGCACCCAGCGCAACCGCACCGTCTGTTACGACCTGAGTGTGCCCAATCGCTCGAGGGAGTACTTCCCCTACGGCATCGCCCTCACCTGCCTGGGCTTCCTGCTGCCCTTCCTGGGTGTGGTGATGTGCTACTGCTTCATGGCGCGGGTGCTGTGCCGCCGACAATGCGGCGGGCCTGGGGAGGCCGGGCAGGAGCAAAGGGACAAGGCAGGCCGCATGATCATCATCGTGGTGCTGGTGTTTGTCATCAGCTTCCTGCCCTTCCACATCACCAAGACAATGTACCTGCTGGTGCGCATTTTGCCCCAGGCCCCCTGTCAGGTCAGGAACCTGTTCTCCGTGATCTACAAGTGCACGCGGCCCTTCGCCAGCATGAACAGCGTGCTGGACCCCATCCTTTTCTACTTCACGCAGCCCAAGTTCCGCCGCAGCACACGCTCATTCCTGCTCAGGATGACCACCCTCAGAGAGAAGAGCAGTTATGTGTGATGAGGATCAGAGATTGCGAGAGAGTTCAAAAGAGTTCAAAAGAGTGCAAGAGAGTGCACCCGTAGGGGAAGAGGGTGAATCGCTGTCTTTCATCGCTGTCTCTTTCTTCAAAACTCCATGGACATAGCATTATGACAGTGGGGAGCTGATTATTTAGTCTCACTTCTTTTACACTATCTACAGAGTCTGTTGAGACTCTGTAAACCACAATTTGTCGTTAAGGTTAGGGGTTGGGTTGGGTTTGGTTACGGTGATGTTCAGTGAAAGACTGAACTTGACTTTCAACAAACCATCTGTAGAGTTTCTGAAGACAGACTACAAAATAAACTGTTACTGATAATTCTATGTGATCACACTGGATAAATATGGTCAGGAACAGAAACGATATATGATGTTGATGTATATGCACTTCAGAATAACCCCCAACTGCTTTGGCTTCAGAATAACATAGCATTTACTTGATGGTATGCTGTCATACCAGTAATATCATATGATGTCTGCTTGTTTGCACACTGAGTATTATGAGAACTGAACTTGATTAATCTATTAACTGCAGTTTGTAATTTGTTGTGTTTCATTTTTCACTGTGAGATTTGGTTTCTTTCAAGTTTGCATAATTTCCATTATTGGAGAAACCACTCTCTCCCTCTTGTGAATAGTTTCTTGACTAACATTGTTTTTTTTTTGTGGTTTTATATGTTTCACCACTAGATGGTGTATGTTGCAAAGCAACTTGTTCTGTACTTGAATGCCTGTCTCATTACTCTGTATGCAGTAGTGCACTATTATCTAAATGTCTCTAAATTTCTGCTGTCCTTTATACAGAATGACAGTGTATATTGTCCAAATGATTCGATTACAATCTCAATAGAAAAAATAACTACCTTGAATTACAAAATGTGAGGGCATAATTGTATTAATCAGTGTTAAATTTAACTGAGATGAATGCAGGTCATACATCTTAATGATGGAATGACAGGACATTGATGCATGGCTTGAGATGAATAAAGATGTCATTTGTTTACAACTTTTTATTTAATCTGTCTCTAGCATGTAATGCAAAAACAAGGCAGCAGCGAATGTGATAACAAATGGTTGTATGCTTTACAGGCCTGTATAGTATGTCTGGGTATATCAGTATGTAATGTCATGCCGGTGTGATATTTAATGCTTTTCTTCTAAATGTGTTCCTGAATGTGACAACTGTGTGTGAAACCAGTGCTAGTGGCCACCATTAAATGTGTGTCTTGTCCACTCTTTTGTTTTGTCAAATTGTCTTACACACAACATTGTGTGGCATCTTCGACAACTAGATTCATAATATCTATCACTTTTGCAAATATTTTTAACATGCAATAGGCTATACAACATGTTTTTTCAGCAGTTCATTTAATGTAGGTCTATATAATTGAATGTAATATAATGTCTATGTAATTGAATACAATGAAATAAAATCAGTGTTTTGCTTTAATGAAAACATGAAATGTGTACGGTATGTTTGTTTCACACTCTACCTGCAACACTCAGGTTCCACGCAAAACCAGAGCTATGACAAAAAAATAGGACAATCCACCAGTAGCCTGCATCCACAAGAGAGCGCACTGTTTACTTCATTCCTCAAGGAACATCGTAATAACTCAAGAACAAAGAGCTAGTTAAAACTGTGCTGTCAAAGAAAACCCACAATGGATGGCTTGTTTATACGCGGGGAAAACGTTGAGCTTTAACACAAATGAAGAGAAGAGTATATTTAGCCCCAACTAACTTGTATTAGATTACCAACTTGCACTTTCAAGATGTCAATCAGCACCCGAAAGTGTCAGGACCACCTTTGTTATAAGGAGCACCTTTACCATAAGAATAGAAAATGAACATCCCTTGAATGGTTGTTTGCATGATAGATCTAACTATGGTTGTCCAGTCCTCAATATCAGCTTTCTCACATCAAAAAGGAAAAGCTTTTCCCCCCATACCCGAGGGGCTATGACTACCCTTACCATGTTTAGTCCCGCCCACGCTAAGCATTTGCATGTAAAAAGACAAAAGTCACGGAAAACTTATTTATGTCAAAATAACAATATCACTTCATCAGGCAGCGTTTACATTCAAGGATGCGTTTAGTGGGATACACAGTGCTTTGGATATGGCTGCTTTTCAAGAAAATGGTCATTTTTCCAACCTTGCTGGAGGGGCTGCAGAGTTGAACAAGTTGGGAGAATTTTTTTGGCCAAAGTTTGAGCCCTTTCTGCGTGCATGGATGGAGGTTGAGCGGAATCGAGGTGGAAAACATGCTGAAAGGTCAGAATGCAACTGGGCACTTTTTCTTGCTTGGGATAGTCGTTAGCTTATTCAATTGTTGTCGTGTAAAGTTTCACCTCTTGTCATAAGTTCTCAGAAGTACCGCCAGCCACTTAAACTTAATGGAGTTGTGGTAGCCTAATTTTCGGTGGGCAAGCGACCACGGAAGAAAGACTGGCGTCAACATTATCAATGACACAGAATTAAGAGAGAAAGACAAGATATCTGCACAATGGCAGAAAAACAGTCTCAGAGGAATGTATACCGGAGCGTTTCCTTCAAAAAGCTGGAAAGTTGGGGCGCAAATACATTTCGATCTGGAACCGGAGATCAACACCACATATCTAACGATTTAGAGAGCGGTGCCCTTCCCCCTTCAACTCGGAAGACAGCAGCCGAAAAAGCGCAGCCTTCGGCTACGCGTAGTGTTACTGTGTCAAGAAAAGTTTCCAAAATCTCAGCAGCCAGCCTCTCGACCGCAGAGTTAAAGAAAGGCACTCCTCACTCGATTTCACCATCCGTTCGCCAGCTCTCAGAGAAGTTCAGGGAGAAAACAGAGCTGACGCACGGCTCTGCTTTTGTGAGCGCTGGGACTGTGAGAAGTACAACTTTGCCAAGGACTAAATGCAAGGAGGATGAGTCCCCACAGGATTTTTTATTGGAGGAAAGAGCGTTTTTACCAACACCTAACAAGGATTTAGAGCTGCATTTGTCTGAAAAATCATATGAAGAAAAGTATTCAACGCAAGAATCAGTATCCGGATCGGATTCTGACAGAAGTCAGAAACTGTTAACAACGAAATCTGTGGATGGCTCCAGCGCAGGTAAGAGAGATTATTCTCAAATCGCAAGTCACTCTGACATTAGAAATCATAAAAACATAAATGCAGAGGACGATGTTTTTATCACCGGCGCTCCAGCTTGTAAGTCTTATAGGGTCTTTGTCTCGGCCCACGGAGACTCCGTACACGTTGATTCATCAAACTGGCCAAGTGTCACGAAAATTAGAGAACTATTTGGTGATAGAAAGCACCACAGGTCGACTTCTGACGCAGACGACTTAAAATTCGCAAGCCAACAGCACCATTCCTCTAGCTCAAGAGAAACCAGCTATCTTTCTGACCGCAGTGATAGACATTCACCCTTGCAGCCAAGAGGAGCTTGGCAAGACACCAGCAGCTCTGACCATGACATTAGTGTGTCCTCAACAGAGCGATACAGTGCTGGTCTGAGTTGGAAAACGGACAGATATAAAATAGAGTCTGCCTCTGGCACTGCAACACATCCATATGAGTCTGAGTTTACCAGTGGTCGCAGCTGTCTGAGAAGTGAAGAGTTACCTGACGTTTGCAAAGTTCAGAGCCCCTGCATAGTAGGTGAAAACTGGTCAGAGAGGTCAGACAGTGACCCCAGACCCTCTCCCCCAGCACCACCACCTCGCAGTAGCACTGTGGCTCGCCCACTGAGGGCCCAACCCTTGGCCTGCGCTCGCCAGCAGCTGAAGGAGCAGAGACAGGGGGCAGAACAGCCACAGCCACCGGATAGTTTACATTCCTCACATAGCTCCTTCAGACCACAGACAGCCCCCTCAGTGGCACCGTCCAGCGCACGGTGGAGACTCAGCTCTGGTGAGGAGGAGTACGACTCAGAGGGGCGCAGCAGCAGCACTGGAGGAGGCAGGAACACTCTTCCATACGCGTGCAGCAGTGGAGGTATCGGCACCTACTTCTCCCGCAGCAAGAATGACTCCCGGGCCCGGGCCGGCAGATCATCTGGCAGCGAGGAAGACAGCCCAGCAGCACTAGCCCACAGCCGCGACAACATCCGGCGACGCTCTCTAAGGAAAAAGAAGAAAAGCAGCTGCAGTCGAGACAATGGCGAATCAGATGACAGTGACGGCAAGCCTATGATGATGGATCACTTGGAGCGCTATCAGCAGTCATTGGACCCCCAGCAATCGAGCAGGAGGTTTGAGGGATCAAGAACAAGGCCCTGTTTCACAGCATGGGAGCGAGGTGCAGCCTCACCGGGCTCCACTGTAAGGCCAGAGGGCTTCAGGCGGTTCTGCAAAGGAGCAGCGGATGGAACTGCTTCACCATCAGGAGCTCCTCCTGTCCCCGTGGTGTCACGGGTGTCAAAGGTCAATATTCCCTCATTTCTCTCTAGCCCGTGTGGGTCAAGGACCAGCAGCCGATACTCTAGCACTGAGACTCTGAAGGAGGAAGAGCAGCCCCTCAGTGCCTCCTCCTCTGTGATGAGTAAGACCTACCGTGGGAATTTCACCATGTACAGGTCACCCAGCTTTGGTCACTGTGACAATTTTTCTCGCGCCCCTGTTCGTGTCACGCCAAGAGTAGTTCCCAGTGTAAGCCCAGCTGAGGCAGATACAGCCACAGGAGCGTCCGGCAACAGAGTGCTTCGGCGCCCTCTTAGCAGTGAGAAGGACAGGAATAGAATGTCTATGTCCAATCCAGACATTGCCTCTGAGACTATGTCTCTGCTTAGTTATCTGAAAAAAACAGACTTGTCAGGGCTGAAAGTGGGTAAGAGGAGTCTAGCTGGACCAGAGACAGGTGTAGATGGAGCCACCTCTGGATTTCAGCCTGTGACTGGTACCCCCCCTGTGTACAGGATGGGTTCCAGATTACATGGAGCACACTCTGGGAGGCCATCTTTAAAAGACCTCACAGCCACACTGAGGCGTGCCAAGTCTTTCACTTACTCTGAAAAGACACCAGGGCGGCACTACTCACCTAGTAGTCCTGCCTCAAGAAGTTCCTCTGAGCAGCGCCTGGACTGCGAGGGGGATGGTGAAAGGATTGTGGTGTCTGACAGGGAAGTGGAAAGTGATGACTGTGGTACAGGATATAGATATGAAGAGCCAATGCCCAGCACTCTCCATGATCGTTATGTCCAAGAAGCTCGCCAAGTCATACAGGACATTTGTCAGATGGGTGCTGGTGAAGATGATGATAATTTTGGATATGGAGGTGATGATTCCAAAAACAAGGGAAAAGGTGATATTGAGAGTGAAATAAAAAAAGAGGATGAGGTGGTAAATGAGAGGGAGAGCGAAGATGCACAGAACAGTGTAACTGAAAGTAGAGAGGAGGAAACTTGCAGTGAGCATGAAAAATGTGTACAGAAAGGAAATTCTGATGAGAATGTCTTCTATGATAAGTCGTTAGATGAACTCTCTGGACATGAGTCCAGTTTGACAGATGAAGGAATTGTAACAGAGCCCGAAGCTGGCCCCAGCCGTGGTCCATCCTCAGGAAAAGACCTCCTGGGTCAGCCTCTGACTGTGTGGAGTCAGTCTGCACTGTATACGGAGGATCTGCCTGATCTGGCTAAAAACCAGATTTTGTCCTCTCCACTACCAACTGTAAGAACAGAGTATGAGGCTGTAACTATTGGCAGTGAGACCAGCTGCATCAAAAATGTAAACCAGAATCCGCTGGAAGCTCCCTCAACCCCCAGTGCTATTCGCAGACGAAGAAAGTTTTCCTCTGCAGGCAATAACAGTTCAGATTCCAGCAATGGAGAGTCGAACGGGGAGTCTGCCTACCGTTCCCTCAGTGACCCCATGCCTCACCGCAGGCGCTCCGTGGTCGAGGATGGCAGCAACAGCTTCTCTGTCGACAGCAACCTGCTGGGTTCCCTTACCTCTAAGGTGGGGGGCAGCAGCCGCCAAGAGTCGTCTGCGGCAGACCTGTCGGAGTGCACGGGGAGTGCAGCCAGTGACCTCTCTGGCTGCAGTGACAGCCTGCGGGACTACAGCACAGTAATAGAGAGTATTGTGCGTGAGCCAGGAGCCATGGACAAGGTCATTGATGAGAAGGGCAAAGGGAAAGCCGTGAAAAAGAAGAGTTTCAGTGATCCCAGCAGGCGGAGTGAGCCGACAATGCTGCTCCCGGACAATCAGACCCACTCAAGCGAACCCATCTGTGAACTCGAGCAGCCCATACCTCCCTCCATCAGCGAGCCCATCCTGTCAGAGCAGAGGGATGAGCTGTGGGAGCTGAACGACAAACATCAGCGGCCGTCCCGTCCTGGCGGAAGACACCGCACCCAGTCAGAACGCGCCCTGCCCTCCCACTTTGAGCGGAATGGGGAAGCAACACCTGACGGAGGGCCTCCGATATTCCCCTTTGACCCCAAGCTTGCCGAGGTGCTGTCGCCCCGCATGAGCCGTCGGAGCTCCAGGAAGCGCACCAGCAGGACAGCCCAGCAGCAGCTCAACGAGGACACGGAGCAGCTGGAGGAGCAGCCAGAGGAACAGGCCAAAGGCGAAGTGGACGATAAGCCGCCTGAGGACACCCTGGACCCTGCCTCCTCCCTGCCCCAGCTGCCTCTACCAAAAGCCAGGCCCAAACATGTGCGGCATGCCAGCGAGCCTGCCACCTTCGTGCCCATCATCCCTCCAGCTACCCTTTCCTCCCAGAGACGACAGGGAGTCAGCATCAACGCCCCAGCTCCCATACGCCCCCCTAAGCAGACTCCAGGGGATGAGGCACCGTCCCTGGAGGATGTGACCAAGCAGTATATCCTGAACTCGTCTGAGGGGAGCGCAGACACTCCCCCTATGCCCCCAGTGGGGGCTTCATCAGGGGGATCCAGGTCCACTCCTGCCACCCCAACCAGCACCACAGAGCCGCAGAGGAAGACCAGTGAGGACCTGAGCCCTGCACCTCTGAAGGCTAAACCTCGAGTGGTGAGTGAAATCCTTATTGCTTCATCTCTTGTCTGTTGTTTTGGAGTTGGCGGTCATGTTGCATGCGTGTGTGTTCAGTTTGTGTGTTTTGTTCTTCAGCGTTATATAAGTCTGAGGTTTCAGTGTCTTTGGAAATGTAATGCTTTTAGAATTGTTTGAATGGAAACAGACATGAAGGCTTAGTTGTCAAGTTGAGGTTTCTAAATTGGGAGTGAAATTGAGATCTGTTTTTTTTTTGCACATGGTTTAGTCCTCGCGCTCATTTGCACATGCACTGGTTTTATGATATGCCAAAGTAGCTTGAGCTGAAGGGGCATTTTGATGAATCATCTTTGACCAAAAAATAAGTCGATTTTCAACCTTGCCAAAACCCCAAGTATTAAAATCTGGGTGCCTGACCAAATGACTGTGTGTGTGTGTGTGTGTGTGTGTGTGTGTGTGTGTGTGTGTGTGTGTGTTTCCCCCCGTGTTGTCTGTGACACATGGCAACCCAGAATTCCAGGGAGGTGAATTTATGGTCTGAAGGCTCTTGCTTTTGTCTGAACGTGGTCACTGAGTGTCTGTTTCTGCAGCTTTGAAAATAAAGAACAGAGGTTTGGCTCGGCACCACTCTGTTTCTTTTCTCCCCGTATCCCCCCGCCCATATTTACTGCAGGCTTACCTTTAAGTTTGGCTTCTAGTGCGGCATTTCTCTTGCTCTCTGCTACTTACAAACTCTTAGATGTGTTGAAGGCCACACATTCTCAAAAGTCTCTGTGTTGAATACCTCTCTTAATTCATAACTAGCAAAATGGTATTGCATAACAGTGCAAATTGAGTTAAAGCAGCGAAAAAGCCTATAGCATACTTGCCCACAAGTATTTCTGATGAGCCCATCTTGGCACTGTACAGATTAGCTGTGGATTCATCTGGACAAAAGAAGCTGTGGAAAGAAACCAAGGAGAGGAGCCAAGAAGTCGTAGTGCTGCGTTGGCAGGCAGGTCTATGTACGGTTATTGTGAGCCCCTATTCCAGCTCCTTTTGGTGTGCTTTTCCCAAGAGTTTGCTTGAGCATAATTGTCCAAGGCCCATTTTTGGCCTGAATGTTTTGATTTTGCTCATACCAGTGCTATGGTGTGGCGACAGCCTGGCCTGATTGACAGGAGCCTGGCATGAGTTTGGAAGTGCTTGAATTCCTGGTTGGTCTTTTTTTCCAGCCTAGAGTCATTATGAAACACACAGCAGGGAAAAATGCCTGTTCTGCTTCAGCATTCAGCCCTGATAATTCAGCCTAATTCGTGCCCTGGCTCCCAATCATCCACAGCGTGCTCAGGACAACACACACTTACACACAGTCACACACACTCTGTCACTCTCTCTCACACTCACACTCACACACACACACACACACACACACACACACACACCACCACTGTAAAATTGAGAAAAGATCAAAAAGATGGCTGACTGTTTCCAGGCATTGCTAATTTTGTAGCATTTGTAGTCCTTGATGTTTGTCTCTGGTGTGTAACTTTTAGTTTTGTGCAACACCGCATTTTTTCGCCCCCCCCACCCCCCCCCCCCCTAACCCTAACCCTAACCCTAACCCCCCCCCCCCCAGGTATTGTTCCGACCAAGTTAAAAAGGACCTATTATCCACTCCCCCTGTACTACATGAACTCTGATCAGTGATCTCTGATCTCGGGGGCTGCTTTTACTTAAATGCTGACAGAATGAGTGAAAGGCAAGAGCTTTCTTAGGTCCAGAGAGCTCATATTTTGTTCCCTTGCCCCTAGTGACAGATGAGAGGTGATGACGGATGGTTTCTTGGTGATGGTAGTGATTACGGTAATGCGACTTAACCACTCTAGAGAAAACCCTCTCCCTTGAAGGACTTAATGAGTATTTTGGTGCTAGGCTAGCAGGGTGAGCCGGCTGGTTTGTTACCCCCTCATTGGAGCTAACGCCTGGGTTTTAGCGCCAGGGCTGTTTTGCTTTCAGCTGCACGCCTCGGCCTGTGTGCTGTCTAAGCGCATATGGTGAGCTGCTGCTTAAGCACTTTCCAGGGCCTGTGTGTAAAGCAACAAGGGTGTGCTGCCAGAACTGTGCGCACACGCCCAAGTTAACACACCCAGGAGGACATACAAACATAGACACACACATACACACACTGATGCGCATACCAGGAGTGAAGCGTGAGCAACAGATGACGGCCTTTTAATAAATTAGAACTCTCCAATAGTTCTGCTCCTTCGCTACTTTAGTGAAAGAGGGGCGTGACAGCTGGGGAAGTTGGGGCCTCAACTGGACACACACACACACACACACATTCACTTCCACCTATTCACCCATAACAACTTCTAACACCAGCAACATTATGCATTGGAATGGGACCACTAATCCACTAGCCTTAGATGAACTCTAATTATAGGACTCTAGGACTGTGTCTGTATCTCTGTGTGTGTGTGTGTGTGTGTGTGTGTGTGTAAAAGAGGCCAGGGGTGGGGAGGGTGTGTATTAGTGGGTGAAAAGCCCCAGGAATGAGTGGGGTTTGGGGGAACAAAGCTCTCCACATGGGGGAATGGGCCCAAAGCACCACAGGCCCGTTATAATGGTGTGGTGGTGACAGAGCATTCAGGATTAATATAACACTGTGTGTTTGTGTGTGTGTGTGTGTGTGTGTGTGTGTGTGTGTGTCCAGTGTGTGTGTGTGTGTGTGTGTGTGTGTGTGTGTGTGTGTGTGTGTGACCCAGCTTATGGTTTCTGTAGCTAATTTTCAACTGTGTTAAGTGATCATGTAGACTTTCAGTATTTCAGTATTTTTGAATTATGCATTAATTTATTTGTGTGCATTCACAAGACTCTGTCTGCCCGAGCGATCACCTGCTGCGGCAGGTCTGGTAGAGGTAGAGAACATCCAGGAAAATCAAAGACTCTAGCCAATTGACTCCTTCTGACAGCACATTTTTGAGGGGTGGAATTTTCACCCAATTCATAACAGGGCAGCCCACTGCTATGCAGCTAATAGTTTGATAAACATCACTACTCGCTAATTGCTTTTTTCCGGTCCCGATTTCAAGTTTTTTTTTTTTTTTAATGGACTGTACTCCACTTGGAAAGAAACTTTTACAGATTGGGTGTGCATTGAGAGAAGACAGCTGGAGAAAATGGCAACGGGCAGGTAACTGGTTTGGTTTCTGTTCCTGCTCCAATGTGCTTTGTGCCAGCTGTTTTATAACCATTTGAATTGACCGACTTAAACAAGGATTCTTTTGGAGTCTGACATTGAGCCTAGTGTAGAAAGGGATCACAGTGATGCCTTGTTGGAAGTGTTTGTTTGAATGTGTTTGTGTGCACTATCCAAAACCAAAGCAAACAGGCACGCAGTGGACCAAACACATACACACACTCAAGCACACACACACATTGGCTGTGTTTGAATGATGTTGAGGTGCATGACTGAGGGCCGTGCTTCCCTGCAGACTGTCCGACTGCAGCCTGGCGTGTGCACTCTGACAGCGCAGCCTGATCCTGTGCAGACAGGAAGCGTTGGGCGCAGAAACAGGAAGTTGTTGTGGTTACTAATGTGTCTGATAATAGCCAGCACGCCATCGTCCACTCCTCTGGCTCGTGAGCTGTGTTCCAGGGCACACTTAAACAGCCGGCCCTGTCCAGCGGTGCCTTGCCAATCTCCTCGCTCCGTGGCAGAACACATTCCCAGGGTGCGGCACCGGCCCTCTGGCGGTCCTGGACTGGATTGGCCCAGTCTGCCTGTGTGTGTGTTTGATATTTCAGACTGTGTTTGGGCACGGCAAACAGACGCTTTGATGCTGATGTTCCTCTCTTTGCTGTGTTGTGTTAGGGCAAGGATTAAAGGCTTACTCTAAATGAGGACATGTGTCCACTGTCCACTCGTGTTTGGAGTGCTGCTGTTGAGAGGGACCAGCTATGGCTGTCTCTTTTGGAATGCCGTCTGACATCTTTGTGTTTGTGTGTTGTGTGTGTGTGTGTGTGTGTGTGTGTGTGTGTGTGTGTGTGTGTGTGTGTGTGTGTGTGTGTGTGTGTGTGTGTGTTATGTTTGCATGCATGTATGGGAGAGAACAAGGGTATGCTACAGCCATGTGAGGGGGACATCTGATACCTGCTAAAATATATCAGATGGCAGCCATTTGAAACTGTTCCTTTATGCAGAGGTACCTCGCCCAGCACTTGTTATTATAATCCCTCTGTCTCCGGATCTCCTGATTCTCTATGTCCCTCACACACTGTTTGTCATTGTCACAGTATATTAATGTCTTTCAGGCATCTCGTATAATCTGTTGAAAAAGTATTACGATGTTTGTATGTTTATTTCGGAGCTCTCACTTGAGAAAAGGGGGTATTCGTTTTTCTTAGAAATACCAGCTGTCTTTGTATGAGAAGACAGATCTGTAGGTTTGGTGAAAGTGCACCTTTCCTGGGACTTGTTTTGGTACGGCATGGCTAAACCGGTGGATACCTTGTACAGCCCTCTTTGTCTTTTGTGGAGAAGAGCCTTCTTATTTGACATCTCTTTCATTTTCTTCCCTCTCTTTCTCTCTCTCTCCTTCTCCCCCATTCCCCCTCAGATACCATCCATTACGTTTTTTCACACTCCTTTTCCACTCGGACGACATGCTTCTCAAACTCCCTCCTTCTATGAAATGACTTTGCCCTCTTTTTGTGGATAGTTCCGAACAGGAAGCATTGCAGGGAGATGAGGTCATTACCTTCATGCTTCTTAAAATGAGATTCAGTCCAGATATCAGGTACACCAACATGGGGGAGAGAAAGCGGGAGAGCAGCGACGGAGAGAGAGGGAGGGAGAGAATGTGGAGTATCTGAGACTGAGACTGAGACTGAAAAGAACTAGGAAAGGTAGAATAATCCACAGCACAAGGAGGAGGACAGGCTGCCATCATGGGAAGAAGAAGGGTAAAGTTGGAGTGTGAGGGGAGATGTACTGGAAAGCCACAGGGAGAGGCAGCGAGCAAGTGAGTGGGAAAGAGCTTGCTCCCTCTTTCCATGTTGTTTTCACTTAAACAGGCAGGAGGAATGTGCCCTATCTTCCCTTGTGCTGTTGCATAATGGCCGAGGCCGGCCCAGAATGACGGGCGTCTATGAGGGGGAGAGCTCCACCATTGTCGGCCGACTCCGACGCGGAGCAGTTTAAATTTAGAGCTCCGGTGACATGACATGGCTTCTGTCATGGTGGTGTCCCCACCATTAGCTAGAGCAAATACAATAGTAAGGGCTGACAGAGTGCTGCCTCTCAGCTGTGTGTCAGAGCTCTGCTTTCTCTTTCTTCTGACTCGCTCACACTGAGCATGAGGAGGAGCGGAGGGCTGTTATTACACACACACACACACACACACACACACACACACACACACACACACACTAATACACAGAACAGTTACACAGAACAGAACACTTGGTGTTTTTAGGCATTGGAAGAACTTCACCATAATCCCATGCAGCAGTGGTCTTCAGGAGTGCTGAGGATGGGGTCGTATTGGAGATGGGTGGCAGATCCAGAATGAAGGAGTGGGCCATAAGTTTAAAAGATGTTTGGTATAGGAGAGGAGACTGGGGGCAGCAGAGGGGCAGATTGAGGTCCTGAGGCCCTGATGGAGCGGTTTATGTGGCTCTGGGCAGAGCCCTCTCTCTGTTAACAGTACAGCCCATATTATTTATTTCATTAATCGGACCACCCGCGAGGAGAGAATCCTCCATAGGAATGGCCTCTTTTTCCTCCTCTCTCTCTCTCACTCTCTCACTCTCACTCATTCACTCGCTCACTCACACTCTCTCAATCTCTCGGTCTTTCTGTCTTCCTCCCCATTCCTTGTTCTCCATTTCACCTTATTTTCTTTACCAGCCCTCTCCATAACCCCCTTTCCAGTCCCTCCCCCCTCCAACTTTAAAATATCTTCCCTTTAGTTAACCTTTAGCCATTTTTCGCAGACAGTCTGCTGAAGCTGAGTGCTGGGGTGCTCAGAACAGGCCGTATGTTTTCTGTTCTCCAGCTCTGAAACTCTATATGCCACTGATGGCGAGGCGCTCTCGGCTGAGGTCACTGGGAATGTACAGAGCCGCGGCGGGTCAGCGGTCCCCTCTCTTTAGGGGAAGTGCATTGTCTGTGGAGAGCCGAGGGGTTGGAGAAGAGAGTGGAGCCAGCGGGTGGAGGCCGGCGGGCAGGCAGTCAGGGGTAGACGGAGGGGGCCAGTGCTGACTAATTTGTGAGCGGCCCTGTTTGGGTTATGCGTGTTCACGGTGTGTTTGGAGACGGTGTGTCGTGCAGATAACATAAATACATGGCTGGAGAGCCTGTTATTCTTAGATCCGCTGGCTTTGCTGCCAGATTTCTCTGCTCAGCTGTGTGTGTGTGTGTGTGTGTGTGTGTGTGTGTGGAGCAAGAGAGTAAGAGAGTGTTTGTGTTCTTGGTGATGGACATTCTCCTAACAAGCTCACAATTATGGAAAACCATATCCATACACTACAATGGAACATAATCAGAGAAAAGGGTCTTGGCTGTCTCTCTCTCATGCTCATTCTCTCTTGGCTGTCTCTCTCTCATGCTCATACCCTCTTGGCTGTCTCTCTCTCTCATGCTCATTCTCTCTTGGCTGTCTCTCTCTCATGCTCATACCCTCTTGGCTGTCTCTCTCTCTCATGCTCATACCCTCTTGGCTGTCTCTCTCTCTCATGCTCATTCTCTCTTGGCTGTCTCTCTCTCATGCTCATACCCTCTTGGCTGTCTCTCTCTCTCATGCTCATACCCTCATGGCTGTCTCTCTCATGCTCATACCCTCTTGGCTGTCTCTCTCTCTCATGCTCATACCCTCTTGGCTGTCTCTCTCTCTCATGCTCATACCCTCTTGGCTGTCTCTCTCTCATGCTCATACCCTCTTGGCTGTCTATCTCTCTCATGCTCATACCCTCTTGGCTGTCTGTCTCTCTCTCATGCTCATACCCTCTTGGCTGTCTCTCTCTCTCATGCTCATACCCTCTTGGCTGAAGCCTATTGCTCTTGTGCCTGTATATAGATCTAGTCATATAGTGACAGAGGTATGTTGTTTACATGAGGTAGTTTTGACTTGTTATTGATTAAGCTTGTTATTTTTAGTCTTTTTTTCCCTTTTCTTCTAGTAATTTTGCCAACACTAAAAGCCTTTGTTCTTTCATGCACTTTCCATCTTTTGAGTGTATGAATAATGAGCTCATGGGTGCACGTTAGCAGCTGACTCTGAAATCCATGGTGAGTGCTCTTGTCTGAAACATAACCCAGATAAAGAGGGGAGATTGTGCAGGCAGCTTTCAAGAACTTTTCAAGAAGAACTGACATCGCTCGATCGAGAGAGAGAGAGAGAGAGAGAGAGAGAGAGAGAGAAGGGTCTGCTGCGCTGGCTATGACATGAAAGAGAAAAAGACAAGAGCTTCAAATGGCCCCCAAATGACTTCACTCTCCCTGGAGTGAGGTTAGGAGTGGAGTGGAGAGGAGAGGAGAGGATCTTTGTTCCATTGTCTGCGTCTCTTGAATCAGTGTTCCTTTCCAGGGGTGGAGCATAGGCCCGGTGACACGGACCAGTCCATGAGAACAGGGTCTGGAGTGGGGGGGTAGGGGGGCTGTTGGGGGGTGTTGACACAGCAGCAGGCAGGTTCAGTGTTTCCCATGGCATCCCTGGCACAACTCCAGAGAGGGCCTGGCCAGGGTCATGCAGAGGAGGGAGATAGGCTGAAAGAGGGGATTGATGGGGACTGCCCCCCCCCCCCCCCCTCATCTATCTCTCTCTCTCTCTCTTTTCTCGCTCGGTCTCTCTTCTCTGTCCCTCTCTCTTCTCCCTCTCTCTCTCTCTCTCTCTCTTTTCACTCTCTCCCTCTCTCACACACACACACACACACACACACACACACACACACACACACACACACACATACACAAATCACAACCCCCACCATCTCCCTTCCCCCTGCTTCCTGGCCAGAGCAGACCCCAGACCCCAGGGGAGAGCATCCCAGTGTACACTGGACACACACAGACAAACAGTAGGCAAAGTCACATGCTGAAAGCATATACAGGAAGCGAGCTGTCCATTTACATCCGCTAGTTCATGCCATATCAGTTTGTTTGCCATGTATGTTCAGAGCCAGGGCTGCTATCTTTTCACAAATGATTCAGGCTAATCATGTCATCTTGAGCAACAAGAGCCATTTGAAAAGGAATCGTTTGTGATGTTGGAAATTCACAAGTGGCCTACTTTGGCCATGTGTTAAGTTTATAAAAACTTAAACTGAAAACAGTTCGTTAGAAAATAGATTTTACTGACAGAATGTGTATATTTGCTCTTCCTTGACCTCAATATAATGTGTGTGCGTGCGTGCGTGCGTGCGTGCGTGCGTGCGTGCGTGCGCGTGTGTGTGTGTGTGTGTGTGTGTGTGTGTGTGTGGGTGTGTGTGTGTGAAGAGATTCTCCAGGCAGCTGTATAACTCCGGGTCCCCCGTGAGGAAGAACGAATTATCAGCATTTCCTAAAACATACTTTCATTCCCTTTTCATCTTCCTAGCTATGATTTGTTCCGTAGCTCTCACAGGGGAAGGACATTTTATTTCCTCTCTGTGTTGACATGTTTGCAGCGTAGCTTCTATTTGTGTCCTTAGTTATAGTGATAAAGTACGTGTCAAATGTCAGAGTGCTGCTGTCAGATTAACATGCCAGAGAACTAACAAACTTTTGTTAGGCTCGTGTTCATGTACATTGCTAAATAGATGGAAGGGTACAATTCTCAATACCAACAGTACCTAAATGATCCACAATCCCAAGTACTTGTCTTCCCCAGCTTTATTTAAATATATTTTCACATTTTAAATTATTTTGCGAGCCCAAGAAATGCTTTTGCCTAAATATTTTAGGAATGTAGATGTGAGTAAACAACGCTGACACTGAATCACTGAAAGACATTATCGTTATAGGCATGACATTGCTTACAGCAGCACCCTTCAGTTTGTCTGTCAATCTCACCCAGACTTTTCTGGGGCTGAATAAAGCCTTTGTTTAGAATTAAATGTTACACTAGAGTTACTTTTTTTTATTACTGACGTCTTTGTGTGTTTTACTATCCCTGTCCGTGTGTTCCTCTTTTCCCCTGTCCGTTCCGCTTCTAGCTCTTTCTCTCGATTTTCCTTCCCTTGCTGTCTCTCGTCCTCCTGCTCGTTTTCCCTCTCTGGTCTCTCTCTCATTATGATGGAACCACCCTTCCTAATTATAGCGTTGGGTTTGCTTATGTAAGGAAAGTCACTCTGAAACAGCACTTTTCTGAAGTTCCTCGAAGCAAGCAATTGGCCATGTGTGTGCATGTGTGTTTTTATCGTGTGTGTATGTTTGTTTTTAATGCACCTCACTGAGGACCGTCATAACACCGTCCTATACTGTCTGTAAATGTATCCGCTAGATCTGAAGAAGGGCACTTCTTGGTGGCTGTGATGTGGTTCCATAGTCCAGTCTGACTGTCAAAAGCAAACCTTCTGTCTCTTACAGAACAGAACCTAGTCGTCCATTTTTGGTCCATTTTTGGTCCTTTTTGGTTGCTTGTCCATTTGTGCAAATTAGGAGCAATCCCACAATAGGACAGAAGTGACCTGTTCATGTAGGAGAACCTGGGCATGAGCATGCTGTCAACCAAAGAGAATAGTGCGTTGTTTAAGAGGAGATGCAGGGGTGATTGATGTGGGCTGTAGGGTGGGGGGGGGGGGGGGCTGGGTCTTGCAAAAAGGCTGCCATACACAGAGAATAAAACCCCATCCTCAGTCTTCCGGGGTTTCCTCATCGGGCCTTGCTGCCCACTCCACTCGCCTGACACAAAGTGAGCTCTGTGGTTGCAGGCCGGCATAGCTGGGCGCGTGGTTGTGTGCCGGGGCCTCTGGACACTGGCCGTGGGCAGGCTGGCACACAGAGAGAGAGAGAGAGAGAGCGAGAGAGAGAGAGAGAGAGGGAGCGCGACCCCCTTTTCGACAGGCGCCTGGCCGACACAGCTACCGGAATGACCAAGAACGTTCCTGGAACCAGCTCTGTCACTTCTCTTTGCTTTTGTCCTCTCCCCTCATTCAATGGGATCTGTCCGGCGGTTCAGGTCAAGCTGCCGTGTCCGCAGCAGTGCAAGGAAGGCCCACGTGGACCAGAACTTGGTTCCTCCGCAGAAGGCCTTGGACCGGGTGGGCCAAGCATGGGTAGGGCTTCAGACCAAGACAGGTTTCTCTTCTCTGTTGATGGGAATAACTTCACTTTTATCTAAATACTGTTTGTCTTAAAGCCATTCCAGGCACGAGCGTCACAGATGTTTCAGATGCCAGGCTCTGGGGTATTGTTATTTTTCCACTGGTATGCAGTTGTTGTCATTTTGTAGATTAGAAAGTATATTTCCCCCCCTGTCAGTAGGGGTTCTGTTTTGCTGAAAACCACAAGGCACTCCAGATCCAGTGACCAGCGTGGTGGTGTTTACCCCCGCCTGTCAGTGGAAGGGCTGATCTGGCGTCAGTAGTCTAACAAGCCCACTCTTCAGAGGCCCTGAGAACAGAAATGCTTTTTCTTGTGTTGAGTTTTTTTTTAAGGTCAGGCTAAAAAGGATGTTTTTTTGTGTAATGGTCATTCTATCATCACGTTGTGAAGTATCTTTGAAAAGAAAATTCCTTCAGAGGAAAATATCCCCTAGCAATGGCAATATTGTGCTTGGCAGTTGCAGTCTTAAGCTTGTTTGCATGTTATCGCTAATAGTATAACAAAAGTGATGTTGGCTCACATACACATGGGTTACGTATATGACCTCACATGTATGGTGATATGATGTCTGTTTACTGTTCCATCTCAACTGACTGGCTTGCCTCATTAGGCGTTTATCATCACGTGGAGCCCTTTGCAGTTTATCCTGCCTTAAATAGATCAAGACATGAGTATGGAGCAGATGATCTCATACCAACCTACCTTACCACTAAGCAAGAATAAGACGGCATGCCGCCAACATCAAGGTCCAGGGGTTAAGTTTGCCAGCCCCTTCTTTTTGAGGAATGTTTGTTGTTTCTGTCTGTGATATAATTCCTCAAAAATCTTTCAATCAGACTGAGGAGAGAACGAGTCCCCCGAGGCCTAATAGGGCCAAGGCTGGCAGAGCTTTTGACAACGTTTGACGCAGGGCTTGCAGTCCCCGTCCAGGGAGACCTGGCACCCAGTCTGCTGTCTATTGGCCTTTGTCCTTAAGCTGGCCATCCCAGGGCAGAGCCTCTCTACCAGCCAGCTGAGCCAGGCCAGGCCTGGGCTGCCAAAACGGCTAGCCCTGGGTTGGTGGAAGTTCACCATGTCACATGAGGTCTTGGGAAATGGATGTCCGGCTCGGTGTGTTGTTTTTGTTTCTTCTTTTCTTTTTTTTCCCCAGATGGTTGTGTTTTTGCTACTTGATTGGTCTCTGTCCAGCTCTCTCATAGCAGGAGGTTCTGGATGCTCCCTGAGATTTAAGTGGAAAGATGCAGGAAGGGTTCCGAACTGAGGAATGGGTTCTCAGCCCAGTGATCCCGTAATGGCAGGTCTGCTGGGGATTGGACTATGTGCTGGCCAGAGAATTGGTGATCCTCACATAAGCCACAAAAGTCTTGCTCAACACTCAGAGTGGTGTGTTAAGTCTGACTCTCCATGTCCATAGCATAGCTCTACACTTCCTCTTGTACTTTTTCTCTCTCTCTGTATCTCTCCATTGTTGCACTGGTTGTGTTTGTTTTCCCACCCTGCCCACCGCTTTCCTTGTGTGCCCCTTTAATCAGCGCGATAAGGGACGCTGCGCTGGGTGCTGCATATGCCTCGCCACTTCAGGCTGATCAAGGTCACCTGGCTGATTACAGCGCCAAGCAAACATCCGCCGTGCACCTCTGCGGCCGGGAGTGGGAAGCTACGTGCCCTAATAGGTCAGATACCACACGGACCTGGCCGCTGCCTGATTACACTCCCTCGAGTACAGACTTTCTTATACGATACAAAAATAGGAACACAGCTTTCATTTCAATCTTTAATGCTGTTGTGTATGTGCCCATGACTCCCTACGACGGTAAGAGATCAGCTGATCTAATCGGTTAGTGGCGCGATGCACAGAACAGTTGATCTGATCGGTAAGTGCTGTGGTGAACAGGACAGTTGATCTGATCGGTAAGTGCTGTGGTGAACAGGACAGTTGATCTGATCGGTAAGTGCTGTGGTGAACAGGACAGTTGATCTGATCGGTAAGTGCTGTGGTGAACAGGACAGTTGATCTGATCCGTTAGTGGTAAACAGGACAGTTGATCTGATCGGTTAGTGCTCTGGTGAACAGGACCGTTGATCTGATCGGTTAGTGCTTTGATGGCATTCAGAGGTTAGAGGAAAAGGGGGGTCGTGTGCGGTGAGTCCTGGTCCTCAGCTCTGCTTTCCAAGTGTGTGTCCTCACAGAGAGGGGAAGAATCCCACTGTCCTCTGGCTGGACCCTCTCGTCCCGGGCCCCTGTCGAGGCCTGCGGATTACGCGCTCGCCAATCATAATAACGGCAATTACCGTTGGTAATGATGATTGGAATGATGGTAATGACTGCCGTTTCTGTGGTGCTGGGAGGGAGGGGGAGGGAGGGGGAGGGAGGGGGAGGGAGGAGGGGGGGGGGGGGAGGGAAACGAGGGGAGTGGAGGAGAAACCAACACTTACTCCTCCCCTCCCCTCCCCTGTGGCGGCTTGACAGCTGTGAGACAGTGGGTAAATTGTGTCATTATTCTCAGACGGCCCCAGGTTGAATGAGAGGCTTGTGTTTTATGGCTCCTGTAATAGGACTCCATAGTTTGCCATTAAAGAAAGGGGCTCATCTGAAAAAGAAATCGCTAGGGCTGGACTTACTGGCATAAACACAAAACAGGCTCTATTGAGAGGTTAGGTGAGGTAACGTTTTTAAAATGTGTATTATCATTCGATGTTGTCTCCCACAGTTTCTTTCTCAAACACATACATCGCACATTACCCATATTCCCATATTTTGACATTTTCCCCTCATAACTCATAACATGACAGCATAGCACTGTCATGTACGTTGTCCTACAGAAGGGCTACAAACAGGCATCTGTGGCAAGCCATTTCCCTGGAGCTGATCTGTTGGCTCTCTGCCTCTCATGTGGTTCCTCTGTGTGCTCAATGTTGTCATGTTTTCACTGGGAACATTTTTGCTATCATATTTTCACATAATCCTGCTTTCTTTGGGTTTGAACACTCGTGTCGCTCATCTTTGGCCCAGTGGGAGAGAGAGAGCGGGGCCTTTTGGCCTGGTCCACGGGGAGTCGTGTCCCCTATACGTCACCGGTAGATCAGCTTTACACTGGCCTTTCAGGGGAGTCTTAGCTTTCCCACTTTCTCACTTCTGCGTATCCACACCCATGCTCGCATTTGATCCTGTGTGTGTGTGTGTGTGTGTGTGTGTGTGTGTGTGTGTGTGTGTGTGTGTGTGTGAGAGAGATGGAGGAAGTGAGGCAGAGGGAAAGAGAGGTTTAGTACAGCGCTGTAGTCAGAAATAGTAAAGCAGATGCAGCTGAAATAACAAGAGTTCTTTGGCTGCTTTTTCATTTATGACCCCAAGTAGTTTGTGTCGTGTGTGTGTGTGTGTGATGTGTGTGTGTGTGTCGTGTGGTGTGTGTGTGTGTGTGTGTGTGTGTGTGTGTGTGCGTCTGGTGTGTGCTTTTAAATGGGCGATCCCAGCCTGGAGTCATTTAAAGGGGTGGTGATCATTTGGACCTCTGAGTGTTAAGCAGTCTCAAATCTAACCCCATGCTTTAACAAGCCTCCTGCTGATCTGAGGGCTCCCCTATAAGCAAGTGTCAAGTGTGTGCTGTGCATGCTGTCTGGAATTGTCACTGAATGGAGGATGGGTACGACCAGCCCCGCATCGGATCTGTTCCTGGGTCAGCCTGAACTAAGTGTCTGTGTGAGGTGTTGGAATGGAAGGATTAAGGGTGATCAAGCTGTTGGCCTGGTTATGGTGGTGACACTCTTCAGGGTTCTCATGTATCTGCTAATTGTGACACCCTAGAACAAAATCACGGGAGCTAGGTTTGTGCAAGTGCATTGGAGAATTTACCATGTGTGTATTTGAAAATGGTGTTGTCTTTGTGTGTGTGTGTGTGTGTGTGTGTGTGTGTTTGTGTGTGTGTGTGTGTGTGTGTGTGTGTGTGAGGATGGTGCTCGGAATTCATTTTAGTCATGGAGGGGTGCAGTGGGGGCTTAAGAGAGGCTCCTGCTGGGCGTGTGGGAATGGGGTTCTGCGGAGGGGCACACGCCAGCCATCCAGGCTTGGGGGACGGGGCCCCACATTGGGGTACAAGCTAAGGTTTTTGGGGATGTGGAGAGGTGGCTCTGGGGGGAATAGAGTGTGTGACTCTCCCCAGGAACCCGGTCTCCCCACATCACTGGACCCACCCGGGCCATTAATCAGGGCCTATTTATATCCCCTGAATTCTTCTTTGTCCTCAAGCACACATCTGGATCTCATTCACGGCCATGGCAGCCATTCCATAAAAGACAAAGTTGCACTTAGCAGGGGAGAAAGAACAACGCTGCCGATATGAACACATAACCTCCCTCTCCTGCTCTCCTCTCTCAAACACACACACTCAGACAGTAACTAACACACACACACACACACACACACACACACACAGACACAATGTTCCTTTAAGTTTGTGTGTGCGTGCATGCGTGCGTGCGTGCGTGCGTGCACGTGTGTGTGTGTGTGTGTGTGTGTGTGTGTGTGTGTACGTGTGTGTGTGTACGTGTAAATGCCCTTTAAAGATCTTTTTTTAAATGTATAAATGCTTGTAAAATGTTTCTCCCTGTTTGCACTGCTGGCACTGCTTACAGTGAATGCCTCTGGTGAAGCCTAGGCTCTCTCAAACTCTCATCCTTGAGCATGAATTGTTGTTGTGCCCAGGGTCGAGGTCCCAGTGTGTAAAAATAGCCTTGCTTGTGCTGAAAGGCCCGTGCTGTACATGTGTATGTGAGAACTGGACAGAATGGCTACAGTGTGTCAACCAGCAGCTGTAACTATTGGTTGAGCCCGCGCCCTCTTCCCATTAATCACCTGACTGGAATTGTCTCACTCAGACACATTTCAACACACACACACACACCAGTGACGATGAGTGTGTGTGCGGGTGTGTGGTCAGAAGCACCACTCCTCCCCAACGCCCTCTGATCCCTGCCTCATCCCTGCAGCTACCACAGGTGGGTATTTACTGCCCTGCGTGGAAGGGAAACTGATTAGGTGTGGATTGAGTTGGGGGGGGGGGGGGGTGTTGCTGAACCTTACGCCCTTTGACTTATCACTTCTACACCTCAGGTATTCACCCATTCTGATCTGCGGTGGCATGCAAAAGTTTCAACATTTCTGTTGCTGTGAATAGCAAAGCCACTAAAAGAAGATCTGATTTCCAAAAGGCAGCAAGTTAAATATTTCTTCAATATTTTTGAGCAAGATTACTTTTTTCATTTCTATATTTTACAGTTTCAAAATGACAAAAAAGGAAAAGGGCCTGATGCTAAGGTTTGGGCATCCTGTGAGGTCAGTACTTATGATGCACTTCTTTTGAACTGAGTTCCCAGTCAGAGATTTCAACTGGAATGCCCCTGGGAGCATCAGATTTCCGACTAACTCCGATACCAGATTTCCGACTAACTCCGATGTCAGAATCCAAAAAGGAACCTGCACACCATCAGTGTGAACGCTGTAGTAAAATACTTTATCAGCACTTCTGTCTTATTTAGGTCTCATTACATCAGTCACACACAATACTGTCCACCGTCTATCTGCAAACATGTTGCTACAGTGTTTGTTTGTGCAAAATACAGTGTAATGCGATGTCATCACCTGGTATTGCTAACATCTGGTTACAATTGCATACAACAATTGCAACAATTTGTTTTTTTTTATTTGTTAAACTGAAGCCATCCTCTTTTTATCTTCAGCTTGACAGTGTGATGTTTGCTTCCAGAATTGGCTGGTATTTACTGAATCCATTCTCCCCTCTACTAGTGAAATGATCCCCGTGCCACAGACTGCAACACAAGCCCAAATGAGCCTCATCTAATTGCAGCCAAAAAGTTCTATTTACACTTCTTTTTAAAATTTGAACATCAGTTCACAGAACTTGTTTCCAAAATGCACCCGGCGTGTTAAGGTGCTCCTTTGCAGACGTCTGACACAGAATAGAGAGAAGGATCTGCCCTCTGTCGGGTTTCAGCAGCCAGATGAAGGTACCTGAGACACCTGTATCACCTCCATGTCCCAACACCAGCAGACACCTCATTATATAGGAGATGTCAGGCCTGTAGATTTCCATGAGCAGGAGAGTGTGTGTGTGTGCGTGTGTGTGTGTGTGTGCGTGTGTTATTCTCTTGAGTTGTGGTTGTCTGGCGGCTGATTTGGCTTTACTATGACAGCAGCAGTCTAGACGGAGCACCGTCTAGCAGGAGAGTGGTAGGGAGGGTGTGTGTGTGTGTGTGTGTGTGTGTGTGTGTGTGTGTGTGTGTGTGTGTGTGCGCGCGCGCGCGCTCTGGTGATGAGGTTTAAGAGGCCGGTTAAAGAGTAACTCCATGCGGGGGGGATACACTTCCCAGCACAGCAGTGGTCTAAAGGTTACCACTCGTGTCATTACGCTGGAGCACAGGCCAATGGCGGAGTTGATCTCCCAGGTTGGAGACCAGGTGTGTGTGTGTGTGTCTGTGCCTCTGTGTGTATGTGTGTGTGTGTGTGTGTGTGTCAGCACACCTTGTCTGTGTAGTGCAGTGTAATCTGGGCTGACCCCAGTCCTGCGGTGCTCTCTGGCTGACCCCTGTGCTGTGCTTGGAGCGCTGGCTTCGTGAGTGGGGGAAGACTAGGCCTCAAGGCTCCATGAGCCCTCACCTCCCCTCACCTCCTCTCACCTCCTCCCACTCCTACCTGCCGCCCCCTACTCCACTCCACCCCTCATCAGTGACCCCGACACCCAGACTAATCCAGCCTGCTCAGGGGCTTCAACCATCCGTAGCTTTAAATGCCAGAGTTAATGCTTACAAGCAAGCACACTTACATGCACTGAAGTAAACACGCAGTGGAGAGATACACACACACACACACACACGTTCTTTCTCACTCTCTCAGTCTTTCACTCTCTCTCTCATCTCACTCCCTTTCTCTCTCACACAAACAGACACACATGCACACACACACACAAACACACACACACACACACTCAAATAAACATGGGGGAGAGCCACAAGGGAGGAGCAGTCGCTCTGTGTTCCTCCTCCTGCTGGCTGCCCCTGCCCTTTTAAGAGCCCCTTAGACAAAGATTAAGCCTTTTACCCAGAGCCAAGCACAGACACGGCCTCAAGAGACTCTTCCCTCTCATTGACTTCCACTTTGTTGTGGTGATCATTGTTTTTAACGCTGGGCTTCTGGAGAGTTCACCCTTTTGGTGCATGAAACCTTTGTAACCCCAGATCTGTGTGTGTGTGTGTGTGTGTGTGTGTGTGTGTGTGTGTGTGTGTGTGTGTGTGTGTGTGTGTGCGTGTGTGTGTGTGTGAGAGAGAGAGAAATAGAGAGAGAGAGAGGTACAAAGAAAAAAGACAGAGAGAGAGAGAGAGAGAGAATGTTGGGGGAACTGATACGAAGATAGTGGTTGTGGTCTTCCCCTGTTTATTCCCTGGTTGCCGTGGTGACGGTGGGCAAAGGGAGGTTTGGAGGGAACAGGCTGTTATAGGAGGCCCAGCCTGCAGCACTATAAATAGGAGGCCTAGTGGTACAGCCATGGGAATACTGCTCAGTCCCAAGGCAAGAAACAAACTTCTGCTTCCGCAGGCCTGGGAGAAAAGCTCACACACACAGACCCAGAAAGAGAGAGAGAGAGAGAGAGAGAAATAATGGCGTCAGTGGAGCTATAAATCTCTGTCCTTTATTCATGTTCTTTAGCTGTAGGCTAATGCAGCTGTGTTATGAAGCAGAGCGCTTGAGACACCGGTTGATGTGGACAAGCTTTCAAAACTCTCTAAGAACAGATATCAACCTTTGCGGCTCTTACACACACACATACACACACTCATACACACACACACATACACACACTCATACACAAAAATGCACTCTCTCACAGGTATGTAGACCTGAGAGGCTGACAGCAGAGAATGAGTGGGGCGGGGTTGCTGAAGTCCTCATCACTGCAGCTGTTAACTAGCAGCCGAGTGGCAAACCTCTAGAATGTTCTCTATCTTTTCCCTCCTCACTCTTTATTCATCTATAACCTCAGTCTTTTTTGTGTTCTTTTCTGCTGTTCTATCTCTCTCTCTTGCTCGCTGTCTCTCTGTCTGTGTGTGTGTGTGTGTGTGTGTGTGTGTGTGTGTGTGTGTGTGTGTGTGTGTGTGTGTGTTCAGTACCAGCTGGATTCCTGCATTTCATTTTTGCTCGATGGGAGATCAGCCAGAAATCTTTAGGGAAGAAGAGTGAGTCAGGAAGAGAGAAGAGGTTTGACGGAAATGCACCCCCCCCCCCCAAACTAAGATTTACTCCCCCAGACCCACTTCGTTGTGAACACACTGGTTTATTTTTGTCCCCTGTGACTCTCCGTATCTGTATAAACAAGCAGAGTTTGATATAGCCTCCTGGCCCTCCTCCTCTTCCTTGTTTAGATGTGCTCTGTACATCATACAATCTCTCTCTCTCCCTCTATCTTTCTCTCTCTCTCTTTCTCTTCTCTATCCTCTGTCTTTCTCTGTGTGCTGGGGTGTGGTCCTGTGCAGGGTGCGGAGGTGTGGAGGTGATGGGGGGGGTTCGGGGGTGGTGAGGTTGGGTAGAGTCGGGTCTGGGCAGGGACAGCGAGAGAGAGAGAGAGAGGGAGAGAGGGAGGGTAAGAGGAGGGGCTGTGATCTAATCACACACAGGGAACAGAGTGCGGGCCAAAGCCCACATGGCTCCAACTGCTGCACAAACCTTCCATATTAGGACAGAGGGAGAGAGAGAGAGGGAGAGAGAGAGAAAGAAAGAGAGGTGGGGGAGGCTCTTTTTTATCTCTGACTTTTTCTCACTCTCTACCTCATCTCCCCCACCCTACCAATTCTCTCTCTCTCTCTACTTCTTTTTCTTGTTCATTCTTTCATCTCAGGTCTCATTCACTGAATCACTCCCATTTGCCTTTTTTAGTGACTCACTGGCAAAGCCCTCCTTAACTCTTCAACTTTTTGGTTTCCTGTTCTCCCTCTCTCTCCCTCTCCCTCCCTCCCTCTCCCTCCCTCTCTCTCCCTCCCTTCCTAACAACTTGCATTCCCTCAGTGTTCCATGTAGCATAAGATCTTAAAGTTCAAGGGCTTTAATTGTATCAATTGATTTCCTTCCGGGGCAGCTTTTAAGGTCTGCAGAGTCCTGTGGCACACATGTGGCAGTGGTATTACATCACTGTACTTACAACAACAACAACAATAACAAAATCATATTTTTTCTTTGTGTTTTGACACCCAGGTTAAAACCCTACAGTGAAAAGCGATTAGCGTGGCCCATTCATGGAATTCAGCGTATTTACAAGCACAGCCCTGTCACAAGATTACTGTCCCACATCTCTCTCACACTCTTGCGCTCTCCCCCTTTCTCTCTCTCTCTCTCGCTCTCTGTCTCTCACCTTCTCTCACACTCTTGCACTCTCTCTCTCACACTCTTGCGCCCTCTATCTCTCTCTCTCTCTCTCTCCTTCTCACTCACACTCTTGCACTCTCTCTCTGTCTCTCTCTCTCTCTCTCTCCTTCTCTCTCACCCTCTTGCTCCCTCTCTGTTTCTCTTCTTCTCTCTCACACTCGCTTGGGCTCGCGTGCCACTGCAGTGCCACAATCCCCCCCCCCCCCCCCCCCCCCCCACACACACACACACCTCCCATGGCCCTCCAGGCGTTAACTCTCCTGCCAAACACTCCACTATATTACCAAACCAAATATAGAGGTCAGCGGTTATTTCTGCAGCACACCATCAGTCGCTCATAACGTTCAACTCATTGTGTGAGTGTTGGCGTGGCTTACTTGATTGTGTTTGTGTCTGTGTGTGTCAGACAGCGCTTGCTTGTGTGTGTGTCTCTGTGTGTCAGACAGTGCTTGCTTGGTGTCTGTGTTGGAAGAGAAAGACTGATTTTCTCCTGTCTTTTTCTCCCTCAATATAGTAGATTTTCTCCTTTAAATGTTCTCCTTTACCATCAATTTCCAAAAATTGATCTCCAAACTGTATGAAAGTAGAGTCTCTTGACTCTTGACAAAAAAGGATTCTGCTCCACCTCCCACCCTTTCTCTAAAGGGTGTGTGTGTGTGTGTGTGTGTGTGTGTGTGTGTGTGTGTGTGTGTGTTCGCGCTGCGCCTGGGTGGAAATGTGGGAATCCACTTGCTTGAGAGTATCCGGTGTCTAAGGCCTGGCTGAAAAGGCAGCGTTTCCCTTTTTTAGTTCGCTGTGCATCAAGTCACACGCTCCGTTCCCATCCGCCACATGCTCTCACTCAGGTCCTCTCTGACTCACGTGGCTCCGAGCTCCTAGTGAGATCAAAGATAGTGCTGAGAATTGGTTTATGTCATGACTGTGTGCCTCAGATCAGGGCAGGTTGTGTGCTTGATGTTCTGTATATCCTCAAAACTGCATGATATTGTGTGTGTGTGTGTGTGTGTGTGTGTGTGTGTGTGTGTGTGTGTATGTGTGTGTGTGTGTGTGTGTGTGTGTGTGTGTGTGTGTGCGTGTGTGCGTACGTGTGCGGACGGGCGGACGGGCATGTGCATAATATAGATTTACTAATTAATTCTTAATGTAACCACCATCTGTTACGGTTGATTGATGATTTTAAGACACAAGGTTATGCTTTAGTTGAGCTGTTTTATTTCCCAAGTCACACGGTTTTGTAATACCCACTCCAGTACCACACCCATCCTGCCCCCCACCCCCCATCCCAGTCTCCTGAAGAGGCTTGACTCTGCCCTGGCCTCAGGGGGTGGATGTTCCGAGGTGCGGATGATCTAATAAAACGCCGACAGCCAAAGCAACACAGTTAGGCTTCAAAAGGAATATATGAATTTCTTCACAACCAAGCGTTGGGGCAGCAGGTTTTTCAGTTTTTTTGTTATCGCTTTAAAATACCCCTTTTTTCGAGCAATTCTATGTCTCTTCGGCTGGCAGCCATTACACTAGCAGTGGCCTCGGTACAGTAACCCAGAAGAAGTGAAGCCAAGCCTCTTACCGGCAGGGTTCTCAGATGGAGCCATGACTTTTTTTCTAGGCTGTTTGAGAACTTTCCAGAAATGTTTTAGACCTGAGCTAACGATAGCCTGAATCACGAAAGGACAGATATTGTATTACAACACTGAATTCATTGTACTTGTACTAGAGCTGGGTGGTATATCATCTTTTTAAGGTATATCGATATATTTCCTAACAAGATATACTGTAAGATAAGATTGATATAATTTCACGTTGGGTTATATAACCTATTTCTTCCGTAAAGCCGTTCCAGTGTTTGCATTTTTACTCTCTCACACTCTCTGTGCAATCCCTGCCCCCCTCTCCCTCTGTGTCTGCAGAGGTCCCTCTAGACCCCATAGCGGCCAGTGACAGCAGTTCTATATTTCACTGAAATGGCCGCCAACGGCCGGCATGTTCCCATGAATGTAAAGAGTTGTATGTATAGACCTAAAGACTACTTTAGACCCTTGTCAATAAAGTTAATAAGCTGTTAATGTGTATCTATATATTATCATGAATAATGTTCATGTTTTTACATAGTACTGGTGTAACCTCTGCCATTCTGCATATGAGAAAGTGGAAGTTTCATTTGGTAAGACAGCCATCTCTGTGAACCATTTGCCTACAATTTCTTTTGACACAGTTTTTCTCTGTATTTCCCACCACAAAACAGCTCAGATTCTATAATGTTGCCATCTCTCTCTTAAAGTCAACTATTGCCAAAATATCTGCATAGAAGTGGCTGCAGTTGTCCAGTCTAGAAGGATCTCTGATGCAGCTCTAGCCTAATCCCCAATCAGCCTGGGTTCCATTGTAGTTCTGTTTTGACTCAGTGTATTGTTGCCCAGTCTGTGCCAAAGGCTGTGGTGCACTGGTGATGTTATGATGTTTTTTCCTCCACAGATCGTATGTCTGTTAGCTTATATACCTTCCCAACCTTTTATTTACCTCCTAAATGTCGGATGCAGGCCTTGGATGCAGCTATCCATTTAGCCCAAGATGATTGGTCACAGGAAATGTCATCTCAAAGAACCCTCCCTTTTTAGGCATGACATGATAATTCCTGTCATTGCTTAGCCAGTGGAGCCGGGGCCATTCCCTCAGTAGAGCGTTCCCTAAGTCTTCCTAAGTGTTGTTGACACAGACCTCTGTGGACGGAAATTATTCCCTGCTCCTGGATAACCTGCAGAGATAACATACCAGGCCATTCCATCAGTCATCCCACAGCCTCGCCTGCTCCCCTCCCTTCCCCCCACGTGCTGAAGGTGGTGATGAATCAACCTGTCAGCCGCTAACGAGACACCTCATCTCCTGTGATTCACGCCTGGCCTCCCTCAACCCACATCTTAAAAATGGAGTATGAAACTCAAATGACTTTTTTTCCACTTTGCTGGCTCCAGTAATGGGGGTTCTGTTTTCCAGGCCAGGTAGTGAAGTGAGGGCGTGAATCGATGGCCTAGTTTGTCACCCACCAGCTCCTGCCTGCAGTCAGTCTATGTTGTTGAATCTCTTTAGAGGGTTAGTCTGTATTTATCTGAAAAGGATGCCATGGTTTGGTCAAGGGCTGATTAGGCAGGTTATGCTACTCATGTAGCTTTCTCTCTCTCTCTCTCATTCCTCTCTTTGTGTCTCTCTCCCTCCCTGTGTTGGCCCTCTATTTTACAGTCACGTTTGCAAATTACCCCAGAGGAAGCTAAAAACACACATTTTGTCCAGCAAGCCTGGCCCTTGGGTGTCCGAGCGACGCTTAAGGCTTCGGCCGAGGTGAGCAGGTCAGGGGAGCAGGAGGACACCAGGACCCTGCAGGGCTCCAACACAGCACAGGCGGGCGAAAGGTCCCGCTTACTGATAACCCCCAGAGAAAGGCTGCACTAGGCAACCCGAGGCGGTCCCCAAAGACCCGCTACGCCGAGGAGCCCTGCAGGCCGTCGTCAGAGTGAGATTGAGTCATGGCAGGCGGAATCGCACTCATAAATCAGCTTGTTTATACAAACTGAACAGCATGGTCCTGCCAAGCGTTCAGTGTCCTCGCTAGATTTATGCCTACGATTAAATGCGATCCAAAACGGTATTTTGTAAGCAGCAAAATATGTTTTTGAGTCATAATGTTTTATGTGTAATGGATGACATGTCGTGAGGCCAAAGGGGAAGTTTCCTCACACACGATGAAGGATTAGAGACGGAAAATCACTACTATTAGTCTTTGCCAGGCTATGCTAACGCTAGTGTTCTTAGTCATGTGCTCTACTACTGGTCTTCGCCAGGCTATGCTAGTGTTCTTAGTCATGTGCTATGTGACACTGAAGTGGAGTGGTTGCCTTTCTTTTCTGTGCTTTCATTCCTCTTGCCTTCTCAGTCGCATCTCTACCAGGGAGCTGTGTTGGCAGGAACATTGGCAAAAGAGAAACATTGTTTGAATGTTTATGTGAAACGAACAAACGACAAGTTGATGAAAAAAGCATGGTCTCTTTTGCCTGCACATATATATTCAGACACACACACACACACACACACACACACACACACACACACACACACACACACTCATATGCAGTCCTGAACTGTCAATTACACTGTTGAAGAAATATCCAAAATCTGCCTTGACTTATGATCCATGTATCATTTTCAACCCTTCCTCAGGAGAGGGAAGCAAGAAGTGAGTGAGTGAAATTGAGACTGGAAAAGGGGGGGAAAAAGAAAGTAAAAATACGATATATTGTAAAGATAAGATATAAAGCAGCCTGTCTCGGCATCAGCTTTCCCCTCCGGGCCGGGTCAGGTGAGAGTGAAGGCCTGTCAGAAGGGCGTTTTGAGAGGTGGGGAGTTGTTGTAAAGGGCTGAGGTTAAAGGTGAAAAGGTCAGGAGGGAGCACCTCACACCCGGGACTGAAGATAACACAGTAATCTCAACATCATCCCACCCTACTAACATACTCACCCTCCCTCTCTCTCTCTTTCTCTCTCTCTCTCCCTCTCTCTCTCTCTCTCTCTCCCTCACACCCTACTTGGACAGGGAGGTTGGTGCTCCAAACTGAATAATCCCATCACACAAAGAGCAGAGAAACATTCAGAATATTTCAGTGCTTGTGCAGCGCTACTTATGAAGGGAGCACACCAGAGAACAGGAGCTTCAGGTGGAATGTTTTGCTAGCCATTCACAACCTCTGTTGAAGGGTAAACATGCGGTCTAAAGACACGGAGCACTGCTGATGGGCCTGTTGTGTGTGTGTGTGTGTGTGTGTGTGTGTGTGCGTGTATGTGTTTTTTTGTGTCTGTTAGTGCCTTTTGAGTAAGTGTGAAGATCTGCTCACAGGCCTGTGGTTTAAGGCCTCTTTTAGGGGAGAGGCTTTCTGAAGGGAACACTTTCTGGGAGCTTCTCCTGTTAGACGCATGGGTGTAAAAACCCTCCATTGTGACCTGATCAATGCAGAGGTATCCAAAAGAAGTTAGATAGCCATGGCAACACATTACTTCTCAGAGAGAGAGAGAGAGAGAGAGTCTGTGTGTGTGTGTGTGTGTGTGTGTGTGTGTGTGTGTGTGTGTGTGTGTGTGTGTGTGTGTGTGTGTGTGTGTGTGTGTAAAGATCTGGAGTACTGGGGCGGACAGCGAGTGGGGAGTTGTGGGCTTGAGCTGCTGGGATGAGCCGAGTGCAGATGAAAGGGCGGCCGTGCGGTTCAGGAGGATATTGTGGTTTTGGGGCTCGTGTTTACATGGCTCTTCTGCTGCAGGTGCTGGAGCCACTCTTTTTCCCCAGCTTCCTTCCCGTAATCAGCCAACGCTCTGGACAGCGTCATTTCTGCAGTTCTCTCTCTCTCTGTATCTTTTAGTTCTCTCTCTCTCTCTTTCTTTCTTTCTTTCTTTCTTTCTCTCTCTCTCTGTTTGCTCTCTCTCACTGTGTAATCTTCCTCCTCACCTAACATACAGTTTACCTGCATATTAAACATATTAGGCGTATTAGTCTGCCTTTGGACCATCACACAGAGGGGAACTCAACAGGGTTCATTTCTTGGTTTTTGAGTTGGGTTTACTCATTTTGATTTGTTTCCAAAATTTGATAGGTCTTCAGTGTTCTCTCCTTCTGTCTCTCTCTCCCCAAGCATAACACACTAGGGGGCATTACTTAGAAGCCCTCTACACACACACACACACACACACACACACACACACGCATGCACATACACTTACAATCCACCTCCCTCTCAGGTGTGGTGCATTCCTCTCGCTCCTTTGACCAAGCTACCCACACTAATTCTGGAGTTATTCATTTGCGAGACTGGAACCAGTTTCATGGTCGAGGGAAAGAGGAGAAAGCAAGACGGGCCGAGAGCACACCGGCCCCTTATTAGCTCCTGCTAGCTCAAATATCAGCTAATGAAATAAGCTAAAAGGCATGTAATGTCATTAGAGATCTGGTTTCTCCGTACACACACTGCCCTGGTGCTCGCGCTTTGGGGTGAATGCTGGCTCCCCACCAGCCCCACTGGAGTGCCTGACTGCATTTCAGGGTGCGCGCACACACAAAGACACACACACACACACACACACACACACACACACACACACACACACACACACACACACACACACACACAGACAGACACACAGACACAAAACAGGCCCATCAGCAGTGCTCTGTGCTTTAAGACCTCAACACTCCACCTCCACCAGCACTCAGAAATACATATGCACACAAGTGATGCACAAACACAGAATCACACACATACAGTACACACTAATATTTGCCCCCATTCGGACCTTTAAACCCAGACACTATTGCGCTCACTGTAGTAAAGACATTGGAGACGGCTCCTGGAGCAGTACCTGTGCTGTTGAATTGGCCCTGGGTCTGCAGTGTGGCCAAGGAGCAGGTTTTGAGCCATCACTCACCTGAAATAGACCCTGTTTAGTTATTAGTGGGAAGAAAAAAGAAGCACTTAGCGTGCTCTCTCAGCTACTTTGTGTGTGGGAGGGGGTGAAGGGCCGGTTGAATGTGAGTTTGTGAGAGCGTGTGTGAGACTGTATGTTTGAAAGGATGAGGGGTGAGTGTGTGTGTGTGTGTGTGTCTGTCTGTGTGTGTGTGTGTGTGTGTGTGTGTGTGTGTGTCTGTGTCTGTCTAAGTGTATGTGTGAGAGAGTGAGCATATGTTTTGAAGGTATAAGTGTGTGTGTGTCTGTCTGTCTGTGAGTGTATGTGTGAGAGCAGATGTTTTGAAGGTATAAGTGTGTGTGTGTTTGGGGCACACAGAGGGAAAGGGGGAGAGACACAGGGAGGTTACAGGGCGAAGAAGTCAGCACAGGTATGAGTCATTCCATTCCTCCTGTTGGCATTCTGGAAATGGTTAGAGCTCAGGGAGCACAAAATGAAAAAAGGAACAGAAAAACATTCACGAGTCCACACACACACACACACACACACACACACACACACACACACACACACACACACACACACACACACACATGCATTCACATACAGTCTGTGCCCAGACACACACACACACACACACACACACACACACGTACTGTAAAACATAAAAATTCCATACGCTCCCAAAGTCTCCCTCCTACACAGAAAGCACATTAAACTCACAAACCCACACATACACACACTCACGCAACAAATACACAAGCTTTATCAACACACTCGCAAGGTTTTTGAGCCTACTTTCCAGACGCAGTTTGACTGAATTCCATTAAGATGTTTCTGTGGCAACTGGTGTCCCATAGCAACAGGCCCTCCAATGGCGGCACGCGTTGAATGCTGGAGGGCTGCGGAGCAGAGCCAGTGGCTGTGGAATGCAAGGAGGAGTGGGAGAAACACGGCCAGTGAACCTTAACCTTGGAGGTTACACTCTCTGTTTCTCTGTTTTTCTCTTTCCCTTTGTCCCCCTCTCTCTCTCTCTCTCTCTCTCTCTATGTCTGTCTCTGTTTCTCTCTGTCTCTCTCTCATTCTCAGTCTCTCTTTCCCCCCTTTTGTTTTTCCCCTCTTCTGCAGACTTTGCACTGTCAGTCTGCAGAGTGAGACTGATTGTGGGGTTTTAATAACATACAAACTGAGGTTGTTTAGGAAAGTGCCTCACCAGTGCATACAGTACAATAATACAGTAATTCTCTCTCACTCACACTCACACACACACACACACACACACACACACACACACACACACACACACACACACACACACACACACACTTATGCTCACTCCCACTCTCCTATCCACCTTCCCCTGTTCTGTTCTTCTTTTGGCCACTCTCTCAACCGGTCTTTTCCATATACCATGTTTATAATCCCTCAAGTGTGAGTGCATTGATCTCTGCTCACAGGTCTCAGCCAAAACAGTTTGTACTGCTCTCTCCGGGGAGCTTAATATTACCTTTTCACGCGGCACCTCCATTTGAGCAAGACAGTAAAGGAGCAGTATTACACAGTTTCTCTCTCTCTCCCTCTCCCTGTCTCTTTCTCTCTCCCTCTCTCTCTATATATATATCTACCTACCTACGTATCTATCTATCTATCTCTCTCTCTCACACCCTACTTGGAAAGGGAGGTGGGTGCTCCAAACTGAATAATCCCATCACACAGAGTGCAGAGAAACATTCAGAATATTCTAGTGCTTGTGCAGCGCTCCTTAAGAAAGGAGCTCACCAGAGAACAGGAGTTTCAGGTGGAATGTTTTGCTAGCCATTCACAACCTCTGTTGAAGGGTAACAAGCATGTTTTCTGTGTCCTGTGTGTGTGTGTGTGTGTGTGTGTGTGTGTGTTTGTGTGTGTGTGAGGTTGTGTGTGTGTGTGTGTGTGTGTGTGTGTGTGTGTGTGTGTTTGTGTGTGTGTCTGTCTGTGTCTGTCTGTGTGTGTCTGTCTGTGTGTTTCTTTTGCATTTGAGTAAGTGTGAAGATCTGCTCACAGGCCTGTGGTTTAAGGCCTCTTTGAGGGGAGAGGCTTTCTGAAGGGAACACTTTCTGGAAGCTTCTCCTGTTAGACGCATGTGTGTAAAAACCCTCCATTGTGACCCGATCAATGCAGAGGTATCCAAAAGAAACTACTGTAAGTGTCAGAAGTAGCTGCCAAGTTACATAGCCATGGCAACACATGACTTCTCAGAGAGAGTATTCGAGTTAGACTAGAATGAATGGAGGGAGGGAGAGCGAGAGAGAGAGAAAAGATCAAAGAGGTGGTTTGTAAGTGAGGTGCCCTGCGATGTATGGAGACAGCTGAGCAGCAATGCAAGCAGAAGTATATTACCACTCACATGCAAGCATTAACACACACACATAGATACTTACAAACAGGCATAAATACACAGATGAAGACACATATATCAGTGCTACTTCGGATTATTCAGTTTGCATTGCAAGCATACTTCATTGATCCGTTCAGTATATACAGATATGGGTACACATGCATATACACATACACACACACACACACACACACACACACACACACACACACACACACACACACACACACACACAGACACACATCTGGACTGTTACTAGTAGGTGCTGCCGTGGCAAAGCTCAGATCAGATACGTTCATGTGTTTTTCTGGATATAAGGTATAGCGAGATGACGTGATGTAGCCCTCAGTAGGATGCTATTGTGTCTGTATCTCTTTAACTGACCCGCTACCTAGACCCCCTGTCACTATTAACCATATACACACGTATGTGTGTGTGTGTGTATATGCTTGCATGTTAGTGGTAATATACTTCTGCCTTCATTGCTGCTCAGCTGTCTTCATACATCGCAGTGCACCTCACTTACAAACCACCTCTTTGATCTATTCTCTCTCTCCCTCTCTCTCTCTCTCTCTCCATCCCTCCATTCCAATCTAACTCAAATGCGCTCTTTAAAAGAGGCCTTTATAAGGTCTTGCTTTGTTCTCCTCTGCTGTGTTATGTCACTGTAAGATTTATTGTCCCCCCCACCCCCAGCCCTCTTTGACAGCAAACCACTACATGGCCATGAGTGCAGACGAATGACTCTGCCTTTTATCCTCTCAGCCTTTTCCTTTGCTTCGGTCCGTCTCACTGCTCCACCCACTGATGTTCACTTCACTTGAGGGGGGGACATGGTATTGGCACCAGTACCAAATGTGTCGCTGGCCCATGGTTTCTGGGAGGAGCTCTGCTTGGGTTGCCATCTATCCAGCAGTCATCAAGCCAGGTGACTACAGGTGGAGTGAAGTGGCAGGACTGTGAAGTGGAAAAAGGTCTGTTCTCATGGAGCTTGTTTTAAGGTGGTAGGCTTGCATGGCATGGTTTTGGTGCGCCCTCCCTACGCTGAAGAGAAGAATGGGAAACATCTCTGTGGGCTCGCTCGCGGTCGGCCCAGCCCAGTGGCTCCATGGAGCTTTCACCGTATCCCTGACAACAGCTGGCAAATGGGCATCTCGGCAGCACCTCTTCATGCGCAATTACCGCAGCCACCGGCTCCAGCGTGAGGGCGGCATCTCTCCATGATGTCATTGTGGTCAGCCTCAAATGCCTCCTTGCCTTTGAATGCAACTTGCCTGAGTGGTGTACTGTCAGTGATGGATGGAGGCGTGGAGAAGGAGCTTTTTCCATGAAAGAAGGGCTGCATGGTATCCTCAGTCATTGTTTTATTTTTTTAATATTTTTTCATGTAATAACTTGTCGTTGGAAAACACAGTCGTAGTACAAAAGGTGGAACTGTTAGCCACATTGTCAGATTTGGCTTTGTGTCTCGCAGTAAATTCACTTTCAAGGCCACTAGTGTCAGTGGAGTTCACTCGGTACTATGCTCACAGTGTTAGACCTTAAGTGAATCCTACGGTTGCCATGGAAACTTGAAAAAGGCAGATAATATGGTGGACATTAGATTGACCACCTGCAAAACCTAACCAGGCATCGCAGACCTCCAGCCTGATCGGTACAACGTGTGTGAAAGCTGTCAATAACCAGTCAGAGGGAGGAGGAAATGACCATACTCAGTGGATTTGAGGGAGCCGTGATTGGTTGAGAGAGCCAGAGAGGCATGGCTGGTTTCAGCTGATTGATTTACAAAGGGGGAACTAACAAGCACTTCAAAGGCTCATTTATTCAGTACAGTTTCCCACCGGTCTTTATCAGTTTGTGTTCTGATTTGATCCAACGTAATAGTTCCTCTAAATCAAAGAATGACACATGTGCTGGTTTATTAGAGCTTATTAAAGCTTACGGAGACTTATAGTGGAGGCAATTAGTAAAAATGTGAAGATTTGCCCTGTTTGTAATGCAGAGGCTAATCTTTTAAAGACTTTGAATGAGATTTCTTGGGCTTTCAGAAGCTGGAAATCTCCTTTTCCTACCTCATTATTGGACTCCTGTTTTGTGAGCACTCCATTGCCCATGTGGGAGTGAGTGTGTGACTTTGACTGCGTGTGTGCAGTGCTGTTTGTGTGTTTTTAAGTGTTGAGTATAAGCTGTGTTGTGAACTGGTAGCTAGCTGCTGATATGCTCTTGCAGCCCTAGAAGAACTGTAGGCTTCACTCTGTGAATTGTTGTGTGTCAGTGTGTGTGTGTGTGTGTGTATGTGTGTGTGTGTATGTGTCTCTCTCTCTCTCTGTGTGTGTGTGTGTGTGTGTGTGTGTGTGTGTGTGTGTGTGTGTGTGTGTGTGTGTGTGTGTGTGTGTGTGTGTGTGTGTGTGTGTGTGTGTGTGTGTGTGTGTGTGTGTGTGTGAGCGCCTGAGAGGCGTGCTGATGACAAGATAGCCCACTGCAGAAATTCATGGAAGAGCTGAGCGAACGAGAGAAGATAACTCTCCAAGTGAAAAGAAAACAAGAAGAATATGACTGGGACACATTCCCTCCAAAAGTCTCTGGTATTTGTGCGTGGACTAAAAATAGCTGACTGTTTTCTCATGGGAGACATGGGGGAGAAGGAGAGAAGAAGGAAAGAAAAGAGGGACAGAGGGCAAAAAGTACAAAAAAGAGAGGGAAGCAGAAAGGACACACAAGAGGGCAAGGGAGAGAGCGAGAGAGAGAGAGACGGAGGGAGGGAGGGGGAGAGAGAGAGAGAGAGAGAGAGAGAGACGGGAGGAATTTCCGGCATGGCATTTAGGTTAAATGCACAGTGAAGTATTTCTCTGGCTGATGGGTATCAGACTGAGCCACGTCACATGAGATGGCCCCAGAATCTCTGGTCCGCGGGCCTTTTCACCAGGGCAGACATGATAGAATGGCATTCATACGCTTATCAGCCACACCTGTTAAAGAGGACAAACCCTCAGCGATGTCCAGACAAAGAGCAGTGTGCCTGCGACCTGACTGTGCTGTCAGCGGTTATCCAATTATGTTCCCCCCGCTAGAGATGTGGAAGGCAATCAGAAAGAATATTGACCTTTTGAAGACTAACTTTAGAACTCCATAGCTTTGACTCCACTTAGATAAGAGTTAATCGATGGGCTTGTTTAGGGAGTTTATCCTGGCAGGAATACAGCAGGCTTGGCACCCTGGGGTTGGTTGGTGCGGGCACAGAGCTGGAAGTTGGAGGTGCAACTCTGAGTTTGTGGCAGACTCTAAAACACCCCCCCCACACACACACACACACACACACACACACACACACACACACACACACACTTTACATCTGCTGCTCTGGTTGTGTGTGTGTATGAGAGAGAGAGAGTTTGAGTGAGAGACATCTAGAGTGAATGAGACAGACATGGAGTGAGAGCGAGAGAAAGACATGGAGTGAGTGAATGAGAGAGACATGGAGTGAGAGAGAGAGAAAGACATGGAGTGAGGGAATGAGAGAGACATGGAGTGAGAGAGAGAGAAAGACATGGAGTGAGTGAATGAGAGAGACATGGAGTCAGAGAATGAATAAGACTGGGGGGAGACACCTTCCATCTCCTTTGCTTCCTGTCATCATGTTTAAGGACTATATCTGGAGTCGCCCAGAAGCACGTTCTGTTGCATAACTGAATCAGGGACATGTTGACTGGAAGTTATTGTTCTTCATCTTGGAACTGAGGTCTTTCCAGGAAGTCTTGTTGCGATTCCACCTTTAGCCAAACTCATATCCGATACTCAATAATGTCATGATTATTTCTCAAGATATCATATGGTTTATCCACAGACATACACACACTCTCTGTCTCACACACACACACACACACACACACACACACACACACACACACACACTTCCTCTCTCAGCAACCCTAACTTGTAATAACTGTGGGATTGTTTCGTCTGTGATTCTTAAGGAGGATAGGATAGGACAGGGTCAGCCTTTATTGTCTCCCTTAGGACAGGCGTCAGTAGCACACAGCTTCTCCATATACTGTATATGTGTATACATAGTCAAACTACAGCTAACATTTTATTGCATATTGCCCCCAATGAAAGCCCCCCAGTTGAAAAAGTTGTTGTTGGTCTAATTGTTTCTGCAATCATTTGTATATATTGTGAAAAGAAGGGGAGAACTTATACAGCCTTGTTAACTTTCACTTGCAGCTGTCTTTCTATGAGAAATGCATATGCAGGCTGGAGGTAGGAATGCTGCCCCCCCCCCCCCCCCTCCCCCCTTCGCTCTCTCTCTCTACCTGTCTCTATCTGTTTCTGTTCCTCTCCTCTCCTCCCTCTAGCCTGCTGTGACAATAGGGCCTTTCACCTGGAGCGGCACTGTAGCAGTCTCAGCCCAAGCACCTCCCCGCCTCGCTGTGATTCCCCCTCCCCAGTGCTGTTTCACTGACAGGCGGGCAGCACCCACACCACTCACACACTCCAGCAATGAGCAGCTACCAGTGAAACATACCTCTGCCCCTGCCCCTGCCCCTGCCCCTGCCCCTGCCCCTGCCCCTGCCCCTGCCCCTGCCCCTGCCCCTGCCCCTGCCCCTGCCCCTGCCCCTGCCCCTGCCCCTGCCCCCTTCCCAGGCTCAAGGATGACAGGAGCTTGTGACTTGTTGTTTGCAGATGAGCCACCCCAAACCTGTTCCAGAGCTCACTGGCTCCTCCTGGTGTTTAGGCAAGGGGCCGTGAAGCTCAGTCTCTCGCTCTCTCTCTCTCTCTCTCTCTCTCTATTTTTTTTGTGTGTGTGTGTGTGAGAGTTTGATCTAAAGGTTAATGGCTAAAGATAATCAATCTCAGTCTGTGGACTGTGGACAGGAGTGGAGCAGGACTGTGTGTGTGTGAGGGTGCCGAGGCGGGCACGCTACCCTCAGTCCCTGGACTAATCTGTCAGGATCTCTTCAGTTAGTATGAGCACTGACAGGACTCTGCGTGGCGTGAGCGGACGCATGGCCTCACACGCCGCGCACACACACACACCTGGCCAACTGCAGATGATGGTCTCTGCTCTCCCACACGCCCATCCTTCAGTGCTCGCCCCTATTTCTCCCTGCTTTGCTTTTCTCTGTTTTCACTCTCTCTGCTCTCAACACTCCAGTAAAAGTCTGTGTGTGAGTGTGTGTGTGTGTGTGTGTGTGTGTGTGTCTGCTCACATGTGGACTAAGAAGAACAGCAGGTGGGCTAGCGCAGGTGTTCACACAGGTGATTGTGTTTTGTGTTGCGTACGATGAGAAACTGTGTGAAAAAGACCAGAATGTTCCACGCAGCAGTGCGTTTACCCATAACAGCTCAGCCCACCTGTCAAACACCCCGATGTGTTTCAACCCAAAGTGTACCCCCAGACTTCCACAACAGCAGTGCAGTGTTTGCCAGCACTCTCCCCAGTTTGTGGTGTGTGTGTGTGTGTGTGTGTGTGTGTGTGTATGTGTGTGCTGGCAGCGCCACCGCTACGTGCAGCTGGAGCGAGTCTTGCTCTGGCGGCCCCCAGACAGCCGTGACCAAGCGGAGCTGCAGCGACACGTGAAACCTCAGGCATATCTGAGCTGGGTGGGGAGGAAACCCGTAACCATGTTTACTGGGCTCTCCTGCCCCGTCTTAATGAGCTGTGCTCGGCCCTTTAACAGAGCTCCACAGGAGAAGTAATCCTCACTGGTCGCCTCAGAGCGCTCAGATCCAGTCATTTCCCCCTCAAGCGCCGTTAACGGTAATTGGGGAGACCGCTGCTTTTTGGTGTGGTTGAAATTTTTTATGGTGGTTTGGAATAGGAATTTTTTTTTGTCAGTTGGAAATTCTTATGCAAATCCTTCAATGCTTTTTTTTTCAATTTTTCAACTAAGAGGTTGTCTAAATGCTCATCTTGTCTTAAGATGTAATGTATCTCATTTATAAGTCAATCTGCGCTCTCTTTACAGGAAGTATCATTCAGAAAGATTACAATTATTTTTTGCATTGGACATTTTGGTCTTTGCCTTTGTGTTCATGCTTGTGCCTCAGGCTTTGTTATTTGGGTCAGGTTTTGTTACCAGGTTGCTGTCACATGCAGCAGTAGTTTTGGAGATTTCTGAGTTTGCTCTGGCCATGTTAGCTCCACCTGGCAGACTGACTTGAGGAAGATGGTGGATAATGAACAGGTGCCCAGGTTAAGCACAGCTCTTTGTGTGTGTGTGTGTGTGGTGTCGTGTCGCTATGGAGACAGGATTTGAAATGATATAGCAAACTGGGCAATGGTAGATTTGCTGGTATGTTCAGTTTATAACTCTGGTGTTGATAACTCTGGTGTTGATGTGACTCAGTGATGATTCACATCTTAGGTGGTTAAATGCCCATTTAAGACCATGACCTTTAGTGGCCCTTTCTCATGTTCAGTTTCATCGTCATGTAAAGGCAAGAATGCAGCGGAGACAACCGTCTACCCATAGTCAATTTCTCTTCTCCGTTTTACATCCTTGCTCTTTGTAGTCTTGGAGACGAACAGACCCTTCTTAAGACATGGGCCTTAGCTGTCATTTCTCTTCCTCTGCTGGCATTCTATCAATAAGAACACACCATTCAGATTATATTTACACAGCAGTATTCATTCCAGCATTGAATGGAGTCCAGCTTGAATAACAGACTGGATATGTGGTTAATCAGAGCCATTAGGTCGGTATGAGAAGTGAGTTGAGGGCTAATATCTAAAACCCTGTCTGCTCTGGGCCAGCTGACGGCTGTCTACACTTTTAGTGCTTCTAGCTTATTGCCAGAAAAAGCTGACTCTCTCTTTCTCTCTGTCTCTCCCACCCACCCATCCTCTTTCTCTCTCTCTCTCTCTCTGTCTCTCTCTCTCACCTACTCTCTATCTCTCTCTCTCTCTCTCTCTCTCTCTCTCTCTCTTACCTACTCTCTCTCTCTCTCTCTGTCTCTCTCTCTTACCTACTCTCTCTCTCTCTCTCTCTCTCTCTTACCTACTCTCTCTCTCTCTCTCTGTCTCTCTCTCTTACCTACTCTCTCTCTCTCTCTCTCTCTCTCTTACCTACTCTCTCTCTCTCTCTCTCTCTCTCTCTCTCTCTCTCCCTGTGTTACTCAGTTGTTCTCCTCAGTGACTCTGCGAAGGCCTCTTGCACTCTTCATCTCTCCTTCTCAGGCCTGTGAGTGGTTTCACCCCTCTTTCCCATCCTCTCCTGTCCTTCTCCTCTTGGCCTCTTAAATCTTCGTAGGGAGACAGCTTGCAGCACCGCACCCTCCGAAGAGCACTTCCCAGGTCGCGACCTTTCTGATTTACCATCCCCAGCAGGCCTCGCCAGGAAAACATTGTTTCTCTTTGGAGGGGGGGAAAGGATGAAAAAAACGAGTCTTAAGTGAAAGACATATAGAGAGGAGGGAAATCCGATGCAATCCCCAAGACCCAAGCTTATTCTCATTGCTTTCTCTCTGTCGAAAGGCTTTGAAGTCGATACGCAATCACTTCAGGTTCAAGTTCTTGCGGTTCACGTTCACCTCACACATCAGAAGACACAGCTCTGCTGAGAAGGCCATCAGAAAGTCGTACCAAGCAATTGTGATAACAACACCAAGTTTGTTGAGAGTTAAGTGCTGGTTTGCTGCTTTCGGGTGGACTAACAAGGAGTGTGCACTTAGTTTGTGAACTTCTGAGGTCAGGAGTGGAGGTTTTCCTGCTTGAGGGGGGGGGGGGGGGGGGGGGAACCCCTCCCTGCACTACCCTTCAGATTCAGACACTCTCCCCACAGAATGCTTTTGAAGTGAGGCAGGGAGGCATTCTATGGCAAAATGCACAGCCCGTGATTGGGAGGGCTTGGCCAGTGGCGCTGTGGCTCTTGGCGTGCGGGAGAGAGGGATGCCAGAGGATGCTGGAGAGGATGCTTGCCTGATGATTGGCAGTAATCCCCCAATCCGCCGAGCCTGAGCACTCTTTTATTTTCTCTTATCTTATTTTAAGCTCTCGCTTCTCGTGCCATCAAGGAGGATGTTCTAATGAAAAACACGCATCAGATGCCAAAAAATCCTCCCTCATACCTCTGTCCTCTGATCTGCCCTGGCCCCGGCAGCTCCTCTCATTTAAGGGAAGCCAGCGGGTGGATTTGCCTCTGGAACGGGACTGGAGTCGGCCTCAACCCTCCGGCCCTCAATCGCCAGTGCAGCCTCGGCTTAGAGATGAGGCCCAGCAGAGCTTACCCAGGACGAACCTGCTCCTGCTCCTGCTCCAACTCAGTGTGTTTGGAAGGGCTTGCTTTTATCAAGCTGAGAAACGGGCTACCTTAGATTGCAGCTGTGGTGAGGATTCATTGGTAACCATGCTGTGATTTCTAATCAGCAGTCCTTCAGCAAGTTTGTTTGGGACGAAGTGCAGGAATTATAAACACACACACACACACACACACACATCCCACTCAGAAAGCCGTGGCTGCCAAAGAGAAATAAAACTTGCGCCTGCTGACCATCATCACATCAGTGACATGTTCGACAAATAGGAAGAACTTGTTTATGGTTACCATAATGCTGCATGGTCTTGGAAGTCCTACTTTTATGTGTGATGCCCAGACAAACACACACACACACACACACACACACACACACACACACACACACATACACACACACATTCACTTTGATGTGTCTCTCTCAGGTGTGCTGTTTGATGTTAGTGACGCATGGGTATGCTCTTTGTGGGTGATATCTAAAGAGTCGGCTGCAGAGACACTGTGGGGACTTTCTATGTCGCAGCCAATTGATCTCTGCTGCCATGGTTTAAGAACTCTTGGGCTCCATGGCAACACCAACAGCAGTCATTCTCTTTCATACCCAGCGTGCCCTTTCAGGTGCCTCTGATGACCCTCATATGACCACTCTAAACCACTCTAGCATGGTCAATAAACCACCCTGTGAAAGTGAACAGAAAGCAGTTCATGTTATGGAATCCACGAATGTCTGATTTTAAGTCCGCTATCTCCACCGTACCACGAATGTCCGTACCATTGTGCTAATACTAGTATAGGCCAAATATCCAAACATCCAGTAACTCGGGTACAGTTTTTTGCATGGTACTCTGCCCCATGATAAACGTTTATGTATAACTGATTTTATAACTTTTGAATAGGACCCTTTCTGAAGCATCCAACTGACCCACTTCGTAGCCTCACAGGAAACCTAAAGGTTCCATCCAGGCTCCTCAATAATGCACCGCCTGCTTTGCCGAGATGGATAAGATGGCTGGTTGACAAAGCAGGGGACGGCGTGAAGCCGAGCAACACCTCCTCCCCTACAGCAGAAGCACTGAATTGTCATTCCAGAAGATGTCGGGGGAAAGAGTTTCGCCTGTCACATCTGCACTGGGCTGTGGTCATCAATACAGCAACACCTTTTTTGTCTTATTTTTCATTTTTTTGAAAGGCAGCCACCCACCCAGAGAGCTCTTTAAAACTGGAGGGATGAAAGCATCTCCCTCTCCGTGTGAATAATGCATCCATGTGATGCACCACACTGGCACCACTCTAAATATAGCCCCTCTGAGCCACACAAGGAAAATGCAGATTGGCTTGAAGCGTGAAAGGGGCTGAGGATGGTCCTCCGTCGGCTTCATGGAGGCAGCCCTGCACAGGTTGGAAGAGAAGGGTCTGGATGGAGTATAGCTACGCAGCTAATCACAGTCATTGATTCAGGGAAGAGAAGGGGCTGGATGGAGTATAGCTACGCAGCTAATCACAGTCATTGATTCAGGGAAGTTGTCAGAATGCTGCTGCTGGTCTGGTGTTTGGAGCAGGGCATAGAGAGAGGGCAGACATTGTTGTGTTACAGCCTGATTTCATCGATCCATTGGTCAGAGTGGGAGGAGTGTTTTTATTTAATGAACTATTATTGATGCCATTTCAGCTACAGCATTTCATGCGGCCCCTTGAATACCTATGCTCTCATCTCTATCGTTAAGTCTTTATCTTGGCCTCAGGCCCCTGATGAGGTCTTGTGTTTGGCATCCATCAAAGTGATGCTGTGTTATTAAATATAGATTTAGGGGCTGTATGAGAACGAAACTGCCCATTGATCTCACGCCGCCGTTCTGTTCCACCTCTGTGGTTTTGTTTTGCCTTTCATGTGCCTGTGGATTTTTAAGTGAATCACTGAAGTTCCCACCTTCTTGTTGCCGTGGAGACTCTCTCTCTCTCGCTCACTGTCTATCCCTCTCTCTCTCTCTGTCTCTCCCTCTCTCCCTCCCCCTCGCCTCCCTTCCCATCTCTCTCCTTCCCTCCATCCAATCCTACAGGTTAGTGTTGACATCCCCTGCCTTAGCCAACACGGTGTGCTCTGAGAAGTGCTAGTGTTGTATGCTGAGGTGGGCGGGTGGATCTGCCATTGACTGGTTGAGCCTGGCTGTTCGCTGGGCCACTGGGCTGCAATCTGTGCTGTTGTGTGTTGCTGAACTGCTGCTCTTAGCCGCTCCCCCCTGCCTTCTGTGTCTCATTACTCCCTCAGAAGGCAAGCGCTGCATCTCTCTCTCTCTCTCTCTCTCTCTCTCTCCCCCTCTCCCTCGCGCTCACTCGCTTACTCGCTTACTCTCTCTCCACTTTAGCTTGCTCTGTTGCGCACACACGCTCGGTCTCTCTCTCTAGCGCGTTTGCTCTCCCTCTCTCTCTACCTGCCATAGAGGGAGCAGGGAGGCTGGAGCTCAGCAGAGAGACATAGAGGCAGTCAGGAAGGAGGAGAGAGCAGCTGAGGAGGACTAGACGAGCAGCACCATCCACTCAGACACTCTGTGGATTTAAAGGGATTTTCTGGTTTTGCGCTGCACTCATCAAAGCAGGGGCAGAGACACATAGAAGAAAAGCCCCTTTACTTGTGGATCTCGTTGTTTTGGAGGGGGTGGGGGGGGGCAGGGGGATTGATCGGGGGAAGGGGACGGGGGGACCTGTTATCTTCAGTCTCTCCTCGAGTGCTGGTTTTGTGGTGATTGATAGCGTTGGATCTGTGCGGATCAGTGGGAGGCTGAGTCCAGGCTGGGCGGCACGCGTGTCTGCGAAGACAGACTAGCCGGGCGTCCCGCATGCTGCACATGGTGCGGACCCTCGCACAGTTCTCCATCGCCCTAGAGGAGATGCAGGAGAATGGGGAGAGTGTCAGCGACGACAGCGGAGGAGGCGGAGGAGGAGGAGGAGGAGGAGGAGGAGGGACAGGGGACGAGGTGTCGGACAGGGGAACGACAGGCGAACCTGGCGGGAATGGGAATGCCAACGGGGGCTCGGGAGTCATCCAAACAAGTAGCGAGGTAGCTGTGTTTGTGCTTGGCATGTTGGCTGTGATGTTGTGCCTCCATGATTTGCCTCCTGAGATTCCATTCACAGATACTTTTATGTAACACAGGGAATGGGGAATGGGGAACTCTTTCTCATCTGCTTGGTCATGTCTTGGCTTTTCTGTTGTCATGTGAACCTCCTCGTAGTCTCTCCTTTTCTGTTGTCATGTGAACCTCCTCGTAGTCTCTCCTTTTCTGTTGTCATCTGAACCTCCTCGTAGTCTCTCCTTTTCTTTTGTCATCTGAACCTCCTCGTAGTCTCTCCTTTTCTGTTGTCATGTGGACCTACTCATATTCTCACCTTTTCTGTTGTCATCTGAACCTCCTCGTAGTCTCTCCTTTTCTGTTGTCATCTGAACCTCCTCATATTCTCACCTTTTCTGTTGTCATCTGAACCTCCTCGTAGTCTTTCCTTCCAACACCAGGTTGCAGCTCAGCCATCTCATCCTTAATCGAATTATAGGTGATCATAACGGGCCAGCGGTGAATCAGGGGATTACTTCCATTGTTTCCAAGCTCCACATCCTACCAAGCACAACCTGCTCTAATGTGTTCATCTGCCTGTGTGAGGGGTTTGTGAGGAGTACTGTGAAGACAGACGCACACTTTGATATTTTATTCTCATCCCCACCCTTTACCTTCCCCAGTCCTGCTGCAGTTTATGTTTTCTTTTCTTTTATGTGTCTTTGTCATAACTACTCCCTTCATCAGAGTGATACCGCGTGTAATATCCATCATATTCAGAGATTGCATAACTACCCCGGCTCACTCATTTTGTATGCTGAAGTTTTATCCATTAATCATTTGACCATCTGTTTGAGTGGTCAGTCACTGTTGGGGGTTGTGTTGGGCTGATTGACTTGGTTTTTGTGTATGGCGAGGTTTTGCTTCTGACATTCTTTTGGAGGCATGGCCCTAGCTGTTGTTTCTCCATTCATGTTGGCTGTGTACATGTGTGAAGGTGTCTATTAGGAGATACGGAGTAGCCTGGATTATATGTCTCTGCTGTCTCTTCTGTCTCTGCTCATACACACACACACACACACACACACTTTGTCTATGTAATCTGAACGCACAGACACATAATCTCTGGAGGGGATTTACCTGTCTGTGTTGAGAGGTAGGGCTTGATGAATCTGAGGGGGCCTGTGGGGGAGGGACACATTTATTCCCACTGTGTTAACGAGGGTATTAATACCATGAAAAGAGCTTGAAACAATCTGACCCGTATGTTTGTTGTCGTTGTTAAATCCCTAATACCACCTCCCCCTAACCATATGCAACAGACATTTCCTTCTGTGAGGTTTGAGTGCTTTGTGAAGTAGTAATGATTCGTCTGTTTCTCCTGTAGGTAAGCGTTTACATGTTACAGATAATCTGTATACACGTTTTATTTTTCTTCCAGCTTCTGGATTTGTATCGGTCAGATTCTCTGCCTCTTTCCTGCATCTTTTCTATTCCCTTGGACCCAAAAATAGTAGTTTAGCCAAAGTCGTGTGACTGCTGTTGGAACAGGGCACTTAAGTGGGTGAAATGCCATTAGGCTGTGATGGCCTGTTGTGTTGTGTTCTGCTCTTGCAGAGTGTTAGGAATACATGGCTCTTTTTAGATTGAAAGGAATATTAAACCTTGTTGCTTTCCTCAGATTTGTCTTGCATCAGTGCCAAGAAGTAACCTGTGTTTGGTTTTCCGGTTAATATAGCCACTGTAATCCATTGGTTTAAAACGTATGCAGTGATATTACTCATATAGAAATGGTAGTTTTGTATTGCCCGAACCCAAAGCCTAGTCATGGCCCTGGCCGATGAGATGCTCTAGGACAGTTGCCCCGCGGTTGACTCTTGGTTACAGTGCTCATACAGTAGGTGACTAGATGCCTCAGGTCGATCCTGCATGCCTGGAGAATTCTCCTTGTCCCATGATGTGCATATGGAATGCTGTGGGGATTTTTAGTGTTTGCTTTGGTCTCCTGGGAATTGGTCTGACCTCGGGGAAATCCAGGCACACCAAGGAATGTGGGATGAGAAAACAGGGATGCCAGATTATGTGTGATGGGGATTTGATGAGGGATCATCCTGTCTCTGTTTCATCTTGTCCATGGGGGCATTACCCTCCACCCCCACATCACTGGCTCTGCCAGCCTAATTGATCCTGCTGGCTCGTTGGCTTTGGGGCCGGCGACAAGTGACTGGTATCGATCAGTAAATTAGATTTTTTACAGACCGCACATGCAAGCGCATATGCTGCTTGTGTCTATTGTCCAAACACGAAGCCCTACACAAACACACACGCATGCACGTCACACACACACTGGTCACATGCACACACACATGCACACTCCCACTCTGTGTGCCTTTGTCTCAGCCTATGGCATCATCAAATTTATATAATGCTGATGAAAGGAACTGCAGGGCGGCAGCGTCATGGCGGCTGCCTCGGCTGCTCGTGAGGCTGCTGGTTGAGCACTGTTGAGCACCCAGAGACTGTTGAGTCCGATGCTGTGGCCTGGGCTGGAGGATGGGGCCTGGACAGGGGAGAGGATGTAAGGACAAGGGCTTGGAGATGGAGGGCTAGCATCCATGCTGAGGCAGGAGTTGTGGCTGCAGCTAAGACCACGCAGTCATCACCACGAGTGGAGAGGAGAGGAGAGGAGAGGGGAGGGGTGTGATGTCGGACCCAGGTGCTAGGCAACTAGCTTCCCACATTCCCAGATCACCTTTTCTCTGGTTTCCAAGGTCCCCAAGGCACCACAGCAGGCAGTCAATGACATTTAATGTTCTACCATTTTCTGTGCTCTGATTTTTGTTCTTTTGTTGAATTGTTTCTCCCTTTCAGATCCATCTGTTCGGTAGTTTTTACTGTATTATGAAGCAAATTATTGTTGAAGATCAAGTGTCCTTTCGGCAGTTTTCTGTGATTACAGTTTTAATCCATGAGGTGGATTTTTAAATTCTTAAAACAATCTCCAAGGCTTAAATCTGATAGGAAGAAGCTTGAGCAGGTTTTCAAGGATTTGTGATGCGGTTCCCGTTCCCATCCAAAATTCCACCTGCTCCATCCAGCGCATGGCATTAATAAAGCCTCCATGGCATAAGGGGGCTGTGTGCGGGGGCTAGACAGACAGCTTGGCAACTTCACTAAACGGCCTCGTGTCCTGCGGGCCTTCACCAGACAGCTGCTCCACAGAGGGGAAACCAGATCCGAGCCCCCCCCACCACCCCTCGTACACTGCATGGCTCAGGCCCCAGAGCCAACAACAACCAGGGGAGCGCAAGAGGAGCCAGACTTCTGCCTGGCCGACCTGTCCCTCTCACTCATTAGTCTTGAGGCTGGAGCCTGAGTCCCAGCAGCCAGCACTGTGTCATAATGATGCTCAGGGGTGGGAGAGGAGAGAGCTGGCGACTGGGCACTGCAGGAGTGTTGGGTTTCATGGGCATGAGGGCAGTGAATGCAGAGCCAGTTCCGTCTATCAGAGCTGCACCAGCATTGCAGTTATAGGTGACTTTAGGGTGGGTTGAGACATGGGGGCTGTCCAGCCCATCTGCCCAGCCTGAGTTGAATCAACGTTAACTTTCATGAATTGCGCATTAGCTCAAATAACACACAACACAGTAAAAGCAAACTAAGGCACAGCAACTCCACTCACAGACTCATGTGTTCCACATTGACTGCTTAGGGAAAATAGGAATGAGGGGAACACAATCTGCCATTGTCCCTGGTGCTAACTTGGTTACCTTAGTGTTCCCGTGACCAAGATGAAACATCGAGACTTCATTCCTTGCGGAACATTCTAGGTTGTGAGTGATGCAGTAAGGGACCTTCCTCAGAATAAGAGCGCATAATCCAATAAGAGTTCTACGGTCTATATTGTGAGAACAAGACTCAGAGGTTTGCAAAGAGCCTTGTTTCATTCACATTATCAGCCCCACCCCCGTTTGGCTACGTAGGGCAAGGGCTAGAGATGGTTCTCACTGGTCAGCCAGTAGTAAGGGATGACTAATCGATTGTAGATTTCTAAACTGCTGCCAAGAATAGTTGGCAACAGAACAAAGCCAGAAGTATGTTTTTGTCTGGTGTTGTAGGGATGAACAAGCAAACTACTGCACATTAGAGTTAAAAGACAAACTCCAAGACGCGGCTGTTTTTTAGTTATTCTCCAAAAAATAGAATAGAAAAACAGTCTATTACTGTACTTGTACTGTTCAGTCACATTGTGGATATCTTGACATCCCACACTCTCATTAATACTGTACAACTCCCCATGAAGGGGGATTCTTTTGAAGGTAGAGGCTTTGAGTCCCTCTGTTCCCTAAGTCCTTGAGAGAATAAAGAGCAGTTGCTGACCTGCATATTTGGCTTTCCTTGCTTCATTTGTGATTAATGTTCCTCCCAGCTGTTGAACTGAGCTACTTAAATGCATCTCTTTATTTAATCATGTGTTCATGTGCTCCACCTCTGTGAGTTCCCATGCCATTTTTGTTTCTCTTGGGTCACCCAATTCTGATGCTCACCTAGCGGAGGCCCAACCTTCCCAAGGCTGGGAGGGGCACGTGTGTTTGCTTATGCTTGTGATTCTACTCTCAGTACAATCTCCTTTTCACCCAAACAGGATTCGCTGCCTCTCATTTCCTCTTACTCAGCACACGTTGCCCCTTCCGAGGCGTCTCTCCTGCCTTCACCTTACTGCCACATTCCTCAGTGCCCCACCAGAATTGAAGGCATATTAGGAGAAAGAGATGTTTTCATGCGTGAGGGGGACCTCAGGTTTGCTTTTACACTGAGGGAAACAGTCAGGCTTATGGTGGGTAGGGCATCAGAGAACTCACCTCAGTGAGATATAGGGGAAAGGGTGAAGGAGCTTATGTTGAAGCTATGTGCTAAGGTTGGAGTGTGTAAGACTCATAATAAAATATCCAAATGTGTATTGACTCCTATTAACTTCTAAGCCTTTGCCCACATTTTCGGCCAACAGTCACGAATGCCACTAGCTAGCCAAGTGTTCTCATGTATACAGTCTGAATACATTGACTGTAATGTGTACTGTAAACAGAAAGCATACTCAAGTTGAGTGTATGCTGTGTAATTAAGTATCCTACAATTGCTGCTTTTTGCACTGTGGAATTACTCGTGCTGGTGTTTGTATCTGGTCTTGCTTGGAACACAGTTCTATCAGTGGCGGTCCGTGCATTTCACAACTAGGCCTTCAGCGATGTCCTACACGATGTTAAACTGAGTGAATCCACCTCCTAATACCATCATTATGACGCCATGGCTCTCGAACCAGTATATTTTATACAGAAAGGCAGTATAAGTGAGCATTGCATCACCTTAACATAGTCGAGTAGGCTACAACAGACTTTATTAATATTTCCGGAGCATTTCAAATCAATACACCCGTATTAACAATACATTAAGAGTAGTAAACTCTAAGTTATATGATCGCTTGGATATTACTGTCACAACTTAAAAATAAAAGGCGATTTTCAGGGATTAGTCTACAAAGTTTTATTAAGTCCACCAAAAGTAGCCTATGTGACTCAATGTGAGGTTTAACAAGTTTAACAAGTAACATCGCATTGTCCCACCTGCAAAGCAGTTTCATTAAACTTCCCATCCTCACGATATCCAGTTTTTCTTGAAAGTTCCGTCTTGAAAATGGCGTTGTAATTGTATCAAAAACTGGAATTATCAAGTTTGTGTAAACTAATTTATTTGAGTTGGTTAATGTAATTATATTTAGTCTTACCAATTGAAACAACTAGAAGAATAAGCATTGAAACCGATGTACGTCGTTTTAGCCAGCTAAACTGAGCACTGAAGCACTGCACCGGTCTGCCTCAGTATCCAATCAAAGGACGTTTACGTGTCACGTTCAACGCGAGGAAAGAACTCTTCCGGGCCTTCTAGAAGGCCCAGTGTCGCCAACTCGAAATCTGATTGGTTGTCACAACTGTCTGTTTCAGTTCATTCAACTTAAATGAACTGAAACAGCAAGTTGTGATAGCCAATCAGATGTACACGGGCCTTCAATGTGAATTCTGAAGGCCTCAGGGAAGATTTCTGTTCTCTGGGAAGATTTCAAGGAGCGTGGCAACACATGATAGCGGAAATATGATTGGATGAAAGCTCTAACATAAATGAACAACGCTGGAAGCATGAAATGAAGATAATGGACTATGGGGAATCATTTAATACATATTTATGAAAAGAAAATATTAAAATTAAATTTATTTTATTACATTTATTTTCTGATGATGTTTAGGCCAGCAGAGAAGGCCTTGAAGGCCCTGACGGACCGCCACTGAGTTCTATAATATGCTGTCTACCACTTAATATCCTATCTACCACTTACCATCTACCAGTCTCTTTCCCTCTATGGCCCCCTTCAAGATTTCAGATAAAAAAATTGTATTGTCTATCAATTAATAATAGAAAAATGGGTTGGGTTATGGACTCACAAACAAAACAAGCCAAATTGCAATAAACGATTCACAAAAAATGACATTCAAACACAATTAGTTGCCTAAATGGACACCCATGCCATTTGCCTGATGGGATCCTTACTGATGGAGTCGGCTTTTCTATTCACTCGGTAAATGTAAAGGTCTGAGAGTTGGGCCTGAGTTGTGACAGTGATTTTGGTTGCGGGCTTGATGATTCAGAGTTGGGCCTGAGTTGTGACAGTGATTTTGGTTGCGGGCTTGATGATTCTTGTGAGTTTTTCCTTGCTTTTCTTTGTCAGGAAGTTTGTTCCCGGATGCAATGTTAAATTGTGAGGACTGATTCGCTGAGTGGCTGGTGTACTGCTGCTTGGATGTCCTGTCTGACATTAAAACCCTTCAGCCTCCTCAGAACATGCGCTGTGGTGCCTTCAGATAGATTTGAAACTGTTCACTCTGACATGATGGGGTCTGTCCTTCAAAAAGTTCTTAATCCATAAAACCAGCGTTGTGTTGACATGAAGTCCTTGGAAGCAGTGTAGAAGTGTGTATTAAAAGCTGGAGAAAAGCTGATGAAGCTCATGAATAAAATCCTGAGTTTGGAGGGCAAACTGGACTGGGTCCAGACTCTCTCACCCATTGCATTTACAAACGGCTTTGGTATGGGGCTTTTAGGTAACGATGATGATGGTCGTCTCCTCCAATGCCCCAGGGACGGAACCTGGCATTCCTGAAAAGCTGAAAAAGCTGTGCCAACACACACCGCCCAGCTGACCCCCACAGTCCCTCAGTACACGGCCCTTTGAGCCCCTCGAGTCCAGGAGCTTTCCTCGATTAGACCTTATAGAGGATGGAAACGATCTTCTGCTCCACCACACTGATTGGTGCAGGGGCGAACCTGGTGTTGGTTGGGGTCCAGTCCTCCATGAGGTCAGTCCTGTTGAACCTGCTGTAGAAGTTGCTCTGCTACAAAGGGGGCGAGGATGGGGTACTGTATCTTAGCAATGCCAAGCCTCCCTCGCATTTTCTCTGGTGAGCCTCTCCTCCATCTTGTTTTTGTATTGTAGCTTGGCCAGCTTGGTGGTGTTTCAGATCCGTTTTCAGTACTTTTTTTTGTCTACCTGTATAATTGCCATTTTTTTTAAGGTTGAGCCAGTGTTTTAACTCTCTGGTTCCTCAGGGTTTGTTATTAGGAAAGATCCTGACCTATGATAGAACTGGAATGGAACTGTGACATGTATGAACAGATGGAGTCGTTGAGTATACTCTGGTCGCCTGCACTCCTCTGGAAGAACATCTCTTGCCGTCAGTGAGCTCCAAAAAAACCTCATAGTCTCATTATTGCTGACCTTAATGTTTTTTTGATGGATCTTGTGTGTTTTCAATTGTTTTCTGTTTTTTGGCAGCTGTAAGAAACCAAAGCAGGGTTGGGGCGAGGAGACATATGCGCCACAGCCTACGGTCAAGTCCCGTTGGAGATGCGACATACAGCTCCAGCTTTTATTTTGTAGTGATTGTGTGGACGGATTGATTTGTAGTATCGTGAGCAGTCGGTTTCACGTACTGTGAAGTTGGTTGCCCATCTGTCATTTACAACCATGCAAAGCACACACCCCCAATTGATTCTCCTGTTTTTCTAATTTGTGTTTTCGTAGTCAGTCAAATTTGACCAGCACCCTGAGGTAATTTTGTAGTGACTGTGCATTTGACACACTTGAGTAAAACCAGGTAGTGGGAGCTTCTAGTAAATGGAGCCTATCCACTCGATGAGCCTATGCCATGTTCTCTCGAACAGTAGAAATATCTGTAATTTCCACCATGAAGTCAATTTCTTTCTCAAGGGTGGTCGTGTCATTTAACCCTGTCTTTTGTCAGAAGGCCATCAGAAATATTCCACTGTGTAATGGAGTAGTTGCAATGAAGACTCCACCTACTACACTAGGCCATTATGGGCATGAGTAATTAAAGCGCACAAAGCACCTTTTTAGGTTATGGAAGAGCGAACACAAAGAATTATGGCTGGCCTTGTTTATGTTTTGTCAGGAGCTAGATGTGACCTCCTTCATGCTGTCGTGAAATGAGTGTTTTCACTAATACACTATCGCGCTGCTGTGGGTGGGGACCAGGGCCGTGGGACGCTAGCAGGCTAAATTGCGGTACAATTATGTGTCAAAATAATCGTGCCATTGTGTCAGGGGCACAAGGAGTGAACAGTCACAACAGGGACCCCCTAATAGACACTGGGGGCCGGGTCACATGCCTGCACATGTGCCTTTCATGCCATAGTGCATGCTCTAGACACAACCGCAGGTAAGAGGCTGGCAGTCAATCCCATGTTGTTTTTGTAGCGCTGGCTTCAGGTTAGATAGCCCTCATTGTGTTGGTTTGAAATGAAAACAAGTGATCTGTCCCAGACATGTTGTCACTCAGGTGAGGTACGTGGCATGGCCCTTTGGCTGCTGACGAGGGGTTACCTGAGGAGATTTATTTTGGTGTCTGGCCCACCACCTGCTGAGGCCACTGGGATGGCATCCCACTGGAAGTGGAGTCTTAATGTCATCTTCAGTTATTTTTAGGTCAGAATTTTGTGGTTGTTAGGTGGCATGGGAGGAAAGAATGCAAAACACTGCCCAAAGTGTGTGTGTGTGTGTGTGTGTGTGTGTGTGTGTGTGTGTGTGTGTGTGTGTGTGTGTGTGTGTGTGTGTGTGTGTGTGTGTTTGCCAGACAGACCAGAAGGCTAAGGGAACAGTAATCAGCAGGAACTCTAAGATTGTTGTTTGTCTCGCTGGTGGCCCTACTTTTTTTAGGTCTCATTTGCAACCTGGTCTCCTCAGGATATACATGCCAGTCATGTTGCCTCATCTGCAGTGTTTATTTTAAGTAAATCATTACCCTTATTCAGGTCCACATCAGGTTCTGGAAAGTTCTATTCCTGTTTGCCTTAGTGCAACTCATGTTGCCCAGATCACATAGCAGTCAATAAACCTATCCACCCCCTAACCCCCCCCCCCCCCCCACCCCCCCCCACCCCACACACATTTTCTCTCTTTCTCTTTTCCTCTCTCTCACATACTCCATCTGTTTCTGTCTTGTTTCTGTCCACGGCATCTTTTGTTTCTGACCTGCGTGTCATCGATTCAAACCGTATGACCCTGTCTTGTAATAACTACATATTACCTTTTTCTTGGATGAAGTCTGCCAGCTTTTTTGTTTATAGGCCTGGCTAGCATTTGGGTGCTTTGGCCATGTGAATGGGATGACTCAGCCGTGTGAAGTCAGACTGAAGTCAGGAGGTATAAAAAGCCGACCGTCTTGGGGGCGGGGGGCAGGGGGGGTCAACAGGTTCTCTCAAACAGGGAAGCATGGCACGTGCCAGATGTGGCAGCGCACCAATTATCATTATTATCTGCTCAGCACTATGCTAGTAAAGCAGTGGTTCAGGAGGGCACGTCTGACTGTGGCAACAATCACGACAGACACCAGATTGGTCGTCTCTCTCTCTCTCCTGGCCGACGGCGTGAGGGAGAAGAGAGAGCGGCCTGGGCGCCTCTCAGCATGTCTCCGTCCGCCTCGTCGTTTAGGCTCCTCTACCTCCCGCTGCTCTGCTGGGTTGTCGTGACTTCCCTTCATCTTTTTTTTCTATATCGTCTCTATCCCTCTTTCTATCTCTCTTTATTCGTTGTCTGTCCTCTCCGTTTGGTTTGAAATAGCATTGGTGCTTTGCTTGAAAATAAGGAGAATTTTTTCCCCCTAGTCAGTGCTGCTTAGGATAATCTGTTCTCAGCCCCAGAGAGTAGCTCCAGTCGCCACAGTCTTCTCTTTCCATGACACCAGACGATCCGTATCAACAGAGGTCTCAGGCGGTGTGTGTGTGTGTGCGCGTGCATATGTGTGTGTGTGTGTATGTGTGTGTGTGTTTGTTTCTGTGTGTGTAACCTGAGCAAGGAGAATGAGGCGCCTCAAACTACCCTGGAGTCTCCGTGCGTCCCCAACCGCAGAGCTCCGTGTGACCTGTGCGCCTCCGACTGAGCCCTGGCTATTTTTTTATTTTTACACACAAATGCCACACGATGGCTTCACCTCATTCTCTCTGACCTTAACAGCAGCTTAATGCCAGAGAATGTCATTATGGTTAATAGGAGATTCCCAGGCCTCTCAGAACTGTATAGTGCGCCCAGCTCTTCCTTCGTAGACTTCCCCAATTAAGTGTGTTGTATATGGCTGGGTTGTCAGAGGGAGTGATTGCCATTCGCTCGGTTGGGTACAATTACTGAGTCTGCTCGTGGCTTGCTGAAGACATATTAGGGGAGTCCACCCCCTGTCCTCTCTTTACCACGTTCAGTCTCAAACCTCCTTCGCTCTGAGAAAGCTGCCTGATGTACAGCATGCCATGCATATAATGCAGTCCTTCATGCAACCACTAAGTGTAGCTTCATGGCCCCATCGTGTGTGTGTGTCAGTGGAGGCTTCTCCATTGAGGAGAGGGAGGAAGATCCTCCTTAACATTTTGAGAATAAAAAGTGTACTTTGCCCAGACTACTGTGATTAATTAAAACCCTTAAATAGGACTACTTTAATACCTTTGTATATGTAATGTTAGTTTCCCTGGGTAAAGATGACATTAGCACCCCCTATCGCTATCGAAAATTACTGCCGGAGGACCTTCCTCCCTCTACCCTCCATTGACTCCCATTCATTTCTCTGCCTGCGCTGGCGGCTCGTGGAATGCGTTGACTTCAATGGCAGAGAGGAGGACGATCCTCCTCTGAGAGGGTGTGACTAGTTTAGGGGTCTGGATAGCGCTAAAATCTATTAACGAATAGGCTGGAGTCACGTCTGCGCTATAAACCAATAAGCAGAGGCCCTGGATATGGTGGGTGGGGTTATCCCCTCAAATCTAGGCTACGAAAGATAATCTGCTCAGTCTAAGAGACACAGTTAAGCAAGAATATCTGATCATTTTAATAATGAGAACACATTAGCAAATTAGCAAATAAAGTAAACTATGGAAACCGAGGACATTGTTCATGTTTTATTACAGAAACCATTCCATGGGGTGAGTTACAATGACAAGTTGGCCATTAAAGCAACAGGTAGACCAATTCCAAAGATTGAAATCACCAAAAGCAACGGCAGAGTCAGTGTCGTGAGTGCTACATGGTTTGCTAGGTAGGCTACTCGTGGGTGACTGGTAGCATTACCAACAATCGGTTATATTGCTGGCCCTGTTTACTAATGAATGTCAACTCTCCAACGTGGTCTTTTCATCGATTTACTGATATAAAAAATATTGACAGGGCAACCAAGCGCCACGACAAATGTCAAGACCACGTTGGTGCTGCTATCCGCCTTTCATTGCTAGGCGGCACCATGCCTATAGAGCGGTTAGTGGATGAGGGTGTGCGGCTGCAAATTCAACAGCACAACGCTAAAGTGCGTGGCAATAGGGAGGTGGTAAAACGTCTGTTAGATGCAACGGCTTACCTAGGCATGCTAGAGTTGTCTTTCAGGGGGCATAACGAAGGGGAAAATTCTGACAACAAGGGCAATTACAGGGAACTTGCGGAGGTGATAGCGAAGTATGACCGTGTTCTGGCAGAACATCTGGAAAGCCCCACCGTCTTCTCACAGGCATGTCAAAAACAATCCAGAACGATCTAATTGCAGCCATTCACCATTCGATTGAAACAGAGCTAGAAAAGGAACTTAACAGGGCACACTTCTTTTCCTGGCAAATTGACGAGACCACAGACATTAGCTGTCATTCTCAGCTGTCTGTCATCTTGCGCTATGTTGATGACCACGGTACAATTCAGGAACGCCGTTTTTCTAGCCAATAATACTTGAGAAAAAGGATGTAAGTGAATGATTCAGAGCATGATGCATTTGAAATGGCATCAATTATGGTCTTGTGTCTTCATTCTTCTTAAAACAATTGTAGCTGAAAATAATCAGACATATTACAACCAATAGCTTCAGTCATTGAGTGGAAAAAATAGGCCCAATGATTGGCCCAGAATCTTTTATTTAGTTTTACAAATCAAGAGTAGTCCTGATTTGACTAATTGCCTTTGCATCCTTTCCTTCTGGCCTGGACTAGTCCATCAAAGACATGCTGCCCACCAGCTTTCAAAGTACAATGCTGCCACTGGTGAATTTATCAATTTTATTCACAAAATTATCCCTCCCGGCTATTTTGTGCTGTAGTTCACCAAATCACCCTGAAACAACTTGAGTCTCACATACTTATGCCACCAACAGTACAAACGGGCCAATGGCAACCAAGCGCGCAGTCCTTCCTCCCTCACTTTAAAAACCACCAGCCGCCACTGGTGTGTGTGTGTGGGGGGGGGGTGTGTGGGGGGAAAGACATTTGAGAGCGAGAAAGACAGGATCACAGCAGAAAAGTACAGGCTTTTATCTCATCATTTGAGGAAAGACACAGTTATTTGGCCCAGTGTGCAGATACAAACCGGTAAACAGGAAACTCCTATTTTGATTAGGGCCAAGCCAAATTGCATCACAGCGTGCTTTGTGTGTGTGTCTGTCTGTCTCTGTGTGTGGGTGGGTGGGTAGGAGAGTGAGAGAGAGAAAGAGAGAGAGAGAGAGAAAGCAAGGGAGGGAGAAAGAGATATAGGGAGGTCACTGCTTGCTCTGAATAAATGAATTAGCATGTATGGTTCTAATAATGCTGATGCTCATCTTTTAGTGATTGGTTCCTTAACTGATATATAATAAGACTTTAAGCTCTATGCTTGTTTTGCAAACATTGTAATTGCCCTGGCTCTAACATTGCCCTCTCCCTCTGTAGGACATGAGAAGACATGTCGTGAACACCCTATTGGACACTGAGCAGTCTTACGTGGAGTCTCTGAGGACACTAATACAGGTGAGACAGTTCTCAAATAAAAGACACTGAAGTTCCGCCATTCTCTCCATATATGAAACAGGTTCCTTTCACAATTAAGTCAAATTATGACTGATTCTCTGATCCCTGTCCTACACACACACACACACAACACTCACAATCAGATTGGAAGACTGGAGGTCACTCCTTGGTGGTCGGCCCTCTGTACTTCTCAATCCCCATCGAGTGCTGTGTGTGGCTTCATCTCCTTTTCATTTAGGATTGGATGGCCCTAGTGCCCGTCTGCGAGGCCTTGATAACGCATGTTGTATAACAGCAGAATCTCTAACATGGCTCTGTTCTGTGTGTGCATGTGTGTGTGTGTGTGTGTTTTGTATGTGTGTGTGGGGGTGGGTGAGTGAGTGACGCGAGTGTGCGTTTTCACGAGTGAGCATATGTCGACCCTCTCATTCCCTATGCATTTGGAGCAGCGGAAAAGGGATCTGACTGGTGTTTTTAGACGCTTGTGATCCAGCAGAAGAGAGGAGGCGAGAGCCCCCCATACGTCTCAACTCTCATCTCCTCCCCTGACTCACTCATTGCCAGCGATTGCGTGCGCAGAAAGTGTCTGGTGCTGCTGCTGTTGCTGCTCCCATGTCGCCATGGCTACAAGGTGAGCAGGGACTGCAGTGAAACACAGCACCGTCCTCCCCCGCCTCCAAACGCAACCTTGTTCGGCAAGCAGTCCTATTGGTTGTTCACAAGCTGGAGGCTCATCGTCGTGTGAGCCGATTGGTTATGTCCGTGTCTGTCTACGTCGTTAATGGCTGCTCCAGTCATCATTAACTCATTTGCATTCGCCGCTCCAGATTGTCCGACCTTAGCAACAGTGTTGTTTCAAAGAAATTGACGAGTCTCCACACTCACCCACAGGGAAATGACTCCTGTGTTTGTGGTGAGCGCATTCCTCTTACGCTGGGACGGACTTGAGCAGTAAGCATGCTGAAAATGAGCCCCATGACATCTGGTGGTTCATGTTTAGTGCTGAAGATGAGTGCTGGGGCACTGATTAAGGTTGTGTGTGTGTAGTTGTGTGTGTGTGTGTGTGTAGTTGTGTGAGTGTGTGTGTGTTGTGCTGTGGCTGCTGCGGTGGCCTGTGGGAGGGGAGGAGGGTGGTTGTGCCTGGAGCGCTGAGCTCATCTGCTTGTCCCGCTTCTCCTGTTACACACACACACACACACACACCAAGATGAAGCAGGATTTAGGAGAAATTTGTGTTTTAAGAGAGTAAGGCACTGAGAGGGGGAACAAGCAGGAAAGAAAAAGAACGCCCCAACATGTAAATGTGTGTCAGAGAAAGGGAATGAGGGAGAGAGAGAAGAGAGAGAGAGAGTTCATATCCTCCGCTTTGAAAAATGAAAGGGCAGATGCTTTAGGCCTGATGTGCCTCAGTGAAGGCCCCATGGGGGGTGGGAGGCATTTCCTTTCATCAAGGCCCAGAGCTGCACAAGTACGAGCACACATGCACACAAACACACACACACACACACACACATGCACACAAACACAAACACACAGAAACATGTATCCTCTAGCATACTGTTTATCACACATACCTGTTTCATATGTGGAGCTGGCATGTAGACATAACAGTTACGACCTGTTTCTAATCTCTTCAGACTTCTTAGGAGTTGGCATGCTTGTAATTCTCTACCATCTAATACGGCCTCAAGGCCTCAATCAGTTTAAAGCTGGAGGCATAGTGTCTTCCCCTACACATAAACACAAACATAGCCTCAAGCACTCTCTCACTCCAGAGTGTCCAGCTGCTATGTCCTAATACTGTTCTGTGCTGCCGTTGGTCTGCCGTGTGTGTGTGTGTGTGTGTGTGTGTGTGTGTGTGTGTGTGATGTGTCAGGGCTACATGCGGCCCCTAAAGCAGCCGGAGAACTCTCCCCTGGTGGACCCCTCGCTGGTGGACGAGATGTTCTACCAGATCCCCGAGATCCTGGACCACCACGAGCACTTCCTGGAGCGGGTGATGAGCTGCGTCAACGACTGGCACGACAAGCAGACCGTGGGACACCTCCTCGTTGAGTCGGTGAGTGTGTGTGTGTGCGCTCGTCTCTGCAACACTTGCGATGGCAGATCAGACGCTTAACGCCAAACCGTTGTCAGACCTGAGGCTTTGGGCTGGCTGATTCCCATACAAGCTGACTTCCTGTTGGAGCTGAGTCTTTTGAGTCGTGACATCATGACATTGGTTAACTTGTTAAAAGCACTTCTATCCTTCCACCCACATATTATATTCATCTGTAGAGAGCATAGTGTCTAGATGATACCTTAAATGATGACTTAAGGAAACTTTTTGACCATTTTAACTAAAGCATCTTTATTCATTCTCTATTATCCTTGTCGTACTCTTTGAACTTTCTACATGAGATGTCACAAGCAAAGCCATGATATACATTCAACTTTATTACTTGATTGATCTTATCCATAGTAAAGCCAAGTCCATGGTTACTTTTCAGGTGCCAACATGTCAGGTAGATAGATAGATGGATACTTTATTAATCCAGAGGGAAATGTAGGTCATCCAGTATCTTATACACTTAACTCACAAACATACATACATAAATCACAATAAGAACAATACACAAAGGACAAGTGACCCTGGTGTTGCAGTGTGAGGTGTTCTATGTTTCTTATATTTGTCTGAGAGGATGCCAGAGCTGGAGCCAGACTTTATTTATGATCCAGCTTTGTTCAGGTTCAGACAGCATGTGTGTCCGACAGCTTTTGTCAGACGCAGAAGCCCAGGGAAAAGCCCCCGCTGTAGGGCTGTGCTCCCGCTGTAGGGCTCTGCCCTCTGCTTTCTGGTCAGTGCACTGGCGGGCGCAGCTCTCCGCGGTGGGCCTCGTCACAGGGTCGTTAACCACCCGCGATACCTCTAATTAACGCCAGGCCTCCCTGACAGCAGCGGGTCAGTGGGGGAAGGGTGGCATCGGGGGCACCGCGGAGGCGTCAGACGGGAGAGGGGAGCGCCTCTGTGTCTGCCAGGGTGGAGGTTTGTGCCATGCACATTGCCCATCACCCACCACCCCCTCCATCAACCCGCCCCCAATCCCTGAAGTCTCCCCTCATGTTTATGTCTCCTCCCTTCCCCAATGGCAGCCCTCTGTTTCACCCCCAAATCCACACCTCCTCAGCCCCCTGTGCCCCAGGGAAGAGGCTGGAGCACCCAGGCGGGCAGTGCGGCTTATGAAACAGGCTTATAAAACAGAGGCCTGGCTGGAGCCTGCTGACCGCACCCTCACTGGCTTGGTGTAGCTGCTGGTGTGAGTATTCACCTGAATTAATCTTATCTTCCTTCTGGTGGCTATGGAAGGTGCCGTCAGGCGATTTATCTGCTGGGTTTTGGCCTAGATCTGGCCCTCATCTGGCACGGTTCTGGCGTCAGATCCTGTCTAGTGGTTACCCCAGCCATATTTCATATTTCCCACTGTCCCTTAGGGAGTGCTTACTCTGTGTCCTCACTGTGTGGAAAAGCCTCCCGCTCCATGGGGCCCTACCCAGTGGTTAAGTGAAGCTCTCCTGATGTGTGACAGTGGTGTCTGAAACATCTCCAAGGAGTCTGCTATCTAGACAGTGAGCCCTCCTCCACATGGCTGGTCTTTTAGCGTGAAACTCAAATTCTGTGACCCGAGTGTGCTTTTTTTTGTCCTAAAGAAGTAGGAAACTGTTGATTCGTTGTAGTTCAACAAGTTGTCCTTCTTTCTCCTCTTTGTTCTCTTTGTTCCCCCTCTCTTCATCCCATAAGAGTGGAATGTGTGTGTGTGTGTGTGTGTGTGTGTGTGTGTGTGTGTGTGTGTGTGTGCCTGTGTGTGCCTGTGTGTGTGTGGGTCTGTGTGTGTGTGAGTGATTCTGTAATCCCCTTTGACCCATGTAATCCGTGTGTGTGGGGTGAAGGAGCACTCAGGCCCTGTGGCCCTACACAGTTTTGACATGGCTGTCAGAGAGTGCTGGGGTGAGAGAGAGATGGAAAAGGAGCAAGAAATGGAGAGGGAGAAAGGGTGATGACGCCTCTGTCCTCAAGGCTAGCTCAGCATCCATCATACTGGTTATGTTTGTTTATATACCCCTGTTCTCTTTTCCCCTCTCTCTCTGTCCACACACACACACACACACGCGCGCACGCACACACACACACACACTCACTCGTGCTGCAGTGCATGCTCATTGTATCGGTGGAGCAGCAGTTTTTTCCGGCAGTACTCATGTACTGATGTATGATTATGTTGAGGCAGAGAGAAAAGAGGGTGGGCTGAGAACACCCACCCATTTCTATCCTTTTGTTGTTTTTTTTCTTTTCATTCTCTTTGTCCATACTTTCTTTCCATGTCTTTTCTTTTGCTACTTTCCCTCTTTTTTCAATGCTTATCTTCTACTGATTTTGTTCTTCTCTCCCCTTCTCTCCTCCATTCCCTCTTCTCTTTTCCTCTCCTCTCCTCTGCTGTCTCTCTGTACCTGTGATGTATGCTGTTGTGTAAACTGCCTCCCACTCGCGGTGACAGCAGGGGCATAAAAGATGTCAGCGGCTCCGTAACGAGCGATTGTCCGCCATTCTGGGGCCAGACTATCAGAGCGCACAGACGCACACTGCTCTTTAAAGAGCCGCTCGAGTCCACAGACAAAACACAGCAAAGCCCTCACCACGCACACTACTCCTGACTTAACACAGATAAAGGGGAAAACAGGCTATGATGGATCTCGCACTACATGAACCAGGCGCCCAGACACAAGCTAAGCGCCATCTTTTCAGCATTTTCAGCAGTTCTGCGTGACAGCCCGCGTCATATATTACATAACAGCGTGACCTTTAGAAATGATGCACTAGCATGTGTATGTCATGTTTTCATTGTGCTGTCTCTATTTCTTTGTCTCTCCCCACCACCACACATGTAGTTTTCCAAAGAGTTCCTGGCCAATATTTACTCTGCGTACATTGACAACTTTCTGAACGCCAAAGATGCTGTGAGAATCGCCAAGGAGGCCAAACCTGCATTTCTCAAGTTTCTGGAGGTAAGTTCTTTGTGTTCAAAAGTATGCATGTGTGAGAGGTCAGTTTATAAAGGGCTGTTCTATCTACCCCTCTCCCTCTCTTTCTCTCCCCCCCCCCCCCCCCCCCCCTCTCTCTATGTGTGTGGGTGTGTGAGTTGTATGTGTGTCTACTCTCATCCACAGTGAGAGTAGATGGAAAGAGACCATTGATCTGGGAGAAGGAATGTTTGGCAGAGTTCAGTGAATTTCGATTCAGCTTGGCATTAAACGTCAGACATTTCTCTTGAAGGATTTCGCCATCTTGCGAAGAAAAGTATGAATCAAGACTGGGGGGGGGGAAAAAAACATTCCTGTAGACAGCTCATATTTCATGGATGTAGAAAATGCCTCCAGACATTTTGTCAATGACACAGTCTGGGCCTCATTTAAATTGGTCTGCGTCTCAGGAGGGTTTGCCGCAGTAGGGTAGAGAGGCAGCGAGACGCATTAGGATTGGACTTGCAAAAACAATTCACAAGTGTTTTTGGCTCAAACCTCTCATCAACTGAAAGTGCTCAGAATTTCGGAAAACCATTTATGCTGTTTGGGCTGGCTCTGGCAATAGCATGAGTCACTGTGCCCCCAGGTGGCCATGTTGTGATATGCACAACAGGAGGCACAGACAGCTTCACACACATGACTGTGTCCACTTCAAGACATGGGTCATACAGCAGAATTGGAGTCCTGTGTTGGCTAAGTTCCGATGCATTATCATTTTTAACACGTGCTTGCTGTCTCTTCTCCACTCCTTTCTGTTTATTTTCCTTCCTGCCTCTCCTCTGTCGCTCCCCCTCGTCTTAAATTATTCCAGCAAAGCATGCGTGAGAATAAAGAGAAGCAGGCCCTCGCTGACCTCATGATCAAACCGGTCCAGCGCATCCCTCGCTATGAGCTTCTAGTCAAGGTAAGTCTTCTGTGTGTCAGGATGGGTTCCTGGTTATCTGAGCCTAGGGCTTGTGTTCTCTCCATACTGAAATATGTGTGTTTGTGTGTGTGTGTGTGTGTGTGTGTGTGTGTGTGTGTGGCAGGACTTGTTGAAACACACCCCAGAGGAGCACCCTGACCACCCGTTCCTGCTGGACGCCCAGAGGAACATCAAGCGTCTGGCGGAGCGGATCAACAAGGGCCGCCGCAGCGCTGAGGAGGTGGAGAGGGAGACGCGCGTCATGCAGGAGATCGAAGCCCACATCGAAGGAGTGGAGCATGTGAGACATGAGACACTAACAACATTATAAACCTGGCTGGCATCAGATGGAATAACATAGTACAAACCTGGCTGGCGTCAGATAATAATAGCAACAATGCCTACAAAGCATAGAACACAGTGGTTGTGAACAACAAAGAAAAAAAGGCTAAGATCTCTGAATGAAAACACATCACGTAGTACTGCCATACCCAACACACCACAGCCTAACTGATATCTAAATGTGAAGCTTCCTTGATATGTTGCATGCAGCACAGTGCAGTTAGACTGGAGGTTTTAGAGCTGGAATGAACTGGTATATGAAGTTAGTAGCGATGCGCCAGCTAGTCTGATGCAGCAGATCTGTTCCCAGAGAGCAGGATCCATCCCTGGTTCTGCCAGTCAGCCACTGGGTTGATTTTAGTGAGACTGATCCTCCCTTCTTTTTCCCTTCTAGATCATGAACCCTCAGAGGAAGTTCCTGCGTCAGGAGATGGTGATGGAGGCGGTAAGAGAGCACTATTTCCACACATGTAAATACACAGAGAAGCTTGAGCGCACCCTCTCCAGGGGTCTCTGTGCGTCTGAATGGGTTTGGTGAGAACACCCACCCGCACCCCCTATCTCTCACTGACTCTGCTTTCCTCCCTGGTCCTCTGCAGAAAACAGTGGGGGGGAAGAAGGACCGCTCCCTATTCCTCTTCAGCGACCTGCTCATCTGCACCACGCTCAAGAGGAAGTCCGGCTCTCTGCGCCGCAGCTCCATGAGCCTGTGAGTGTACACCCACACACACACACACACACACACACATACAAAAACACACAAACACACACACACACATTTAATAACTCAAACACACATTACACACACATGCATTCACCAATATTCACACATATTCACCTGCTCATACACACACACATTAGACGTTATAGATATCTGGTTGTAGGCTATATTATACTATATTACAGGACTGGTCTGCAAGTGTGCTAATAGACAAACATGAACATGACCTGTTTTCCTGCTGCGGTCTCACAAGGCCTATTTTAGCATCCAATTCTGGAAAGCTTGAATAAGAGTCATAAACAATTAGAATAAATGTGAAAAACAAGAAGTGTTGATTTCATTATTAAGCGGGGGAATATGATTACCAGACCACTTGCCCACTAATTGTTTGTCAAGGGACACATTGATGTCGTAGCAGAAGCATCTCTCAAAAAAACATTACCACTTTATTAACAAAGAGCACTCCAGTGTACTTTCGAATGAGGACTTTGTGGAAGGTCAACAGGTATAGCAGAATACATAACCAGCACTCTTTGATAAACAATTGTCATTTTGTATTGGTGCGGTGCTAGTTAGATTTTTAAAGCAACACTATGCAACAATTTTATACTTTTTTAGGTATTTTTTTTGTAGGCAACTCATTTTGGTACCATCCTCAAATTTGTTTTGATAGCATATAGTCATGTGAAGGACAGATAAACACCCGTGTCTTTCCCACTAGCCATCCAGGATATGCACTATGTAGTTTTGGAATAGAACTACTGCTTTAACACATTTGAGTTATTTAAGCACTCACCAGTTTCCCTCCTGTCTGGATCCCCTCAGATACACAGCTGCCAGCATTATCGACACCTCGAGTAAATACAAGTTCTTGTGGAAACTGCCACTGGAGGATATGGAGATGGTGAAAGGTGAGAGAAGTGGAAGAACTGATTGGTCAAAAACAGGGGTTTGTGGGAGATTGAGTTTTAAGATAGATTGTCGTCTCATGGTTGGCTCTTATTTCCTCTCACGAACGCAGGTTCTAACCAGGCCACCAACAGAGAGAACATCCAGAAGACCATCGGCCGTCTGGATGAGGACTTAAGCACACTGGGTCAGATCAGCAAACTATCAGAAACGCTCAGCTTCCCCCATCAGGTGAGGGACATAGGCCTCCATCAAATACGCATTGATAACCACAAACATGCTCCAACTCTCACACATGATTTAATCCTATGACACTTATCGCTGTTATTCGTTGTGAATTTTCCTCTTGAACTGTAACTGGTTCCTCTGCGCCCTGCAGAATCTGGATGACGTGATAAAGGACCTGATGGCGTCGGTGCACAGGGAGCTGGCTGAGAAGCAGTCTCTAGCCTTCAGCATGACCTTCCTGCCCACCAAAGTGGAGCTGACCACCGCTTCGGCCGAGAGCACCTTCATCTTCGAGTTCAGCAGCCCGGAGGCACGCGGCCATTTTGAGCAGGCCTTTGAGGACGCTAAAAAGAAGCTGGGTAAGAGGGGGACCTGCATCAGTGGGCTGGTACAATAGATGTATATTATTATTGAGAAGTTCCAGAACTTTCGGGTTTACAAAATCTCCCTAACTTTCTACTCAGAGATTCCAGAGATTGTATTTGTCTTACCACCCAGATGTAAATCATAACATTATCAAGTCAGCGATAGCACTGTGCTTTGCTAATCCAATGTAGTAGTATTTTCTGTTTTGAATATCTTCTGTCATTCTATATGGGATATATGTTTGAGTGTCGATTGTTCTTTATCTGTTTGTTCTGTGAAGCCATGAACAAAGACCAATGGGACCCCGAGTTCCTGAAAGCCATCCCCATCATGAAGACCCGCAGTGGGATGCAGGTGAGACGAATCATCCACTTCTCTTCTCTACCGAAGATATCCACCAAGACTAGTGACGCTAACCCTCTGCCCTGTCTCCCCAGTTCTCGTGTGCGTCTCCGAGCCACAGTTGCCCTGAGAACACCTACGAGGTGTGGGTGTGCAACAGCGACGGCTACGTGGGCCAGGTGTGTCTGCTCAACATCCGCGACGAGCCCACGGTGGAGGCCTGCATCGCCGTCTGCTCCGCTCGCATTATCTGCATCGCAGCCGTTCCCGGCCTCAAGGGCAGGTCCGTCACACCCACCTTCCAGCCCTCCCAGCATGCACCTGACCTGTTATATTTTCAATATACCTGAAGCTTGACTTTAGGTGCCAAATATCATTATACTTGCATTTAAGTCGCAAGAAGATTCAGGTTTGGGTTTCATCATTTAAAACCAGATGTGTTTGCATGAGACGTATGTTACATTAGTATTACATCCCTTACAGGCTTAAGGACTAAAGTATACTGTATCTATGAACACTTCCAATGTGGTTGGTGTGGCACTGTTCTAATGAGTTGTGAATGAATGCTGTCCTCTGTGCTGTGTGGAGCAGAGAGCGTTTGGAGTGTCACCCAGCAGCTACGGCTCCAGAGCCCCAGGCAGCCCCCGCCGTCCCCTCTGCCCAGCAGCAGCAGCTGCACATCTCCATCTCCGGCTCATCCCTGGAACTCAGCGAGCCTCCGGCCGGAGCCAACAGGGAGCTAGTGCCCTTCGACAGTGACGACACGGATGACGAAGACTCACCCAGCCCCTCGTCCACCCTGCAGAGCCAGGCCAGCCACTCCACCATCTCCTCCAGCTTTGGCAGTCAGTTGTCCCTCTGGACCAGTTACTTGGTTTTTTGCAATTGAAAATAGGATCTGAAGATATATATCTGTACTAGGATATGACAATATATTATACAATCTGTTTTATATTAAGATATGAACTCCCCCTTTTAATTTTCACCTTGGATGTTTTTCTTTGCTTATCTTTAATGAGCACATTGTGATTAGCTGTGTCTTGTTCTTGGCAGATGACGAGGGTGCGGGCTCCAAGGACATGGCCACGGAGACCACCAGCTCTGAGGAGGAGCCCGAGTTCCCGGTGTCCAGCTCGTATGGGCCGCCGCGCATCAGCAGCGACAGCCCCATGGACGGCCGTGCCATGCGGCGCTCCAGCCGCGGCTCCTTCACCCGCGCCAGCCTGGAGGACCTGCTCAGCATCGACCCAGAGGCCTACCAGAGCTCTGTCTGGCTGGGCACCGAGGACGGCTGGTAAGGACCAACCCAGCCCAACCCCACACCCACACCCCTCCGGCGCACTGGTTTTCCTGGTCCACTTCAGTTTCAGAGCGTATTTCCTATTACTCAACATAGAATTGTAGCGCTTCCACTATTACCAACTGTCTAACTATCTCTTCAGTTCCTGGGTCATCTGTTTCCCACCTGATGGGTTATATATGAAACTGAAAAATGTAAATGTTTCTGTTGTGAAAGAACAGTCATGGAAAAGAACACTGCCCTGAAGCAATTCTGAGTTACTGTGCTGACGCTGACTCATCTCAAATGAATTATTGCTAAGCGCGGATGTCTCAATACACAACTCGTTTACCAGAATCGGCGGCAGAGCCCAACTTTGAGAGAGATCAACCTGATTGGCTGTTTAGCTTCTTTATCTCCAGTTGCCTCCAGCTCTGGACACAGTTTAAGGAAACCCCTTCGAGCCCGTCACTGGAGCATCAATGATTTCACCAATTTAGTGTGCTTCCTCCCTATTGTTCGTCTCTTCCTTTCTTCTTCCACAAGACCAAGGACCATTTGCAACTTCTTATCTTTAATAAATAAGTAAATAAATACATTTTTTCACACATAGGTGCAGATTATTAGGGTGCTTGTTGGCCGTTGGCTGTAGTCTTTTTGTCTTTTTGTGTTCAAGGGAAACTTTTTGGCCCAGACATGGGCGACTCGAGACGATGCGACAGTTAGCCTTGGTCGCCGCTAGTTCTTTGATGTTGGTTTGGTGCTATCTGGCTGTAGGCCTCAAAGCGAAGTGCACAGGACTCAACTCAGATATGAAAACATAAATGTTGGTCTGGTTGTTCGTGGATCTAGAAGATTTAGAAATGCCTGCTCAGGCAAATACATTTTCAATCCCAATGAGACTGTGGAGAATGAATATCCAAACCACACTGTGTAGTTATACGATATGATGACACAGTACCTCATCCTTTGCTCCTCGCAGCATCCACGTCTATCAGTCTTCAGACAACATCCGCAACCGCAAGAACAGCATGAAGATGCAGCACTCTGCGTCCATTTTGTGCATCCTGTGAGTATCTCAGCCAAGCATAGCTGTTGTCATGGTGACCACTGCCGTCGAGATGTGATGTGTGAGGGGAACTTCTCTCTCCTCTCTGCAGGTATCTTGATAACAAAGTCTTTGTTTCCCTGGCCAACGGTGAGGTGATAGTGTATCAAAGGGAAGCAGGTGGGTGGAAACAGCTGCTGTCTGTTGTGTTGTCTGCTTTGTCTTTCATTGAACGTTTAAGTGACGATTTGGAATGAATTGGGAATTATTTGACCTGGATGCTTCAGACCTGGAGGCCCTTCCGTCCTCTCACCTCTCACCCTCTCCCTTTCCATCCAACAGGAAGTTTCTGGGACCCCCTGAGCTCCCAGACCCTGTGCTTAGGCACTCCCGGTGGCCCTGTGACGAAAATGGTTCCTGTGGCAGGAAAGCTGTGGTGTGGCTGCCAGAACCGGGTCCTTATCATCAACACCAGCACACTGGTCCAGGAGGTGAGACCCTGGAACCCAGCAGAGAGGGAAGTGGTCGGTTGGGTTCTAGAACCCAGCACAGTGGTGAAGTGGTTGGATTCTAACCACTCACTGATCTCTTCCAGTCAGGTCATGAAACCCAAGAGGATAGATAGATACCCTGAAAGATTTATGTCCAGTTTTACTCAACAGTGTGTCTGCATTAAGCATTACTGGAGATAAGTGAATGGCGTCCGTATTTATTCACTTACAGCCATGTAATTACCAGATTTAGAAGTGGCTTTACGGAGCTCTCCAACACATGGCAGACGAGTTTGAGCTCTTTCACAAACCACCGGCACAACCAGTAACGGGTGCAGGGCGAAAACCGCAGCTAATCAAACGTCATGGGCTCGGGGGAGTTTGCATTTTGGTTTTGTGTCTGGTCTGTGTCAAATATTTTCCCACTAATCCCGCTGGGTGGATCGCTTCTGAGATCAGAGATTTTATCTCGATGAAGCAGAACAAATGAGTCTGACTCACTTTATTGTGTGTGTGTGTGTGTGTGTGTGTGTGTGTGTGTGTTCAACAGCACTCGTTTCAGGTGGGGCAGGACAGTAGTCGGTGTGTGACCAGTATGGTGAGCTACGGCCAGGGCGTGTGGATGGCCCTGCAGGGCAGTGCCCAGGTGCGCCTCTACCACGCCTGCACCTACGAGAGCCTCACCGAGGTGGACGTGGCGCCCGCCGTTCACAAGATGCTGGCCGGTCAGTCACCACTCCCACACTTTAGCCATATCTGAGGTTGAAAGAATAATGACTCCAAATAGTCACAGCCCTCTCTGCGGCCTAGTTTTTGTCTTCGTGAGGAATTGGGGAATAGGTTGGAGTTCTGCTTAACAGTGTGTGGTTCACTTTATTAACGCATATTGGGATCTATTTTCAGTGTGAGGATATCTTCTATTGTTCTAGATCTAGGGCACCTGTTTAAAAAAAAAAAGGTTTGGACCTGTACGGTATGTCTTAATTAGTTACCAAAGAGAAAGTGTCTTTTTTTAACTTTCCAGCAGTTAATTTGGGTGAGATACACGAATAACATCATCTTGTCTCTCCATCGCTGTTCATTTAGGCTCTGATGCCATCATCCGTCAGCACAAGGCGGCGTGTCTGCGGATCACGGCCCTGCTGGCCTGTAAAGACCTGCTGTGGATCGGCACCAGTGCAGGGGTGGTGCTGACCCTGGCCATCCCCCTGGTCTCCTCCAGCACGGTCTTCAACTCGCTGCGCGGCCCCCTCCAGCCCATGGGCTCTGCGCACGGACACACGGGCCATGTCCGCTTCCTCACCTCCATAGAGCTGCCCGAGGGCTTTGACGTCAACTTCCCACAGCAGGCAGACACAGGTATTGGATTTACTCTTGCACGCTGTCGCCCTCTGGTGCACAACCGCTCTCATTGCTGGCCATCAGTGCTCTTACCAATGGGTTCTGATTTCTCTGGTCTGTGAAGTATGTATTAAATGGAAGGTGTTTAGGCTGTATATTATCATGGCTGTCATAAGGCTCTTAATAACTTGCCAAAGAGTAATAATTACCAACTATTTCACTTATCTCCTTGCCATAAGGTTACAAGCTACTGTACAGCTTCTATTAGAACTCCACAACAAGCAGTGTCACAAATACTGTTATTCTGTTTAGCAGTCAGATACATTATTAAGAAATAATTGACCTCAGACTGCTTCTGTGAACATGAGTATTCAAAAAAGTGAACATTGTGGGCTTGTGTCGTTCTGTCTGTCTCCATTTTGACCTCTGACCTAGTGTACTGTATCCTAGGTAATGCAGCTCAGAGTTTAGAGGGCCAGCAGCACCGAGACTCAGCCCAACGACGTGCCTCCGCTCTCCTGCCCGTCAAGTCCAACCTGCTGGTCATCAGCGGAGGGGACGGCTACGAGGACTTCCGTCTGACCAACAGCAGCGAGACTGTGGGGAGGGACGACAGCACAAACCACTTGCTGCTCTGGAGGGTGTGAGCAGTCCGGCCCCTCCCCCCAACAGAGCTCCGCCTCCTCCTCAGTGCCAGCCGCTGGACCGCACACTCCCATCCCCCAGGCCCCGCCCAATCTCCTCTCACTTCCTGTTCCCCGACATGTCCTCTGCTCCCACATCTGGTTTCTCTGTGCATAGATTTGTCAGATATTGAAGGGAAAAAAAGGGTCGCTTCGAACCAGGTTTTCTTTTGTTGTTGCTGTTGTCGTTGTTGTTGTTTGGTTTTGCTTCTCCCTCTGTTTTGGTTGTTCCTCAGCGGGTTGGGTTTGTTTTTTTTACCTGTCGTTTTGTTCCTCTTGATGTACAAAGTGAATCTTGCTCTGCTCGTGATGTTCCCCGACCCGCTGGGCTCCATGTTGTGTTGGACCTCTCCAGACTTTCACCCAGGAGCAGGAAGAGGACACTGCAAACATTACAAGAGGAAGAGGTGGACCGAGAGTATGTTTTAGGAAAAGTGTGAGTTTCTGAGAGATTAAGAAACGAAAGGAAAGGAAAGTGAAGTCTGTCACAAGACTTGAAGAAGAGCCCTTTTGCCTGGGCTAGGCCACTTCTTCTCACAGTGGAGTGAAGAAGCCGACGGTAAACACTGAGTGCCTGTAGGCAGCGCAGAGTGACAGATGGATGATGGGTAATGTTGTGGGTTATGTGGGGAAGACGAGCATGATTCAAGCCATGAAAGAACATGTGGGCATTGAGGAGAAGAGAGGAGTTGGTCTCCTCAGCTGGCCTCTCGCACTCCGTTTGGACAAGGACAAAAAACAGAGGAGTCCGAAAGAGATGGTCGTTTCACCTCAACTGTCAATAGAGTGGTCAACTACTGGTCATTTAAGACTGTGATTTGAGTCTACAGACATGAAGATGCATTTTTTTTATTTGATCTCAAATTGAATCTCAAATGACAAAGAGGAGCGTGATTTAGAAAAAAGACAAAGTTAACATGAAAGAAGTAACCAATGTGCAATATAAGGTGAGGGTACCTGCTTATGATATTACACGACCACACACTCACGTATACACATTCACTATCTGTGAGGGGCACAGCCAATCTCGCCGCAGTCACTCACAGTCACATCCAACTGTTTTCACATAATCACTTTTTCATTTATCATCCTACTCCAACAGGAGACGAAAATGAAACGATTCAATAGAATGAAAGCTTAGTTTATGAGGCGAACAGAAAAAAAAAGAACATTCCTTATAGATATTGTGTCCATAATCTTCATGTACAGTATTTATGTTTTTTGATTTTAGATTTTTCATTTTACAGCACTTAATTTATATTTGTGTTATTTTTTTTCCCTCGTGTTTTGTGCATCTGAAGTACACCAGCACACGATGGTTACACGAGTGAGTGGCGACAGTGTGTCTTATGGTTTTGCTAACAAGGATTGATGGCTGATTATCTCTTGAGATGTTCAAAAGAATGTGTATGTGTGAGACAGATGGAGACATAGAGTGTGTGAGAGAGAGAGAGAGAGAGAGAGAGGGAGAGAGATAAATACAGAGACATGGAGAGAGAGACTATCAACTTCTCAATTCAGTAGGTGTCAGTGTTAGCTTGTGGTAGCTTGTGGTAAAATGAGTAGCTGCTCCGTGTGTGTGTGTGTGTGTGTGTGTGTGTGTGTGTGTGTGTGGGAGAGAGAGAGAGAGGGAGAGAGAGAGGACTTGACTCTCTTAAGAGACACATTTATCGTAGGAACAGATGGTGCAGCGCCCAAGCCCTCCAGCTTAGCGTGTGCACGTGAACGTTGGGAAGCATATGAGAGGTTGAGAGTTTAAGATCCTCATCGCTTGGCCTCAAAGCGGCTCCTTTGATGTCAGCAGTTTCAAGCAGATTGGCCTGCCAGGTACTGAGCATATGATCGGGTTGGACCTGAGACCCAATTCTATGGTGAATGGTCCTTGGGCGGATTAGCCAGAGAGACTTGAGACCTTGGTTGGGTAGATTTGAGACTCTCTGTCTGTCGCCACACTGCACACACATGCCGACACATACATAAACCCATAGTGAACCAATATCATCAAGACCAATGTATAATGACCACATTCAGACTCGGATCGTAATGTGTAAGTGAACAGTATGTTCTAATGTCAGTCCTGATGGTGTCGACTGCTCTCCGTAGAGGCTTGTGTTAGCAGACAGTGTTGTTAGAGGACATCGACGTCGAAAAAAAGAAGATGTATTCGTGTTGTGAGGAACCACTTTCCAAGCCAACGACGGAATTGGGAGTGCGTGAATGTTTCTGCGTGTTCGTCTCTCTGCGCTTTGCTGACATGTAATATTTGATTAAAGGACCTAATCTTTGCAAATATAATTAATCTGACTCCACTCAATTAAGGAAATGATTCAGCATGTGTGGCTGCTCTGTAAATGCACTACTATTACCCGTTAAGCAGGCTGACCTTGGCTGACCTGGGTCATTTCTGCTGGATAACTACAACTTGTTATGACTAACACCTCCCTTACTCTTTAATTGTCTGGTTTATTCTAGGGATAGTATCGCTCAGGATTTTGCCATGGTCGTATTCTATTTCTGACGTGTTCCACGGAACCATCCTGTTACTAGTCTGGTGTACGGCACAGAGGCATGCAGTGCTGCCGTTGCTTCGCTCTCAGTTTGTCTGTCCAAACTGGTGCAGGGACTGAGTGGCTGGAGGCTGCGCAAGCTCAGTTTGACCATCCGATCCAACGCAGAGGCTGAAAGGCAATTTTCCGCTGTATAACAGAATGTGACTGTTCTTCTACGGCTTGCCCTACCCAGGTGATTGGCCATATACCTGAAGGCTGACATACCTTTGCTTTTTGGTTTCGAAACTAATCCTAGTCATATGTTGCGGTTACACCGTTACCTGTAATAATTTCAACAGAGGCAAAAGTGGATCAAAACAGCGCAATATATTGCCAGGTGCAGGTTACTTATTCCATTACACATTTAAACTAATCTAAAGTGAATAATCTAAAGTTAGAAGTACCCAGAGAACCCACATTCAAAGGGTATGAACATACCTGGCTGCTCAGGTGATGGCTGCACACAAAAAGTGTGGGAGTCTCTGGCTACGGATTACTCAAAGTGGTTGTTGCTCTCTGCCCTTAAATACCCCGTTTAGTTACAGATGTAGGTTAATTGATTACCAAATGGAATGTCTGTGTTTGCACTGCTAGGGATCACCTAATGAGGATTCATGGATGGGGCACTCTTAAGTTATTTATGGATGGAGGGGGTGCAGCCTGCAGGACTAATCTATTCATCTGCAGGAGTGAGACCACTGGACCACCTGCACTGAGACCATTCAGATGAAACCAAACATAACAAAGAAATCATCTTGCAAAAAAGTCATACATTAGTAAACACCATTAGTACCAATTGCCCTGCCCTTAGGTTAACCCTTGTGTGATGAAGCACAAGGAAGCAACAGAGACATAGGGTGGAGATAAGAGGGTCAGGAGGTGTGTGCTTTAAACACATGTTTAGCAATTGACCCCCCCCCCCCCCCCCTAATTTCTGCAGATTAATGTAAATTAAAAATCCATCTGTGTTTTGAGATCCAATGGTTATCGGGCCGAACAGTCACTTTGAAACTGTCCAGACCTTGGTTAGCCGTTCACATTGCCAAACCCATCCACATTAATGAATTCTTTGAGTCTACAACTTGTTGGATAAATGTAGTAACGACCCAGTATGGATTATTTTAGTGAATGTACAATTCTGAAATAACACACTGATATCCTCTCAACATGGCAAAAATAATTAAAACCAGATCCATCAAAAATATTCTGAAATATAAAATACAATCCTTGATGTAAGTAGCCTTCTGCCCTTTTGTGAACAAAGTCCTTAATGTTTGTTGTAAATATTGGTATATATTGCCTTCTTTCTGTAAATAGTGCTCCTACGGTCCTTAATTGTTGATATGAAGCTAATGGCATATTTTTATATACTTGTTTAAGTTTTTTCTTTATTATTTTGTTTTCCCCTCTGGCACAGCCTGTGTGCCATTGCCTTTAACTTATGACTATTACAGTATTTAAAAAAAAGAAGTTGCAAGGCCGGTCATGTTAAAGTTGTCATGGTTATGTCACTATTCTTCCTGTTATGGTTCTATTTTGTCACTGTGGGTTCTTTGTAATTAAACATTTCACTGGTGCCAGATTGATTAGCTTGGATTTCCATCATTGTACAATGTCTTTGTGATCCTTCTCACTTGGGTTTTGAAGCCATCTTTAGTATACTTACCAACAGGCAGAAGGTATTCCATCTAATGGTAGAATCCCCCTTATTCAACCCTAGTTATTTTCAATGTATGTCTAGTATAGAACACATTATATCCATGTCTTGGCTTTCTTTTACCCAACAGAATGAGTCATTCACCCAGTTGTACAAACTCCCATGTGTCTCTTTATGGGCTATCCTGCAATTGCAAGTGTTTGTGAGTCACAGTGGAAGTTTTGAATGGATACTCAGTGACTGTTGAATGCATGATTGATTGACATCCAGTCCACAAACCCTTCTCTGTATGCCAGCACAATATAAGCTCTGTATGACCTAACAAGCCGTGGGCAAGTGAGTAGAGCAGAGGTCAATATCATTTGAGCTTAAGTTATAGCTGGTTAATCAGGGGAAAGCCTTGCCTATCTCAGCATCTTCATTCACAAGTAGAATAATTGGCAGAGACATTTGCCGCTTTGGTGAGTTCCTGAACTGTTACTAGAGCAGGACCAACTGGAAATGTAATTGCCAATACCAGAGCCCTGGGAAGTCCCAAGGATAGGCCTATACTATTTATTCTTAAGAGCATCTATTTTTGCAGTAGCTGTCCGATCATGCAGGATACCTAACTAGGGTAATCCAAATAAATGGCAGCTTTAAACACACTGCAGCTTTAAACTGTTGTGTGTTGCCATGATATCACTGCACGTAAACACAATGCTATCCATTTGTCTGCACGCGTCTAATAGGCCAAACATCCTTATAAAGGGATCACAGAGTGACCCAGTGAACTGGACAAATGAAAACAAGTTCATGTGTGCACAGCCTACCCTGAGGAACCTTTCTCTCTGGCATGGCCCACACTAGATGAGCCCTGAATTTACCCAGAATCCCACACATGCTATGCAGTATGCTGTGTCCTGAGCTAAATCGTCCCTCCATGATACAATCGCCTTCAATGCACAGAGGGACCCCCTAGACCAGCTGGGTCCAGCAGCTGCCAAGGGCAACACTGAAACAATGTTGGGAGATTCACACAGGGAGAATAACCCTAGCATGGTCAAGGCTGACATTTCATAAATTCAAGACATAGCATCCACGTATACTGCATTGACAAAATACTAATTTTGACACCTCCAAAGTAAAATGCTGACGGGTACATCCCATTGGGGAACAGTGTGGCAGTAGCCTACTATATGACGAATTCATCCTATGTGACAAACTTTATTCATTTGTCCTTAATAATTCATAAACCATGTGCTTCATTGTCGGAGCTGCTGACTAAACCTGGTGACGAGACCGGATGATTCCGGCCCGGCAGACAAGCCCAGTGTCATCGCCCGCGAATGGTGATTTCCCCGCATTGACTCGTGAGTTCTGGCGGAAGAGTAAAAGGGGGAGGGCTAGCGACTCTCTCCGGTTTCAGCTGGTGACGTCCCACTCGCTGAACTAACCACTGAGTTGACTGTATTTAAATTTTGGATCACAAAGAGGGGACCTCGCGAGGGTACTTCCAACTGGCAGATTTTCTTTTACTATATATATAGTAAACGTATTTTAAGAAAAAACACAACTATGATTACATCCAGCAAATGATTTAACCCCTTCAATCCACCAAATCAGGTAAGTTTTCGACTTGTTTTATTTCAGTTAAACGTTCTAGTCTAGCGCATCGCTTTTGACTCTCGAGTTAGGTTTCTCTGTCCTTGTGAGTATTATTTGGAAAAGACTACTTAGCCTGGGTCGATGAAATATCCATCACACATGTATCCTATTTGTTAAATTATTGTATGATACTATCGTGATTTTAGATGGTATTGTATTACTCAATGTCCGGAGCCTGGATGGGATTATTAAGTGTTTCGTCCCAAATGTACGGATGTTTTAAGCATGTTTTCATGTTGACATAAATATAGGCTATCAACTAGCAAGCAACCTAGTCTGTGTTTAGTATAGTTAATGCAGTACCACAATACGCACGGAGATGGCCTGATCATATCTGTAGTTAAAGTTGGCAATTATGGTTGACAACAAACAGTTGAATCCAAAAATCATGGGAAAGTTCGTGAGTGAGGTCGAACATAAAGTTGTTAAAATTGGGATATGCTACTATGTATCTATGCGTTAAACTGCCTAAATTAAAGGCCAACACCGGCTGCCACAGGAATAGCATGGTGCGTAGACGATTAAGGAAGTAACGGTAAACCTTATATACCTTGCATATAAACAACTATTCCGATTATTATGGTTCTGCATATTACCATCATAACTGTCATCACTCAGTCTGGCTTCATGTGGCAATACACGGCTAGCACGCAGTCTGATGTCACTCTGTTTTAGGATCAAGCTCGAGAAGTGTATGTTTTAATTCACCTCATGTCAACACTGAACCTAACAGATTAGGTGTAGGCCTATTAACACTTGGCAGCAGATGCGGAAGATTTTTAATTAAATTCGTGTCACTCCCGATTCCTCTCCCGTGTCAAGTGCTGGAACTAGTTGGATAGCGTATTAAGCGCAGTTACGTTTCCCAGTTATGGATACTGTGTACGGCAGCGATGTAATGTCTATTCTAAATGTGTACATTCTATGTGGTCAGGTTGTGCTTGCTTTGACGCTATGCGATGAGAAATGCGAGCAGATGAGGTAGCGTTAGTGCAACCAAGCACGTCATGCCATTTGCTTAATGTGTGCGTAAGTAATTGAATTGACCTGAAATTCTGAGCAAACACTGTTCCCTAAATACATGCCCACACATAGGCTTTGCTGTCATTACACTGTTAATAAACCCAAAGGCATGATAGGCACTACAGTTTGTAATAACTTTATCACCACTGCCACCATGATGCAAGTCAGTGTTTGGAAGAAACTGACGTTGTCTTAACAGAGTGAAATCACGTATTGAAAATGGTTAGGCTACTCGTATACCTGGCGAGCAACATTTACAACTGTAGATCTGTTGGTATATGTAATCCTGGACTTAATGAATGACATTAACCGTGTACATGTTTGGTAGGACCAATTGTTTTTATCAGGTTGTGTAGAAATATCTTAGTTAAGACACAAATACTCCGTCTGAATTTCACCTGTAATTTACGAGTTGTTATAATGCAGTCATTGCAACACATTAAAAAAATGTATGACAGTTTAGTGAGTTTCTTTTCATTCTATAGGGAGGCATTAAAAAAAATGATGGTACCCCTAATCTGTTTTACTAACGTTTATGCACACATACAATTCTTCTAAACTAGTTTTTTAGGCAATACTGTGGAGAAATGAACGGCATGACATTTAGTTTAGATATTGGGACTGTTTTCTATTTTCTGGATTCTCAGTCTTTTTTTTTTTCCTTGATAAAATGTCATGACATTGTAAGCAATGCCCCCCAACTGAAGCACTCACTCACACTCACCTGGCCTTGCAGTCACGGTGCCAAGGAAATACATTACCTACAAACCCCTTTACACCATGAATACCATTTACATTTCTGGAGGACTCCTACACTTGCTTCTTAGTCATGTCACTAGATACATTTTCACATCTGGGCTCAACAATAAAGCCGTCTCCAGGTCTGACTGTAAAATGCCAGTCTGGGTCATACTGTGAGATTCTGTGTAAACTCCATGCTTGTGGCACTCTTGGCCTTTGCTAACATTCCAACAGCTTCCTAGGCAGACCATTGCTTCCATTGATATCTGTCTGCAATCACACAAACACAGGAATAAAAAAGACATCTTTTACAATCATGTGTCCACTGCCATCATGAGATTTCATTTCAATTTTCTGTCCAACATTTTTAAAGTGTATGTGTTCTCATAGTTAGTGGGTTTTTTAAATGCCATTGGTTGACCCAGTGGTAACTAAGAATAAACTTGGTAATATGCCCTCTGACCTTAGGCTTTGATAATGATCTTTGACTCCAAAACCCCTAACAAGGGAAACCTTTGTTATCTGCCCTGTTCCGATGGTTCTATAGTTAACACACATACCATGCAAGTGTCTGAAACATAATAGTATATATAATAAACTTTATTTTATGATACACAGTATCGTACAAGGGCTTCAGGCACTTGTGAAAAACGGCTGTTTGTGAGGATGCTTTCAACAGTAATGACGTGAATTGTTTTTACTTTTTACAAATAACAACAAACAGTGCGCAGTAAACCAAATAAACAAAATAAAATCAATATTGGGTCAGGGTGTGACCCCTTTGTCTTTCAAACACCATCAGTTTGCCTAAAGGTACACTTGTACAGTTTCTTAAAGTACATCCATTTCCATTTTTCCATCCATTTCCATTCCATTAAGGTTGTTTCAAGCATTTTGGATAAGAGACTTGAGTCTCTTCATGTTATCCCAAGTTACACTGGTTTCTACCATTTCTAAGCTGATAGAAAATAACTCATAAGAGACAAATGTTTTGTGAAACAACTGAACAGAACTGTATGCATATTTTTGTATTTAATATTTGTGCAGCCCCATCCAATGCTCCATTCAAAGTCGTGCAAGTTCCAAGATTGGGAGTCCTTGGCATATCGATGGCAATATAATGGCTATTTGTATGTTGTGTCTAGTCTGCAACATGTATTTTTGTGCTTACTTGTGTGCTTTCCAAAACAAGCTTCTGCAACCTTATATTGATGTAGTTATTCTGAGAAGCCCATTGGAAAGTAATCTTTCTGCTGTGTCCAGAATCTGTCAGGGTCACCCTCCTGCTCCAGTGCAGTCCAGGGGTGAGACAGGGAGAAAAATACTGTGCTGGGTGACCGAAGTTGTTCTGGGCTGTTATCTGTAATTATGGTCAGCTCCACAGCTAAATACCATCTAAACCTTATGTTTTCAATAGGGATGCTCACACAGGGAGTATACCCATAAGGAAAATTAAGGAATACAGTGTTTCGTATGGTCACATAACCACAGAGTTAATACTTCAGAAGTGTCCAGCTGTGGTGGTATCAGGTTTTCCCTAATCAAAACACCAGAATTCACAATTTGGTGTTGTGATTGATTGAAAAGGACTTATAAACTTTCATTTGAACATCATATTGCACATACGGCAATTGTTAATTATTTGTCCATTTTCTCTTCATTCATATACCAAAAGCTTATGTTCTATTCCCAGTGGAAACACAGCATTTAATTATCTTTGTCCACTTAAGACTTGCTGGGCTCCCACTGAGGACGTCCCTTTAATACATGGCTGGAAGCAGCCACAGCATACTCCAGCAGCTATTGGTTTCCATCCCTTGTCACATGACAGACCAGTTTTTGTGGCATGTCTCGTCCATCCCAAAGCCTTGTGGGTAATTAAGCATTCTTTCGGAAGATGTTAATTACAGATGTTGGGTAGTGAAAGTCAACCGTAGGAATTTGGGTGGCTATCCAAGGGGCGAAGGTCACGCCCCCTTCAAGACGGCTGGCTCCTTTGCAAAGGTTCGATAACTTGCACCCACACACCAAGAGGCATGCTTCCTTTGTCAAGGGAGAAATTACAAACCTAGTCATATAGATTAAAAATACGACTCACGTTAAGCATACTTTGTCATCTGTCTTACCAGATTTTCTTGGTTTAACCAAATGGGTTTATTTGCAGTCCACATATGGCTACAGTTAACATTCCTGTCATTACACGGCATCTAACATACATCCTACCCAGGTGGAATTCCCCAGTGTGATCTGATTATTCCGCACTCCTGGAGAGGATATTTTATTCCATGGTTCACTTTATGGCCTCGCTAAGGAATCGTGTTTTTGTATTCTCATTAACGGTAAGCCTACATTCTATTTCTAATCCAGGGCTTCACTAACCGGTCATTATGATGTAGCCCTTTGCAGGGGCTCAGTAATGGTTTTCCACTTGAGCCCTGGGACCTGAAGGCCATCAGAACATTTCTCTAGTAAACACATATAATATAATTAACACCCTGTTTGTTTCATCCGTCATGGTCTTGGGTCATAACAAAGAAAGAGGTGTTTGGCAAAGTTGACATAATTGGTACCTCACAACAACTAACTGAACCATCAAAACAGGCCCTGTCTACATCATTTGTTTTTGGCAGTTTCTTTCCATATGACTTTTTTGGACGCCTTTGTCCTTGTAAGACCTATGACAGGGGTAGTGTCTTAACCCCGATCGGCACAACCTGTCATTTGCCCTCTCTGTTAAGGGTTTGATTTTATTATTTTGCAAGTTTTTTTGGAGGTGTAAATGTATTATTTCCAATTAACAATTACAGCCTTCCTATTTTATACTTAACCCTTTCGCTGGGTTTTGGATTGTAAATCCACATTTTCTTGAAAATATTGTGTTTTCTCTTCTCCATTATAAACCTTTATGATATTATCTTTGAAGTAGCACAAGTACATCCATTCGACCCTGCTAAAGCAGTATCTGTGCCAGACAGAGCCCTGACACTGGGACAGGACAGAAAGTCCAAGGGCTCTGGTTCCCTCTTCCCTCTTATTGCATTCAGCCTTTGTTTTCCGAAACACCATTGACGCGAAACTGCCGGCTGTGATCCTTTTTAAGGTGAAGCAGGTAAATGACGTCAACCTAATCAGTGGAATTTTACACCCTGTGTTACCCTTTGCAACTGTTCCAACTTGCACACACGCCATCCGGTTGGTCTGACTCTGGGTTTGTGTTTGGCCTGTTGTAGGCCTGAAACATACCTACCCACATCACGCTGTCTGCTGGGGGCCTAGCAGGCAAGACAACACTGAGGGGGTAAATGAATCAGGCAGCAATGACAATACTTATCTAATTCAACCAGCATCTCTAAAAACCCTGCCCTCAAAGTGGCTCAGGGCTGCAGTTCAGTGTGCTCACCCAGTCTCCCAGCCAGGCCTTATAAAGGCTGGAGCCGCTCGGCTTGCTGGTATGCTCTGTGGCTGCTGCCTCTTTTCTTCTTGTGTGGTTAGTGGCCACACAGGAGGCTCCACTGGGCTGTTAAGTCATGACATCAACCTCCTCAAATAAAGGCCTGAAGACACTGCAGCTGATGCAGCTAGTGGAATCTCCTAAAACATTTCCCTATGTATTACTGAAAACCGCACGCCACGAGTGATGTCCACGGCATTTAATCCTGTTTTTGCATGTCGAGGCCCTCTTTCACGAGACCACGGACAAACAAAAACGTGAGCATCTCCCAAAAATACACCCTGTTTGTTTCATCCGTCATGGTCTTGGGTCATAACAATCTTTGAGAGGCGTTTGGCAAAGTTGACATAATTGGTACCTCACAACAACTAACTGAACCATCAAAACAGGCCCTGTCTACATCATTTGTTTTTGGCAGTTTCTTTCCATATGACTTTTCTGGACGCCTTTGTCCTTGTAAGACCTGTGACAGGGGTAGTGTCTTAACCCCGGCGGCACAACCTGTCATTTGCCCTCTCTGTTGAGGGTTTGATTTTATTATTTTGCAAGTTTTTTTGGAGGTGTTAATGTATTATTTCCTCTCCCCACACGCCGAAAGTACGATGGCTGTCATCGGGCACATGCTTGGCAACGTGCTCGACACTAGTTGGGTATGAAAAATGAGAATAAGATGCAATAAAGGGCGACCGCAGTCAGCTTAAGAAGGAAAGAGACATAAAGGATTCAGACACAGACGGATGGAGGGCCAGATGCAGAGGGCAGGCTGCGGAGGACATTCAAATGTGTGGCTATTTTGAGGAATCCATTGTGAAGGGGGTGTAAAACATAAAAGGACGAGAAGGAGGCTGAGAAGGAGTGTCACACTTGTCTGGTCTTCGGTTCCAAACCAAAGAACCCAGTTAGAGAGTTTTACACGAACTTGGTTCCCTCCACATGTGACTGGATTAAGATCAGGACAGTAGACTAAAACATATTTTCATTTACTTTTTCATTAATTTTCATCATTAAGTTTGATCTCCTGGTTGTGATTCACTGTAAAGTACAGCAGGTCAATGAGTTCATCTTGTCCAATGTGCTGTATTTGGTCCTCGGGTCAACTTTGCATCTTTAAGGTTTCTGCTCTGTCTTCCAACAGTTCCCCCTATGAGAAGTGATGGAACTGGTCAGTTGTATGTCTGACAGTACTTGGTCAAAAGCATCAGATATGTTCTTTCACAGGCCAACTGATGTTTTGTCACCATCTGATACTAGCGTAGGACCAATATCAAAACCTGTTTGAATTTGGATGTGTCCCCTTGAGAAAAGTGTAGTCCCCAAACGCCACGCTCACAAAAGTTAAGCCAGGACAACCTCTGAAAAAAATCTAAGAACCTCTCCAATTTGTTTTTTGACAGTTTCCAAAATAACCAGTCTTAATTGTAGGATATGATTGTTTTTTTTATTTATTTTATGCTTTTTTTTAAGGCTTCCAAAAGCCACAAAATAAAGTTGAATGGCTCAGAGATACAGCTGACAGCTGTAATTACTCTTTATGGTCATTTAATGAAGGGGCCAGATTTAACCCAAGTCTGCTAGACAGGAGGTACATACACTCAGATGCTGATCTGTAAAACGCAGCTGAAACGTGAATGACAAGCCAAGCACCATTCGCCTTTTTTTTTTCAATGGGACGTTGTACAGGAGGGGGTTTGGTGGACACTTCTCATTTTCCTATTCCCTGAAATTACACAAAGTGCACATTATTGCCCAGAGCCCTGTCATTTAACTTTGAGGGCATGTTTTGGGCCTGCCGGCCAAAACCGTCAACTCGTTTGTGTTGTTATTTATTTATTTGCCCGAAGAGAAGCAGCGCGTAGCGCGTCCAGTTGGCCTGCACGTAGGTATCAATCTGCCCCAGTTGATCTTGGCTCGGCGTGCGGCTCTGGAGGCTGGAATCCTATCATTTGGGCTGGAATGTGTCAGGTTGTCCTCCAAACTTGTATAAAGTTATTGAGTTTTCGTGAGCAACTGCTAGCCAGTTGGGTTTGTCTTCCCGACACAGCGTGGGCGACGCAGCCATTGCTCCTTCTTGCCGTCGCTGCTGCTGCTGCTGATACAGTGCCGAGGTCAACAGGACACCTGGCCCGGAAGCATGCATCCAAACACACCATGCACACACACTCAGCGGACTCCATCCAGACAAGCAGACTGTGCAGGCCATCACTATACGATCAGTCAGAGGTTAATTGCTCTGGTAAGGCATATGTTTTCGTCTTCAGGTCCTGTAGTGCATGCCGTCAGAGAGTTTACTATTTCTCTTTCTTTCTCTCTCTCTCCTGTATTTGTTTGTACCTCAGCTGGGTATGTGGCAGTATTGTGAATTGTATGTCTTAGTATTCACGCACCCATGCTTTCATGCCAAAGGCATCAACATGTCCTCTGCACTTAAACCAAGTTTTGAGGTCTGTGGTGGCCACACACTCCACAGTGACCCGTGCTCCACCCCGGTCCCATCTCAGGGTGTGTGTGTGTGTGTGTTGGGAGTGTGTATGTATTGGGAGTGGATGGTGCTGGGGTGGGTGGAGGAGGGGCCTGAGTGCTGTTGGTAGGATGGGGTGTGTCTGTGGTTTAGAGTGGTAGTATAAGGGATGAGAGTCTGTCTTGGACAGGTACACTGCGGTTCTCTGCCTCTCCACTGAAGCCACTGCCTTCCCTGCTCTAGCCTCTTTCCGTGTTGTGCTCGCTTAGCATCCTCACTCTGTCGCCGGGGCAACCCTGTCATCAGCCAACGCCACACTGGGGTAAGTAGAGCTCTCGGGCGACACCTCTGTGACGCCAGGCTGCTTGCTCTCTTACTCCTCCATCCCCCATCAAGGGGCACTCAGGAGACAGAGAGAGGGCTGCCATCTTCACTTGAGCTGGACCTAGACAGTTAGTCCAGCATCTCTGTCGTCTTCAGGGACAGGGCATGGTTGAGAATGCACCCCGAGGAGGCCCTAGTCATTTAGACCTGTTTTGTTTTGGATGCATCTCAGGAATCTTGGGCTGAGTCATGATTCATGGAGTGCGGTTGGGGTTTCTTTTATCTGCTTCTTCTGTTTTTCTGCAGTGCAGCACAGGCAGCCTTTCCTGCAGGCTCTACAAATGCTGCAGGATTTTGTGTTGTATGAATTTATGGCATTCTGTAAATGATTAGCCCACTCTCTCATGCTCTGGAGACACTATCAGTAAAACTTACTGTAGAGCTGATCAGTGAAAAAATACCTGGCAGGTGGGATTTTATGTCCATTTTGACTGTTATATGTTATACCACACAGCATGTGGTATAGATTTATGTATATTTAAGGACTTTTACAGAATTGTTCATTTTCATGTAATTTACAGGATCACAGCAGTGTTCAGAACTTTCCTCCAATGTTTTTCTTTCAGAGCCACAGATTAGTAGTTCCACAGCCAGTCAGCCTATGCATTCATTCTCACCTCTCATTTGTTATCAGTATCTTGTTTTTAGTATGATCTGCAAATTAATATAATACCTTAATCAGGATGGCCTGGTTATGTGTCTTGTGATTTGTGTTTATGTGTGTGTGAGAAAAGGGGGGGAGCAGAGAGGGAAACGCTGGCTGCTGATAGGGCAGATATGATGTGGAACAGGGACTGAACAGAGGGAGGAATGGGAAGCTAAGGTGTAAATACTCTTCAGCCATGTGTGGGATAAAAATACATGGGAATGCTGTGGCTCGCCATGCCCGCTTGTTCTACAAGGGACTATTGCATTCCTAGCAACCCTCTCTTTCTCTCTCTCTCTCTCTCTCTCTCTCTTTTTCTATCTCTCTCTCTTTCCCCCTTGAGAGTGTGATGTCAGACCTGAACATAGGGGCAGCAGCTTATGAGGTGATCAGCACAGCGCCATGGAGGTGATATTGTCTGTGGAACGTTACCTTCAGCTTTGTGGCTTACTGTTGGCCTCGCGTAGCCTGTTGGATGCCTTATGCTGAGGGGCTTTGGATGTGCAGACACTTGTTGAAGGGCGGAGAGGAGAATAGAGTTGGGTTTGGGAGGTCACTGAGGGACCTGGGCAGTGTGGCTCTGGAGCTAGCGTAGTTAGGAAAGAAGAGAGGGAATGTGTTGTTTTCTTTTCTCTTTTTTTCATGCTTGAGTCTGTTTCTCTGTTGCACATATTTCTTTTAATTGACCCCCCCCCCCTTCTTGCAAGGACATCTTACCTGCCTCTTGTGTCTGTACAGTGAAGTACAGTACGTAGGCTTTGTTGTAGTGCTTAAACTGTGTCCGAACAAAGAGCGCAAATCCTGAAAACCACCGGCCCATAGCTCTATTTTTACACTATTGTGGCCACACAGTTACAAAACATGTTGGAGTCACTAATTTACAGCCAGTCATTTACGGTAAACGCTGTTTACCTGTTTGGCTGCATTGTTTTCCCCACCGGTGCGTTTGAGGTTTGGGAGCAGTGGCAAGCAGTGGCAAGTTTCCCCTCCAGGTGAGAGAGGCGGTTCAAGTCGTGCCAGTACAGAGGGTTTAGGGGAACTTTTATGTCCTTCAATCTGTGGTGTGTCTTTCATCGTGGTTTTACTCACTGAGCGTGTCCTCAACTCACCTCACAGTTTTTTTCCTCTCTGTCTGTCGCTCTGTTTTACAGATCATATGTTTATAGAAGAATATCTTGAAGATGATGAGGAACCACCTCTGCTGTTCAGCTCCCTTCCTTCTTGTCGTAAGTCAGTGTGTGTGTGTGTGTGTGTGTGTGTGTGTGTGTGTGTGTGTGTGTGTATGCGTGCATGCGTGCATGCGTGCCAAAGGAGTCATTATCAGCAGTGATTAATGGGTCCCTGCAGATTGGCTGAGGACTGTGGTACCAGAGTCTCCTCTCTCCCTCCGAGAGCAGCAGCATCCCTCAATATCTGCCTGCCCCTCCCTCCCACTCTTGTGTGTTTTAGCAACCGGACTATTGAGTCTGTAATGTAACGACAGCGTAACACTGAATTAGACTCTTTTATAAAAACGTGTAATTTCCTCAGGAAAATGTCATACTTAGACACAACATAGCATTTAATAATGGCTTAATGCATCATTCCTTCAGCAACTGCAATGTATGACACATATTGATTTACACCCATCCTTTAAAAAGCCGAAACCAACATAGACACACAGTGTGTTCTGCTTTCAAGTGTTGCCAGCCATTTGTGAGCATGAACAAATGAAACGAGCGCCGGGGTTTTGACGCATTGGAGCTGTTGCTGGCTGCTGCAACAGGCCTGGGGGTTCCGAGCCAAGGCGATGTTCCGCTTTCATCCTGATAACTGTGCCGCAGATCCCCCTCCTCCCCTCCTCCGCTCCCTTTCAACGCCCCCGGCTCCCCACCCCACCCTGCCCCATCCCATCCCTCAGTCTAATGGGTTAGCAGCGGAGGCATGCGAGTGCCTCATGAGTCGAGGCCTGGCACTGGATGAGCCCCCGGAGCACATCCTCCAGGGCCTTGCTGACTGATTGAGAGGGTGGGCCAGGTTGACACTTGGAATCGATTCCAATCAGCCCCCGTAACCAAAGTCCGCGGGGATGTGTATTGTGTTTTTGGGTGTGTTTCAGTCTGTGACTGTTTGTGTTGGTGACTGGCAGTCTATACATGTGAGTGTGTGTGTTGTTATGTATGTTTGTGGTATCTTTGAACATGTCTATGAAGATGCCAGTATGTCCTCCATGGTAACCCTGGGTGTATGTGTGTATTGTCCCATCAGCTGCTGGGTCTATGGGGGGCGCTGGCAGCACAGTGTGGCGAGGGCGAGGGCTGCGTGTGTCAGCAGTGCCCAGCAGGAGAAGAGCCCACCAAGGTGAGAGACACCACCCACAACCTGCCTCCTAAACTTCACCCTCAACCAACCGCAGCCACCATGAACATGAGAGCTCCACACTCGTTTGAGTTTATATAGTAGTAGAGTCCACGCCTCTGTGTTAACATCATCCTAGCCATGGTCTCTGAGCAGTCACACCCATCTCTTTTCATGTATTGTCAATGTTCTGCAATGGCACCCACTTGTCTCAGAGTCTCTGAGTTTACTTAGTTTACACACTATATGTTGCACAAATATATCAAACCAAGCAAGACATTTTAGAATGAGTACAGACCACACTCTGTGGTCTCTTATGTCAACTGCAGTTTTGTGTATTGTTTATGTCCTTTTGACATGTAGTTGTATTTTTATTTCACAGTCTTCTAAAGTTGAACGTGCTCTCCTTTCTTAATCATCAGGCTTGTGTGGAAGTTGAGGGACCTGTGGTGGTGGGGTGCCAAGCCTGCCCGGCGGGCACCTTTTCCAACACCCACAACGCCAATCAGTGTCGCCCCCACAGCTCCTGTTGGTTTCTTCACAGAAAGGTGGTGGCTCTCGGCACCTCAGCCATGGACACGGTGTGTGGAGGCTGCCTGCCTGGGTAAGGACCCCTTTCACCATGTTTTCCAAAACTTCACTCACCGTTCACGTAAGCAGTTACAGACCATGTGCGCTCAACGGGGGAGAAATAATTTGCCCATTGTTAAAACACTTTACTGCGGCGCTCGTAAATTCTACTCCCATCAACCTCTAAATGTATTTTATTTTTATACTTAATGGGCCTGTGCCTGGAGGGTGTGAAATGTGTGTTTTTAACACCGGATGGTTTCTTCTACATCCAGGTTCCACCCAGCTGCAGCACAGAGGGCCTCCACCCTGTATGCCTGTGCGAGGAGTAAGTATTTACCTTTACTCTGTGTGGACACACTGCGTTATCTCATTTCCTCTGTGGACATGGAAACCCATTTGCCATTCCATAGGTTAGTGGTGGATGGTGTAGAGTTTGTAAAGCTTTCTTATTATCACTCTCTCTCTCATTTTCTTTCTCTCTCTGTATTTCTTTCCCTCTGTGTCCTAGCGGTGGCAGAGCGGCTGGTGCGTGTGCCGCGGACGGTGGGGAAGAGCTCCACCCGGGGCTCGGGCATGGCGGCAGCGAACGCCACAAACGTGCGCGGCCCGGAGGAGAAGACCACGGAATATGCGGTGTTTGCGCTGGTGCCCATCTTCTGCATCATGGGCCTGCTGGGGATCCTCATCTGTAACCTCCTGAAGAAGAAGGGCTACCGATGCACTGCCGAGAAGGAGGGCGGCAGCGAGGAGACTGCCACACCCCAGAAAGAAAGTATGTACCCACACACACACACATAGGGACATACAAATCCATACATACATATATAATATTGTGCAAAATAGCAAGGCAGCACCCTCTTTACCCTGTCAAAAGTAAACTTTTCAGGAAGTATAAGGACGAAAAATATACATCTAAATAAACACCACAGGTCCCAGATCAGGCACACACAAACACTCCACCCCTAGTAGGTAGGGTCTGTTTGGGAATGCAGGGCAGGGTCTGTCTCTGGAGACAAAGCCACTGTGCTCTATAGTTGCTCTTCATACAGCATGTTCTTGACCTAGAGGGTGGGATAGATCTGTGTGTGGTTAACCGAGATTACTCTCGGATGGGTCTCTTCCTGGCACACCCACTGTCTGAACCACAAGGCCCACAGAAGAGAGGCTTATATTCCCTTTGAGGTGGGGGAAAATATTATTCCCTTTGTGACTTTGTGTGGGAGCAGAACAGCATGTACAATTGCTTTATATCAGGTGAATGCCATTGTAAATCTGCAGCTACCAAGAGACGAAAGTCCCATTGTGTGTTCCTGTATTTGCAGGAGGATAGAACTGACTTACCTACACAGTATAAAGTTGCTGTGGCCACGGTGAGCCGTAGTATATTGCCAGTGTTTCGTTTGGAGAGCGACCGTTTTAATTAGAATCAACAGTGGTGTTAAGTCCGACTACTATCTGTTCAGATCTACTGAAGACGCCTGCGATTCTGTAGCTCCGCACTCTATCCACTGTCATTCTAGTCTCTGGTAACCGTCATGTTGTGAAATAAAACTCTCACAACTAGGTTCAGGTCCCTCGCACTCCCCTCCACCTCCTCTTACCTTCCTCTTTGCGCAGCCAGCAACCCGACACCCCGTCCGTCTCTAGTCTCCCAGATCAATAATTCAATTAGGCCGCGGCGGCCGTGTGTGGTCATCCCTGAGGTGTTGTGATCTGGGGTTACTGTGGCCAGACTGTTTGCACGCAGAGGTTTCTATGCCAATAACAAGCATCATCTCATGCCGCTGAAGGTCTCTCCTAAATGCATCCTTGACCTTTCAACCCTACCCCACAGTCATCACTTGATGTAGACTTTGAACAGTAAGGGTTTACATTGTGAGGGACAACACAACTCATTCACACATGTAGAGCATCCCCTTCTCACTGATACACACAAATCCCAAACCAAACTAACTATAGAAATCAGTCCCTCCTCAACCAAGCATGAAATAGCAGAATGATTTGCTGCATTGTTTGAATATTTATGTCTCTAGTGACTTTGCTAGTCAGGATAGCAGGCTTGAATGCCTTAGTGTGGATTTGGAGGTTGTTGCAGTGCAAATGGGCAGGACCCATGGGGTCTGCTGAGGCCGGTGGAGAGGGCAGAGCTCCCTTGCGAATCTGAGGACGTTCAGGACTCTGAGAGTGACTGGGCCGGGGGTTCGCGTGAGGAGATCGTCTGCAGTGCTCGCTACTGCAAGCTGGAAGACACAGTGCAAGAGCTCTGCGCGGAGGGGGCTGCTCCCTAGCAACCGAGGAGAGTGAGAGTGGAGAGGAAATGAGAGGGCAGTGAGGTGAAAGAAGAGAAATCTTTTAGAAAGATGAGTTTCACAAGAAGTACAAGAGCTGAGGAGAAGCCCATCATGGGAGATACAGGAATACAGCAAAAAAGGCAGGGAGAGAGAAAAGGGAATAGGTGGAAAAGATACCATCATCGCAATAGGCTTGTGCTCAGGGTCAGCACGACACCCCTTACACTTTCTTGTGTTCTCCAGGCGCCATTTATGTTCTTTCTGTTTTTGGCAACACAGTTGCTCTCACATAGCAGGCAGGTCCCTATAGAGGACACAAAGAGCCCTGTACTTCAGCACAGCACCACAGTCAATCTTTACCTCCTCATGAAAGAGACTGGAGCTTTATGGCACCTTCTTTAAGGGCTTATGTAACTGTTCCGCTCTGGCAGCTTCCTACACTGGTGCTATCCTAAGTGGGTTTTTAAGGGAGACATCTTACACTGGCATTTTTCCACGTCCTTATTCTGAAATGTCAAACAGATGAGTTGTTACACAAGCGTACAAGTGGCCCAGTCTTAGTGGCCCATAGTAAAAAAAAAAAAAAGTCTTCTTTGTGGATTTTGTGATTCATTGATATTATATCATGGCCATAGAGAGGACAAAGTCTTCTTTGTGGCTTTTGCAATTAATGTATGTTATATCATGGCCATAGAGGGGACAAACGAAGAAAGTCTGGCTGATTTATTTTGAAACAAGAAAGTAAGGCATGAAAGTTAAAATGGGTTGAGATTGTACAAGTCTAACTAAGGTTATTCTGATAAAGTGAAGCAATGCTGCTGAAAAAAAGTCAGCAATTCTCTTTGGAGCATATCTTGTGTGTTGAACATACCTGAAGATATTGCAAGGTATTGTAATACCTAAGTAGGGCAAATAATGAATCGAAAAACCAGAATAATATTGTGATTCTGTTTTCATGTTTGTTCCTGCCTGATATAGGCAATATGTCGCTTTGATAGCTTTTGGCTATCTATTACTAGCAACACTCTGGTTAAAGAGGTCCCCCAGGATGAATTTCCCATAACAGTATTGCTGAGTTAAAGTTAACAACAGACCAATACAACATTAACCTGTTTAGCTCAGCAACTTGCTAAAGTGAATACTGTTTGTATTGTTCTATCTGTAGCAGTGTTAGCACGTTCTGCGAGGTTTCAGCAATGGGCTCTGTGATCAGGGATGCACGTTTGAGCTTTGAGAATGGTCAGTTGGTCACAAGAGACTAAGGCACTGTCCTCTACCCCTAACCTCCACCAGTTACCACACTATTCATGCTGCCATTCTTAAGGTACCCCACCCCTGCAACGCCATGCCATACTAAGCTGGACTGCAGGGAAAGACATTAAGGATTAAAAGAGCTGGATCTTAATTAGAAGCCTGTACTAAATGTAGCAATGTTCTGCCAGCTATTTGAAAGTCCATTACGAAGGCAATTTATAAAAGAATGGATACAGCTGACAGTGGCATTGATTATACTTAGCTGTCTGAATCTGCCAAGTAGGCCTAATAACAATGCTCCCAAAGAAAGGTTTCAATGAAGTGTAGCTGTCACTCTCAATGTGACGATGTCGTGGAGAGGAAGTAGATGCTTTTTGTTATTTATGGAGTTATAGACTAAAATCAAATGTGACAACGTTGTATAATGACTGCGTGATTATATGAATTTGTTTTCGACAGTGCGCTTGTGTGAGTGCTTCCCCATATTCACATTTGATTTTGGTCATGAAAATGGTCTCAGGCAGACAATAGATGCAGGCAGATTAGCATGACAATGCTGCGAGGGGCTGCCGTTCCACAGTGTGCTGCACTGTGCTCTGTGCAGCAGAGAGCTGAGTGAGCTATTCTTGGGCTCCCCATCTGCTCTGAACCGGTACTCTGAACCTGCACAAAGACAGAGAACCTGATCTGAGTTCAGGGCAGAATCATGTCATGGTGCCCCAGACAAGTTTCAAACGTATTCCTTTCTCCGGACTCTGAGTGCCTCGTCTGATCTCATGCCGCTGATATAGAGTCTCATAACCGTTGGTTTAGTGTTCCACACTGGTTAGTTTACAGAACAAAGCTGCATTCAAGAGCATGACCTAGAACCAAGAGCAATAAGTAGATATAGAATTGACAGTTTAATCATGCCATCCTTTTCTTGTAACATATACAGTATATACATCATCATTAACATACATTATATATACATCATCATCAACATAAATGTGCCATCTGTCCTTCTCCAGGTAACGCCTGTCCCTACATTGTAGATGACCCTAATGAAGACACCATCAGCGTTCTGGTGCGTCTCATCACTGAGAAGAAAGGTAAGATGTCTCTGCTGGTCTTGGAACTGAATCTGATATGTCAGTCATGGTGTCTGTCATGTCTGTGCTCCGATAGCTGAGATCTCATTGGTCTGTTCCATTGTTTCCGTCTAGAAAATGCTGCTGCCTTGGAGGAGCTTCTGCTGGAGTATGAGAGCAAGCAGATGGCTGTCAACAAGGCCTCATCCATCAAGTAAGAGCAGTCTCTGTCGTTAACACACACACACAATAATAACTCACTTGCAGAGGTCGATAAGAGGGTCTCTAGATGGGGTGAGATTCAGGTCAGGTTAGGTCACCTGATAGCTGTATAGAACTGCATATAGGTCACGTGCGTAGGTGAGGTTAATGTTATTAGCCATGGGAAAACACTCAAAACAGAGACTGGCCTAAACGGACACAGTTGTTGCATGCGCCACCGTTTGGGACAAATCTGGCTCCTCCTAACATTTTGTTCAAGAGGGACTTCTTAAAAATATAGTGCCTTGTGCTGTGGTTGATGATAGGTCTTGGTGTGTACAGATAGGCACTCTGCTGTCCTCTTATCAGGCAGTAAATTGAGGGAAATGGGACCCGGCCATCTTTCAAAGGAGATATGCTTTGACAGGCAGAAAAACCCTGACAAATTGGTGCAGAATGTACGGTATGCATGAGAACATTTTATTGCACTTGAACAGGTTTTTTTTTCTGGAAGAAAATAACAGGCCCTAGTCTAGATGAGCTATATGAAATCATTACGCTTACGTAGCAGTGATTCAGCCGTCAATCAATCTTGAGCATTATTCATTCTCCCTCACCACACTTGACACACTCACTCTACTTTACCCAGCTGCCCCTGTGTACTATGCATCACTGCAAGCACACCTCCCCTGATGCTCAGGGCAGACTGAGCACACTCTCCGGTGGCAAAGTGGAAAAATACTGTGCCAGCGCCGTGTCGTTCCGTGTGGGCGCGCGCACGTGCGTTTTTTTTTTTTTTTTGCTTCCCTCATCACTGCTGCCCGTCAAAGGGCTGCTCTCGGCAGTGCACGTTGGCTCTTAGTTCTAGAAATCTTTTAATGCCAGACCCTTTCTGTGTGGCAGGCGAGGGTGGCAGCCGCATTCAGCTGACACACGCCTGTGGGCTCTTTCAGCCCCACACAATGGAACAATGAGCAGAGTGGGTGTAGGCAGTGGTAGGGGGCGGTTCTGCGGCAGGAATCTAAGCATGTGGGTTTACATTGGAACAGGTGGGACTGGCTTTTTATTCAGGGAGGGGGCAAGGAATAGATAGGGGGAATGAGGAGGGCATTGCACCATAGCAGATCTGCTTGTCCTACCATTAACATAATCCCGTCAAAAGCACTCACTCAGTGTTATTCCGCATAAAGGAAGTAGAAGAAAAATGAATATCAGATGTAACACTCCTCCCTTTTTTGTCTTTTTCCCCTCCTCTCCTCTTTCTGTCTCTCCATGGCTCGCTCAGGTTCGCTGGGCTTCCTAACCTGGCTCAGTTCCACTCTCTTCCACAGATGTGTCCTCATCAGCACCATCACACTATAAACGGACTGGCCCCGCGCTCCGGGACCTGCTGCTCACGCTGTAGCCAGAAGAAGTGGCCCGAGCTGCTGATTCCGCCACATATCAACACCCACAAAACCTCCAGCCCCCCTGCCAGCACTCCCCTGCCCAGGGAGGTCACCATCCTCTCTGTGGGCAGGTGAGAGTGCACTATGTTCTACACTGTAATGGTAATTCAGGGGATTCTCGGGATAACACTGGTTGCATGATAGTGAGCAGGAGACTGTAGTTTACATAGCTTTTATGGTATTAAACTATGCTGGGTATATGATGTCCCCCTCCCTCCATGAAACAGATCACTCTTTTGGTAGTAACCATCTGCACAACAACCTACATGGTAATTACCTGTGTTTGATGGATATGTGTAATTGCAGTTCAATCAGCGTCAAAGCTCACAAATCATACAAATGATTTGTTACAATACACAGCATATGAAACACTAAAGTCATAATTTCGATATCACCCACAAAGCTCAAGTCCTGAAAAACAAAATGTATGCCCTTAAGTGGACTAGACGTTGTTTTGGATAAATTAATCAAAGGTTGAAAGGACAAGTATAATTGCATAATAAGTAGTTATGAAGTTAGGAAAGCTCCCTTCCTCCATGAAACTGATCACTCTTCTGCTTGTAACCATCTGCACAACAGCCTACATGGTAATTACCTGTGTGTGAGGGATATGTGTAATTGCATGTGTGTGTGTTTACATGCAACAGACAAACTTCAACTCTTAAACTCTTCCCTTATCCCCCTGCTTCACGGATAGGTTCCAGGTGGCTCAGATCCCGGAGCAGAAGGGAGTTTCTGTGGAGACGACCCCAGTGGAGTCTAGTGACACGGACTCGGTGGACACGTCTCACACGGGCCCGGCGGACGAGACGTCCCTGCTGGGCCTGTCCTCTGCCTCAGTGCTCTCCAGAAGCAGACAGGAGGTGAGTCACACAGGCAGCACCTGCATGCCAGACACACACGCACTCTCAGGCAAACTGGAAGAAACTAGAGTAGGTGGCACTCTGTTGTCTCTCTCTCTCTCTTTCTCTCTCTTTCTCTCTCTCTCTGTCTCTCTCTCTATCTCTGTTCTAACTAACTAGCTAGTCGTTTTTACTAGAAATAGCTGTTCTACCTAGTTCTCCTTCTCTGTTGTTCTCTCTGTCTCTTCTTTCCACTCCTTTGCTTTGCTCTCTGGTCTTCTCAATGTAACTCCTTTTTGGGACTTATTCTAATAGTTGTGTCTCCAGTACTTCTTGGTATCTGTGTTGTCTCTCTGCCATTCTCTCTTTCTCTCATTGTTTAGCCCCACCTTCCCTGTTACTTGTTCCTTAACTCTTTGGGCCTCAGGGGTGCACTGAACTTCAAGAAAATTCTGCAATGTCTTCATTCTAACTGGGAACAGTGGAGTGATTGTGTGTGTGTGTGTGTGTGTGTGTGTGTGTGTGTGTGTGTGTGTGGGTGTGTGTGTGTGGGTGTGTGTGTGTGTTTAAGAGAGAGAGAGAGGGGGGGAGAGAGAGAAAAGAGGACGCCCTCTTAACACAATGAATGGTTAGTTGGGCCCCTGGTGCTATTTCAGTATCGCTTCATGAAACCGGTTTACCAAAACCGCTCCCTGTCACCACGGCCCCCGGCCCCTGTCAGCTTTCCCCCAGTCCCCACCCATCCCTGTGGGAGCCGTGGGACCTTTATAGGGCATCACTCCCACTTATGTACCCAGTGAACATACCGTGCCTGACTGACACTTTGTCCTAAACGTTGGTCATTTCAGGAGCCGAGGCTGATCATTAGGCTTGGGGAGAGCAGTGTGGCTCTGTGACAGGTAAAGATTGATGTCCTACGCCGAGCCGATTCTGTCTGTCTACTGACTCCAGTGTTAACCCATTAACTAGCATGCTTGGCTAGCACTGACACTCTGAGGCTGACTGTGTCTGTGAGTGGGGGAGCATTCAGGCGTGCTGTGTCGCTCTGGGGCGCGAGGCTATCGCCTGGGTTTGGGGGAATCAGGCTGGAACATGTCACTGAGTTCTGAATCCCGATGAAATATTCATCAGCTCAAGTGTTTGGGGTTTATGAGAAGGCAATGTTTGGTGGAGAGCAGAAAACACACACACACACACACAGAGACAGTCTTACACAACCCTCTTCTCTCCTCTCTCTCTCTCTTTCTTCTCTCTTTTGCTCTGTCTGTATTCAACCCTTTTCAGGTCTACCCTTTTCTTGACATTCTCGAATAGTTTACTTTAGCATACCACATCTCCCTGACGAAAAGAGTAAAGGGCATGTGCACATCTCAAACACGTACACGCACTACCAAACATCCCCATGCACATTCTTCCCTTTCAGAACCTGCTGTCCTGTCCTGTACTCTGACATTGGTGTGGGTTAAATTGCCAGTTTGCCAGCAGTAAATTTAGAATCTGTCAATGTGACGCGCCTCTGAATGCACAACCTCCTGAAATATGTGTCCTCAATGCGTAAACTGTAGAATGGGAGGGGGCATGGGTTCCTTTGTGACTAGAACGCATGTCTGCTAATGCACAGCTAACTTCTGCTAACCTGGTAGCCAGAGGTGTCATGGGGATCTTTTCCTATTTTTCCCCAACCCTAGTCAGGCGTTCATAGCTTTCACGTTATAACACCTGTGCTGCACAAGCCTGTTGTATCGTCGGATCTGCTTCCCTCTCCTGTTTTACTCAGGGGAAGAGGAAATGCTGAGTCAGAGTGAGCTACGTTCTGCTGCCCTCTGCTGGTTTAACACTAATAGGGCTCAATTTCATCATTCATGCTTTCTTGCTAACATTTAAGTGAGGCAGTTTAACTCATATTTTCATAACAATTGAGCATTTTATGATAAAAGCTTCAAATTTGTTAAAGATCTAATCAGATTTAGAAATTGAGGCGCTTCAGATAGGGCCACCAGGGGGCCATATGGTTTATATCTAATCACATCCTGACACTGCACCCCAGGTCTTAGAACCAGTCTCAGGCCCACAGAGCCCTACTACTTCAGATATGGCCAGGAAGGAAGGGGCCGGCAGGCCAGTCTCTGGCCCATTGCAGTAGCGTCTGATTGTCTGTCATGGATGTACTAGGGCCTTTTCCACAAATAACTAAGGGAAACTATTTTGTCGTTGGAGGGATGGATTACTTTATGAAGAGGCCTGAGGCGTATGCTGTGCCCAACCAGAGGGGAAGGACAACACTGCCCTCAGTAGGCATCTGACAGCCCAGAGGAAGACAGTTTGCTTCCTGCCTAAGCACAGCAGAGTAGACATCAGCACACAACCAGGCACACAATCACCACGATCAAACCTCAAGCATGCTACTGAAATACAAGAGATGTGCTGTCAAAAGAGATATCTGATCCCCAATGGGGCCTGCCACCCTATTCCTTGCCATCCGAACATCATATCTGTAGCAGTAGGCCTCTACATCTCTCTGGCAAGAGCTCCAGCCCAGCCCCATACTGTCAGTGACCTGTCAATGATTCTGTATTTCTCTTGTGTTTGTAGGTGCAGGTGTAAAATGAAGAGCACAGGAACTGGGTGAAGACTGTGACATCATCAGCAGGTGCCAGGCGATGAACAGAGTGTGGGTCAGACTGCCTTTGAAGAAGAGAGGGGAGGTTGACCCCCATGGGGATTCAGTCTAATGAATTGTGTATTTATTACATGAATAATTTACTATCCTATCTCGGTTTTTAAAGCAATACAACTCTGTTTCTATAAGCAGACAAGGTAGAAGGAAAGAAAGTATTTTTTTGTCTCTATAACTGTGCTTCCGTATGACTCACCTGAGCTGGTTGAAGTCAAGCCATGCAGTGCACATCGACATTATGAGGGCATGACGTACAAACTGACAGTGGCACACACACACATACACACACACACACACACACACACACACACACACACACACACATTGATACGTATCATCACTGACCAACCTACTGCCCACAGCACACAACTCTACATTAAGAGAATGGACCTAATATAAACCTACATAAACTCCTCAGACAGGAACATGTTAGCACCAAGTATTCCATGAGAAGCCTAAACAAGTCAGTTGGTTTACTCCTACTTGACATATACAGTACAGAGATCCCTCTGATACCACCAAACACAATCCTCAACATCATCCTCTAGGTTTCCTCTCACACAATGACATCCATACTGATACAAACAAGCCAACATTTACTGTCATCAATGCAACTTAGATTTTAGCTATTAACCCTTTGGAATGGCTTTCAGTGCTAAAGGGCTGCTTTAATTTCAATTTTGCATCAGAATTACTGATTTTGATGCCCAAGCACTTCTTTGAATGATTGTATATACTGTATGTATAGGAGGGTGCAAATGGAGAGGCTTAATGTATACTTTTTCACCAGCTATCAGTGCGGTAGAGTAAGTGAGCTAACGGGTGACTTAAGCGTGGCATTACTTTTGCTGTGCCTCATTCCCCATTTAGTTTCAATTCAGATGTATTTCCATAGCGATGGAAGGCATATGTATCCTTAGCTTTGTTCTGAGGCCCAGGACATCCTTTTTCCTGGAAGTGCGCTCACACTCAACCCTGCGCTATGAGAGCGCTTCCTTATCCGAATGAACTGAGTCAGATGCCATTTCCCCGTTTGCTCAGGGTTCTTTATAATCTCCCGCGTCGTTCCCAAAGACTCACTGTCTCGCTCCTCCCAAACAAGACACCTTCACATTCCCACTACAACATTTTTTAGAAGAAGGCTATTACAAACACTCGGCAGGGAGCTAGGATGCCGGTCATGTAGCAGATACATGCTGCTCAACTGAGCCAATAGGTGAGAAGGCCCCTGCCACTGTTCCTGCTGGGAATGTTTCTAACATCACATTGAGGATGTGTGAAGTCTCACACCTCACCCCCTGATTTATTTTATGGGAAAATAAAGGAAAGCATTAGTGCTGTGCACCTAGCCACTGCATTTAATTTAATGTAGTTGCCCCGCAACTAAACTCACTTTCCCCCAACCCATAGTTGGGGTTCAGACTGGAAAAGCTGAGATAGCCAAGACCTCCTCCACACCCCTAGAGGATATTCCAAATACAGTGTTTATCGACAAGAGTAAGTGGTAAACCTTGTAATAGAAGAGCCATATGGTTTCATTCTCCTAGCAAAACATAGGGCTATTATTTTAGGAAGTTTACCACTGAGTTAATTTACCATGTTTATCACTACAGCACGTACTTGGAATGACCCCTGCAGTCTGCACTTCTGTTTTGTTTATCAGGCAACCCATAGGAGGTTTGATCTCAGAGATCCTTCGTGAAGCTGGAGTTTTCCCTTAACAAGGCTTCTTTTCCTCAAGTAATAATTGGGTGGGTTGGAATGAGACAAGAAATACATCAAGGGAAGAAAAAAAACATCTGCAGCACTGTGATCGTAGGCTTTAGGAGTCTGTCACCGAACCTACCTCCTTTTGAATGATTAAGCGTAGGAGGGATTTCTGAGACACATATTTTATTTGTTTTGTTATTTCTGCATGACAAGATGTATCCCCATCCTCCTGTTGGGGCGCCCCATCAGTGTGAGCTTAATCTGGGTGTGAATGGTCAGCTGTAGCCATCTCAACTGTAAGGTAGTCAGTTACACTAAAGAGATAGCACAGTGTTCTCTTCGCTTTCCAAACACCCATAGACACTCAGCATCACACACAAGGGGCACGACAAAGGGCACAACCATTTCCATGATATAGGCTATTACTTTATTCCTGGTACATTTTGGGGTGTCTTCACCTTGATAACATACAATCATTGCTGAAACATCAAATGTGAAAATCATGATTTTGATAGGGATTGTGTTCAGTGAATTTGAATGGTTCAAATTTGACTTTGATCAAATGAAGACCGACCATTTCATTTCATACCTCTCAATAATGTTTAAGTATTTTTATTAGTATTATTATTTAAACTGAGAAAAGAGTTGGGAGGAATGGCTACGTTAGGGTAGCTTTTGTTTTGTTATTAACGTTTACAAGCACATTTTATAGGGTGGAATTTTGTATTTTGTAATTTCTGATTTTGTTTTGTTTTTTATTTTGCATTCAGTTCTAGAAGGTTCTTGATCAGATCCTATTTATTGTTTGGACACCTTCAAGTCTCATCTCATTTGTGTCACGTTTTTTTTTTTTTCATCTCAAACCAATGTGGTGAGAAATCAAAACAGGAAATTATCATTCAATAATTGTAGGTTTTATTTATTACATTACGATATTCCATATTCATGACATTTGTACTCTTTAAATAAAGAAACAATATATTGCAACAGCCATGTGAATGGCTCTGTTTTTTCTGAACATTCTAGGAGTTTTGAACAAAACATTCACAACATTCTAAACAAGTCTGAACAAAGGAATGCTTAGGAGGCCCCCTACTGGTAATTTTACAAAATGATTGTGCTGATAACACAAACAAAAACAAACATACATTCCACAGACTTCAGTCCAAAAGCATGGTTTCCTGACAAACCAGGGCATTTTTGTTAATTATATACATTTTACATTTTTCAATAGATTATGCCTTTTTTTCCAGTAATCAATATTTTGTATTTGGTCAGTAACATAGTTTCTCCCATTGATTTATTAAAGGAAGTAAAAATGTGTCACTGTTCTAGTAATTGGATCATAGTTGAGCCCCAGAACTTCACTCACTCAAGTGAAGATGGTAACGCGGTAATGGTAAGTAGTGTTTACTCTCTGGAATCGGTGAACTAACCTCCATGTCTGGCCTCTACACTTTTCTACAGCATAACAACCCAAGTGGTAAAACAGCTTCATGGTTACCATTTGACAACAGGGAGCCATATTTTATGGATTTCTCAATGCATCTCAATGATCATAGCTCAGTACCATCATTTTACCTTGTGGAGAACAGAGCCCTGTCACACAACCATAATCCGGTAAGGTACCAACAATCAATGAGCGTGCTGCACTCTACGTTTAATGCTGTCTGCCTAATGAAAAAATAACACTTATGACACCTTTAGTCATTGTAAAAACAAAATGCCAACAACTGATATATTGTAACGGTTCTACAAATATCTAACAAGGTGCCCTCCCAATTGTTTCATGTTTAGCGTCTGCAAGTATAACTGCTACAGCTCCATGTGCATGTCTTCCTAGTGACACCAGTCTGATGAATCCACAGCCCAGTCCTGATATCTCATCTCCTGAGGCCTTCCCAGCAGGCCTTGGGCGAGCATCAAAGCGGAGTGGATAATGTCTTGACTTTCTCCGTCTGTCTGGATTTGGTCCTTTTGGTGAGGTTTCTACGGAAGCCTTGTCCGGCCATAAAGTACAGGACAGGGTCCAGACAGCTGTTGGCACTGGCCAGCGGCCGGGTCACCTTATAGGCAATACTGGAGGCCTCCAGCTGGCTACAGCTGATCTTGTCATCCAGGTAGCGGAAGCTGTAGTAGAGGCTGCGTGTGAGGTGGAAGGGCAGGAAGCAGAGCATGAAGACCGCCAGCACGATGATGATCATCTTCACCGACTTCTGCTTGTAGCGCTCAGAGCCCGGGCCGGCCCCTATCCGGGCTGGTTCCAGAAGCTTCCGCACCATGAGCCCGTAGCACACCATCAGCACCATGAAGGGCAGCGCGAACAGCAGCACCGACACAGCCGTGCTGTACACCATGAAGTCGTCGAAGAGATCCTCGCTTGTGGTGTCGTAGCAGGTGCGCTCCGACCCGATGTCGCGCGTGCGCGAGAAGTAGAGCACGGGCGCCTGAAAGACCACCACGACTAACCACACCCCCGCAGACACTAGCCGCGCGCGCCGCGCGCTCATCCAGCGCAGCGAGTGCACCGGGTAGCAGATGCCTAGGAAACGGTGCAGGCTGATGCAGCAGAGGAAGAGGATGCTGCCGTAGAGGTTGGTGTAGAAGAGGAAGCGGATCAGCTTGCACAGAAACTCGCCAAAGGGCCAGTCGTTCTCGTCGGCGTAGTAGTACACGAGGAAGGGCAGCGTCAGGATGTAGAGTGTGTCGCACATCGTCAGGTTGAGCATGTAGATTGTGCTGGGCTTCCAGTTCCTTGTGCGGACCAGGATGACGTAAAGAGTCACGGCATTCAGGATCAGGCCGACCACAAACACCAGCCCATAGCTCACCGGCAGCAGGATGTACTTAAAGTCCTCGTCAAACTGGCAGCGGTAAGGGCTGTAGCTCTCATTGCTGGCGTAAGTGCTGTTTGGGAAGTCACTCATATTGGCCTGAATGGGACCTGCGAAAACACAAAGGATTAGCAGAGAAACACAGGAAGAAATTTTAGATGCTTAAAAATCTGTTCAGTTTTAAGTCTGTCTGTTCAGTAAAAAATGGTGAGAGTTTTGAGCATATAAAAGTGGTTGTGATAGTCCCAGCCTCTGGCTCTGGTTCTGGGGCAGACCCATGTCAGAACAGGGCTAGATCAGTCCCACGCTCTGCTTTTGTCAGTGGAGAGAAAGACTAAATCACCACTAATTTACCATTACCTGAAAGATGCCACCATGTTTCCTTGTACACATAAGGATTGTACTTTCATGTTCCTGGCTGGGTGCACCTCTTTATTTTCATAACTACCAGTCCTACCTTAGACCTCATGAACAGACAAGCAATAAACGTGTCACGCATTACGGACATTGGCTCGGACTGACATGCGAACCAACAAGCTCAAGACGTGGACCAAAGAACATTCTGAAATCACCTTCTCACCTTAACACCTCTCCTAAACATACACTATGCAGATAACAACAAAATGTCCACCTTGTACAACACTAACATGCATAACCGAAACCATATTAAGTGTACCTTGCAAAGTTGCCAAACCGGACCTTCTGTCTCCTTTTCTAAAATAGTTTTATCAAACCCTGAGGGCAAGAGGAAGATTTCAACACATGACATCTGTTTTGCTCATCACTTCTCTTCGTTAGGTTCCTTACACAATAGAGGAACAACATTTAGTTTGAAGAGCCATAAATGAAGTGGACAAAAGACACTATTGAACTGCAGAAATTCCATATGAGAGCTAACTTGTTTTTCTGTCTCACTGTTATCAGTTTGAAAGAGTTAGAAGGAATTGAGGGAAGGCAAATCTACACACCAGACTTTTCCCCTAAATCAAGCCCACATAGTTTCAGACATCAGAAACAAAATCACTTAAATTCCAATTACTTCTCATTCAGATGGGCTTTTTTTTAGAATAAACTTACAGTGTTTCTCCTTGCTGACCAGCCTGTTGCTCCACTGATCCGTCACCTTAGCATACCTGCTTGTTAGTAGGAGCGGCTCGCACGTCTTACTACTCTTGAAACATTCACTTTGGCAAGCCTCAGCCTGCTTTCAGGAAGTGGAGCAAAGGCTCGGATGTCAATCAGTCTTGTAGCATGGTAGACACAAGGCACAATCAATTGTAATGCCAATCTCTATCCATGGGTTTGGATATTTATAAATAATATCCCTGAAGTTATGAGGTTTAACTCAAGCCCTTGATACATTGCAACAGAAGTCTGTTATGTTCTTGGGTAGTACCCAATGGCTATGTCTGCTCTGGCTTATTTTATCAGAGCAGACAGATATTAAAACCTTCAGTATTTTCAGATAAGCATGATAGTTTTACCAAGAAGACTGTGGTGTGTTAACCATGAATAACAGAGCTACTGGCTTGGAAGGGTCAGAGGAATTTTACTGCCCCAAAGTAGTATCATATGCCTGTGGATTTTCCGGAGATCCTGCACAGTATTTGTGATGGCTTCGCATACATAGAAAAAACAAGCGTAAAACCAAGCGTAAAATCAGTTTGATGTCTCTCCTTATATATTTGAAGTGAAAATTACCATTGGATTTGGCAATTTGCAGATATTTTTCTTGTTGTATCCAAAGTTTTACTGCCACTAGGTAAACCCTTGAACATGACACAGACACAAACGTAAACACATAGAGATGCAAGAGAGGGAGAGAAAGATCTGCGTTTTTCTTTCCCTGTGTGTGTGTGTGTGTGTGTGTGTAGGTTAGAGAAAGAGAGGGGCGGGAGAGAAAGAAAGAAAGATGAACACACAAATCAAGTCTGTTTGCCGGTGAACATTGGTAATCACTCTCTCTTACCTGACGCTAAAATCTGCATTGTGGAGGCACTCCTAAACAGAGGAAACCCAAGAAAAATCCGGACTCTAGAGGAGTAGGAACTGACTGGAGGCCCACATATCCCATTCGTCCATGACAGACAGGCACTGAGGAGGTGAGAAAGTAAAGGTCTGATTAATGCCTTACCTGCTTCTGGAATTGGTGTATAAATGATTAC